>NC_068548.1:8811868-9146199 GCF_026212275.2 Microplitis demolitor | reverse complement strand
TATATTATTATTATTATTATTATTATTATTATTATTATTATTATTATTATTATTATTATTATTATTATTATTATTATTATTATTATTATTATTATTATTATTATTATTATTATTATTATTATTATTATTATTATTATTATTATTATTATTATTATTATTATTATTATTATTATTATTATTATTATTATTATTATTATTATTATTATTATTATTATTATTATTATTATTATTATTATTATTATTATTATTATTATTATTATTATTATTATTATTATTATTATTATTATTATTATTATTATTATTATTATTATTATTATTATTATTATTATTATTATTATTATTATTATTATTATTATTATTATTATTATTATTATTATTATTATTATTATTATTATTATTATTATTATTATTATTATTATTATTATTATTATTATTATTATTATTATTATTATTATTATTATTATTATTATTATTATTATTATTATTATTATTATTATTATTATTATTATTATTATTATTATTATTATTATTATTATTATTATTATTATTATTATTATTATTATTATTATTATTATTATTATTATTATTATTATTAGAGTAGAGTATTCGTTCGCAATGTGCTTGTTTTTCAGAAAAATTGTGGTTGTGACATAGAGTAGAGTATTCATTCGCAATGTGCTTGTTTTTCAGAAAAATTGTGGTTGTGACATAGAGTAGAATATTCATTCGCAATGTGCTTGTTTTTCAGAAAAATTGTGGTTGTGACATAGAGTAGAATATTCATTCGCAATGTGCTTGTTTTTCAGAAAAATTGTGGTTGTGACAGAAAATTGCGATACAAACTGAATTTTAAATTAATCAATTAATTGATGACAATTAAAATTATAATTATACTAATTATAGTGGAAACCTAAAACATGCAAACATTCTCAATAAGACAATTTATAGATAAATTGAGAAAAATATAGATACATAATTTTTTTTTATTTCAATAATTCGTAAAATTTGTTTAAATTATGATAATCAAAAATTTTTTTTTAAATTGTTTCTTTTTTCATGTAGTTTTCAAAGAAAAATACTTTATTATCCGCAAAAAATTATATGAAACGAATTTTAACGAAAAACTGCTAAATTTTTAATTTTTCGTACTTTCAATCGCAAAAAAGTCATGTGAATATTAATTTTTTAACATCGCTTTATTTTTTATCATAAATGCGCCGTAAAAACAAGCAGAATAAAAAAAAATGAGTTGAAAATGTTAATTTTTCGCTTAGTTATGGCCCAAAATAGGGTGGCCCCCACTTGTAAACAAATACCGAAAAATTTTGTAAGTACCTATTTATACTTAATAAACTGAAGATAAAAATTTATAGAATTTCTAAATATTTTTTATATAAAAATATGTTTAATTAATTGAACTTTCTATCTTAAATTAATTTTTTTTATTTGTTCTAATATTATTTTTAAAAAAAATTGAAAAATTAGTAAGTCATAAGTTTTATTTATGCAACACAAGATCAGCGCTCTTAGTTTTCTTCGTTATCGGCATTCAGAATAACCAAAGTTTTTTTTTTTTATCGACATTCAGAATAACACAAACCAATGTTTTTCTTTTTTATCGACAATCTTCTTCATCCGCGTAAAAAACGGAGTAAAGATGTCTTTGAATAAAGTAGTTAGTGAGTTAACATAATATAGACCCTGATAGCCAAGTTGGCGAGAAACTGACGAGAAACTTGCAGCCGCAACTGGAACCAAGTTGATCGCCAACAGTTGGTACCTCCAATAGTTGATGGACATTTTCTGAGAAAGTTGGTGGCAAAAGTTGTAAATCCAAAAAGTTGACGATCACTTTCTGAGAAAGTTGGTGGCAAAAGTTGCTTGCAAAAGTTGGTGATCATAAGTTGACGGTAAGTTTACTTTCAATTTCCTCAGAAACTTGCATTCCAGTTGCGGCTCCATACTGCCGCCAACTTTCTGAGAAAGTTGGCGGTAACTTGTAGCCAAAAGTTGCAAAAGCTGAAGTTGTCGATAACTTGTCGTCAAGTTGGTCGGAAACTAATGAATGACCAACTTTTTCTCGATCAACTCGTGTTATCAGGGGAGTAAAGCCGACAGAAAATTATGGAGTACAGATGTAATTGAGTATAGATGTCGTTGAGTGAAGATGCAGCTTTCCAGCATGAGTAAAGAAGTTTTGAGTATACTTGTATCTGTGCCGTTGTTTACATATTTTTTTATTTTTTAATTCAATTTTTAGATTTTTTAGCTTATTCAAAACTTACCAAATTTTATTGTTTAAGACTGTCCTGTATATTTTTGGTTATGAAAATGTTATATTTTAATGGAATGACAATAATTGAGTGATAAAAAAAACCAAAAACTAATTCAAAGTATTAGTTACATATTATGGCAGTGTGACAACTGTACTCCGAATTTCTCTGTTCTATGCCAACTTTACTCAAAATGGATATTTAGGTACACCAATAGTTTTCCGAAACTCTACTCTATTCTTTCTTTATTCAAGGAGAACTCTACTCCATGTAAACTCTACTCCATTAAAATTGTACTCAATGACAACATTACTCAATGATACAACTGGTAACATACTGAACGTCGATAAGACAGAAGTACGTAGCCGTTAAGTTACCATATGGCGCTGAATGAATAAACCTAAAATATCTAAAGATGAGATGAAAATTTAAAAATGTCATTTGAAATTTATATCATATGTTAATTACAAGTTTATGGTGTTATCTAATCTATTAGTAAAAAACAAAAAAAAATCTTTTATTTTAGTGTGTTTAAAGTAAAGTTATGTCATTAAAATATATTTACGTTTTAAATAAAAAATAACTACCAAATATGTTTATTTTTATGGTATAATTCATGTTTAATTAAAAAAAATAAAGAAAATTAAAATAATTTATGAAAATAATAAAATGAAAATACTAATGAATATTGTATTGATAAAACAATTATAATTTCTTGTGTGATAGTTGAAAATTTTTTTATTAAAATATAAAGTACATAAATATTTTATGTTAAATAATGGTATCAGGAAATATTAATAAATAAGTTTAATTGTTATATAAAATTATTGTTAAGTGAACTGTCAGAAAGTGCCTCCTATTTTATTTACACATTCAATGACTTTCAACTGATAAGAAATGTATGGTATTATTTCTACTATCTTTAACTCAATGAAATTGAAATTATGTTATTTTTTTTTTTTATTAATTAATAAAAATTAAATAACCTTATGGCAGTTTAGTCATTGAATATTTTTGAAATGTAGGGGATACTGTCGAGAATGCCCTTAAATCTAAATTAAATCTTTTTTTTTTTATTAGAATTATTTTAATCAGATTTATTTTATAGATACTATAACTTTAAAGTAAACATTATTGCAGATGTATGTACACGGTGAACAAAAAAAATTGTGTCTTTTGCGTTAAGAACGGTCCGTGTTAAATTTTTCGTGTTGGTTACTTTGTGTTAAATCAACACATTTCATTATCTTACTCAAAGATTTTAAATCTATCTACTATTTAACACTTCAAAAGTGTTACGTGGTACAAAAATTGTAATTATTAAAATTTATTAAGTGTTTCTTTAAAATTACCACAAAGTTTATGTTAAAAATCTAATCGATAGTCACGGAAAATTATTAGAAAAATGGAAGTGAAATCGACATTTTACAAATATCAATTAAACTTAAAAATTGTAATTATTAATATATTAAATTTACCATTTACTAAAAGCAGAAATTTTTATCATACCAATGAATAATGAATACTATTTTCTTACAATTTCATATTATTTCATGCAATGTTTAAATTATTTTTTCATCAAATAAAAATGTTTTTTTGTTTTTTTAAAAGAAATTAATTGATTTACTATTTACAACCAGTATTAAATAATACGTGGTTTGTTCAAAATCTTTACTCTAATAAAAAAAAGTTATTTACTTTCAAAAAAATAGTTGATTTTTCAATAATAATTGTCGTCACTGTTAATAATCTCAAAATAATATGCTGATTATATTTACTGAATATCCATGGTACAAAAATAAAATGTAAAAGTTGACATTATTTTTGGGTCGCTATACTGACATTTAAAAAGTATTGAATTTACTTCTCGTATTGCCCGAATTGCGTGTTGAGATTTAACACAAATATTGTGTGAACCATTTCTAATACATGGATTGTATTAATTTTAACACAATAATTTTTACTGTGTATTAAAAAATCATTATATATATCATTATATATAATATTTATATGTAAGTAATCTGATTAAAATAATTTTGATAAAAAAAAAAAGATTTAATTTAGATTTAAGGGCATTCTCGACAGTATCCCCTACATTTCAAAAATATTCAATGACTCAACTGCCATAAGGTTATTTAATTTTTATTAGTTAATAAAAAAAAAAAAACATAATTGCAATTTCATTGAGTTAAAGATTTTAGAAAAAATATCGTACATTGCTTATCAGTTGAAAGTCATTGAATATTTAAATAAAATAGGAGGCACTTTCTGACAGTTCACTTAACAATAATTTTATATAACAATTAAACTTATTTATTAATATTTCCTGATACCATTATTTAACATAAAATATTTATGTACTTTATATTTTAATAAAAAAATTTTCAACTATCACACAAGAAATTATAATTGTTTTATCAATACAATATTCATTAGTATTTTCATTTTATTATTTTCATAAATTATTTTAATTTTCTTTATTTTTTTTAATTAAACATGAATTATACCATAAAAATAAACATATTTGGTAGTTATTTTTTATTTAAAACGTAAATATATTTTAATGACATAACTTTACTTTAAACACACTAAAATAAAAGATTTTTTTTTGTTTTTTACTAATAGATTAATTAACACCATAAACTTGTAATTAACATATGATATATATTTCAAATGACATTTTTAAATTTTCATCTCATCTTTAGATATTTTAGGTTTATTCATTCAGCGCCATATGGTAACTTAACGGCTACGTACTTCTGTCTTATCGACGTTCAGTATGTTACCAGTTGTATCATTGAGTAATGTTGTCATTGAGTACCCTGATAGCCAAGTTGGCGAGAAACTGACGAGAAACTTGCAGCCGCAACTGGAACCAAGTTGATCGCCAACAGTTGGTACCTCCAATAGTTGATGGACATTTTCTGAGAAAGTTGGTGGCAAAAGTTGTAAATCCAAAAAGTTGACGATCACTTTCTGAGAAAGTTGGTGGCAAAAGTTGCTTGCAAAAGTTGGTGATCATAAGTTGACGGTAAGTTTACTTTCAATTTCCTCAGAAACTTGCATTCCAGTTGCGGCTCCATACTGCCGCCAACTTTCTGAGAAAGTTGGCGGTAACTTGTAGCCAAAAGTTGCAAAAGCTGAAGTTGTCGATAACTTGTCGTCAAGTTGGTCGGAAACTAATGAATGACCAACTTTTTCTCGATCAACTCGTGTTATCAGGGTACAATTTTAATGGAGTAGAGTTTACATGGAGTAGAGTTCTCCTTGAATAAAGAAAGAATAGAGTAGAGTTTCGGAAAACTATTGGTGTACCTAAATATCCATTTTGAGTAAAGTTGGCATAGAACAGAGAAATTCGGAGTACAGTTGTCACACTGCCCATATAATCAGTTAATGTTCAAAATTCTTGAGCGCCGTTTAAATATTTGAATTTTGAGCTCAAATTTCTAGCATAGTCATGATTTTACAAATATATCTTGTGTTTCCAACATGTATTTACTGGGCAGTATGACAACTTTACTCAGGATTTCTTTACTCAGAGCCATCTGTACTCAAAAGCAGTTCTTGAACCACCAGTTTTGTTTTAAAACTGTACTCAATTCTCTCTTTATTCAAGGACGACTTTACTCAATGACAACTGTACTCAATGACTCAGCCAATAAGAGAGCAGGCGTCGGTAAGAAAGAAGTATGTAGGTCGGTCATTATCATGTGGCGCTGAGTGAAGATTCTAAAATTATCTCAGTATTTAATTAAGATAATGAGATATAATTCAAATATTATATAAAAAATAATTTATAAACAACGTTTATACAATAAAAATATGAAATGTACGGATGTTTTAATAGTTATATAATCATTATAATATTATAATTATGAATTTAAGTATATTTATGTTTTAATTGAAAAAATTTGTTTAAAAAACGTAAAATGTTTATACATTAAATTTTGAAATTTATAGGCAAGGTGTTTTAATAGCTAATTTAATAGTTAAAAATAAAACTGCAAGAAATTAATGGTTGTTTAAATTTATTATAAATAAAAATAAATATAAAATGAAATATTAAGGATCCTGCAAAATGAGGTTGAGATGTTCGATGTTGCCAAGATTTGGTAGTTCACCTGTTCACCTGCAAAAAAAAAAAGTAATAATTTCTATTAAAAATCTGGAAAGGTTCGAATATGTATAATTTTCAAACTGTCTATACGGAAAAAAAATTATGGGAATCATTCCTATAATAGTATGGGAACGATTCCCATAATGATATAGGAACCACTTCTATAATATTATGGGAATCGTTCTCATACTATTATGGAAACCATTCCTATAGTTAATGGGAATGGATCCTATAATTATCCTATAAGGAACTGCTCCCATAATTTATGGTCGTAATTCCTATGATGGTATAGGAAAAAAATTCAGAAAATAATGGGAACTGTTTCCATAATTTTCTTTCCGTGTACCAACTTTCATTTATATAATGTTAAGGTAGTTCACTCGCGACATTCGTAGTCAATAGTATAACATAATCGCAACTACAAAAAGTTAGAGATATTCAATGCCTGAATATTATTTTTTTTTGTGAGAGACTGTATCCAATTCATTTAAGTTTTAAATATACAGATGCACACTAATACAATCACACTGATGAGTATAATAAATGTGGCAATGCTGCAAACATTAATATTGAATAGTCTATAGATTAAACGAATAGGTATTAATCTTTATATCGTGTGAGTTTAATATAAATATAGTTTGTTATTATTGACAATTACAAAATTTGGATAGAATTAATTTTTGTGCATATTTCCATAATTTTTTTTTAAACTTACAAGAAAATTGCAGTTAAAAAGATAAAAATTATTCGATGTGTGCTACTACTTTCATTATCATAATTTTTAAAAATTCTAAAACTGTTAGAAAAGCTCGGCTGACCAATTTTAAAACACAGTAACTGACAAAAATATAATTTTTGAAATATATATAGAATTATGTTCACAAAACTTCATTGGAACTAAAAATACTAAAAAATCGATTTTGAAAAATTTGTCACTTACTGTGTTTTGGAATTGGACAGCCGAGTTATCATTAATATAAGTTAATAACAAAAAATAATTTTTTTGTTTGTTCCAAAAATTTTTTGACCTTCAATCTTTTCATGCTCAAAAATTAACTTAACTAAGTGACATTTGAATTTCCGCGGGTTAAGTATGACAACTGCAACGTTGCCGAGTTGTGATTGCTGTACCTCACCACACGTCAAGTATTTTAAAATTATTTATATTTTAAAAATCAATATTTTTTAAATAAATCGGTCAAGAAATTCAGACTTTTTTTCAAAAAATTTCTAATTTTTTCATTTAACAGTGGATAAGTTTTTAAAAAAAATGATAAGAACCGTTTCCAAGATATTCAGGAAACTACATGTTTTTCTTATACTTGGTAGATCTCCAGCATGTTAACTATGCACTTTTTGATTGTTAATTTCTCGTCTTACAATCATTGAAAAAATTTCGTTCTTTTTTTTTTTTTTCATTTAATATTAGACATTTTTATTAATTTCATGTTTTAATTTCATCGCATTCCGAAGAAAAGTCGTTTTACGAGTGAATTACCTTAATTAAATTAACAAAAACATAGTTTAAGACTCACGTTGATTATTATTTAAAATTAAAAATATAGAATCATGAAGATCCCGATTCACTGCAGCGTGTAGAAATTCTTGTAACGTATACCTGTATACAAAACATTTTTAGTTTAATTTCTAAGATACACAACTTAAAAAACTTAAATATGTTAAAGTAAATTATCATTTTTAGTTAATATTAATTTTATTTCATTAATTGGCTGAGTTGTTTTACCTTCCAGATCTCAAAGATGTTTGAAGATGCTGAATGCGGATATCATGATGACGCTGAATTGATCGACGTTGACGATTAATATCAATTCCGGCATCTAACCGTCCCCACTGGATTTCCATATATCTAATAATATTTTGTAATTGTGCTATAAAAAAATAAAAACAAATTAATTATATATAATTCATGACCAAATTATAGTTTGAGGAGCTATAATTTAGAGGGGTACTTTTCTTCTTGTACCTATATCAATTTCCCGCTGAAAATATGGTAAATTTTCTAACATTCGGAAAGATATTCTTTTCTATTACAACTACATTGTTTTTTTTCTAAATTAATGCTTTAATTTTTTTTTTTAACTCATAATAAAATTTTAATGCGATTATAATAGTTTGAAATCATTGGATAGATTTAAAAAAATGAAATTCCAGTAGTTTTTAATCACGATGGATGTTTTTTATTGCCGATATCTTTTGAACAAATCAATTGATTATAGTGTTTAAAGAGGCAGCTGGGGGAGTTTTCCAACCTCTTACACTACAAAAATTTTAGAATTAATCAGTGAAAAAAAAAAATTAAATAAAATAAAAAAACGATAATTTTTGCGAAGTTTCAGAACTCTTTTGTTTTTTTTTTTTTTTTTTCCTGTGCATGACAGTTTTTAATTAAGATGCGAACTTATAAAAAATAAAATAAATAAATTTTATGTTTATTTACAGACAGTACCAAGAACACCACGAGCAGCTCAATTGTTATTAATATTTATGAAAACTATGGATGTTGTAAGAGATTTATTCATTTTACGTTTATTGTAATTTATTATGATTATAATTAATTCGCTGTTTCGATTTTACAGGGAATCCCAGTTTTATTTGTTCTATGTAGCTCTCGAACTGCGGCTATGTATACTGCTGTTTGGGAATTTATTATTGAAAGTGCGGAAGGAATTCAAAATCACTTGCGCTGTGTTGTTACTGATTATAAAGCTGCCATTATTTCCTCTATAAGAAATTCTTTTCCCTTAGTGCAAATCAGAGGATGCTGGTTCCACTGCATAAGAGTAAATAGATTATTTAATTTATATGGTAAAAAAAAATTTAACACTAGAGGTTTTTATATAAGTTAATCTTTCCTCTTATTCAGGCTATGACACGCAAATGGAATTCTTTACGACTTCCTCGCGACAATGATCAAACACTCAAAGAGGCTTGGGCATTGCCTTTAATTCCACCTGAACTCTTTCAAACAGCTATTGAGCTTATCGCTGAGACAGCCGAGCAAATTGAAGGACAACATGAAAACGTTATAATGTTTATTTATTATTTAATTCGACAATGGTTACCTTAGGCAAACATTGTCTCAGTGTGGAATTCACCTTGGCGGACCAACAATTTCGCAGAAGCTTTTAATCGGCATCTTATATCGAGATTAAATGGAGAATATCCATCATTATTTACATTCTTAGGTAAGTAAAAAAAAATACTAATTTAAAATATGGTTTGGTTTTATTGATAAAACTTTTTCAATAATATACTTAAACTCAACACACCTATATATTATTGACAATAGAACAGCTAGTTAGCAAAATATATTTCAATTTCCCGCTAAGAAAATTGAAAATTTTTGAAAAAAGAAAGGTTTCAGTTCGATTTTCGAATTTTGAATAAGTCTTGACGTCCTAAAAAGCTATTCTAACTAATTTCACTAACAATGTCTGAGCATATGTTATCGTATGTAAATATTTTATTATTTTTTAATATGACATTAATTCCCACAATCTATTTTTAAAAACGCAGCTTGAACGGTACAGTACGTTTCGAACTATCTTGAAAATAAAATTTTTATAATATTTCTTCTTTTTTTTCGATAACTTTTAATTTATTCTATAAATTGATCCAAAAATCTAATCAGCTCTGAAACTCTATAAACCGCGTTAAATGTGGCCTCAACGATTGAAATCGGGTCCTTTTTTGCAAAAGAAACTATTGTCGGAAAAATTTTAATGAAGTGTGTGCGTGTGTTTTTTTTTTTAATACAATCAAAATCGTTTCACTGATTAATTCTAAAATTTTTGTAGTGTAAGAGGTTGGAAAACTCCCCCAGCTGCCTCTTTAAACACTATAATCAATTGATTTGTTCAAAAGATATCGGCAATAAAAAACATCCATCGTGATTAAAAACTACTGGAATTTCATTTTTTTAAATCTATCCAATGATTTCAAACTATTATAATCGCATTAAAATTTTATTATGAGTTAAAAAAAAAAATTAAAGCATTAATTTAGAAAAAAAACAATGTAGTTGTAATAGAAAAGAATATCTTTCCGAATGTTAGAAAATTTACCATATTTTCAGCGGGAAATTGATATAGGTACAAGAAGAAAAGTACCCCTCTAAATTATAGCTCCTCAAACTATAATTTGGTCATGAATTATATATAATTAATTTGTTTTTATTTTTTTATAGCACAATTACAAAATATTATTAGATATATGGAAATCCAGTGGGGACGGTTAGATGCCGGAATTGATATTAATCGTCAACGTCGATCAATTCAGCGTCATCATGATATCCGCATTCAGCATCTTCAAACATCTTTGAGATCTGGAAGGTAAAACAACTCAGCCAATTAATGAAATAAAATTAATATTAACTAAAAATGATAATTTACTTTAACATATTTAAGTTTTTTAAGTTGTGTATCTTAGAAATTAAACTAAAAATGTTTTGTATACAGGTATACGTTACAAGAATTTCTACACGCTGCAGTGAATCGGGATCTTCATGATTCTATATTTTTAATTTTAAATAATAATCAACGTGAGTCTTAAACTATGTTTTTGTTAATTTAATTAAGGTAATTCACTCGTAAAACGACTTTTCTTCGGAATGCGATGAAATTAAAACATGAAATTAATAAAAATGTCTAATATTAAATGAAAAAAAAAAAAAAGAACGAAATTTTTTCAATGATTGTAAGACGAGAAATTAACAATCAAAAAGTGCATAGTTAACATGCTGGAGATCTACCAAGTATAAGAAAAACATGTAGTTTCCTGAATATCTTGGAAACGGTTCTTATCATTTTTTTTAAAAACTTATCCACTGTTAAATGAAAAAATTAGAAATTTTTTGAAAAAAAGTCTGAATTTCTTGACCGATTTATTTAAAAAATATTGATTTTTAAAATATAAATAATTTTAAAATACTTGACGTGTGGTGAGGTACAGCAATCACAACTCGGCAACGTTGCAGTTGTCATACTTAACCCGCGGAAATTCAAATGTCACTTAGTTAAGTTAATTTTTGAGCATGAAAAGATTGAAGGTCAAAAAATTTTTGGAACAAACAAAAAAATTATTTTTTGTTATTAACTTATATTAATGATAACTCGGCTGTCCAATTCCAAAACACAGTAAGTGACAAATTTTTCAAAATCGATTTTTTAGTATTTTTAGTTCCAATGAAGTTTTGTGAACATAATTCTATATATATTTCAAAAATTATATTTTTGTCAGTTACTGTGTTTTAAAATTGGTCAGCCGAGCTTTTCTAACAGTTTTAGAATTTTTAAAAATTATGATAATGAAAGTAGTAGCACACATCGAATAATTTTTATCTTTTTAACTGCAATTTTCTTGTAAGTTTAAAAAAAAATTATGGAAATATGCACAAAAATTAATTCTATCCAAATTTTGTAATTGTCAATAATAACAAACTATATTTATATTAAACTCACACGATATAAAGATTAATACCTATTCGTTTAATCTATAGACTATTCAATATTAATGTTTGCAGCATTGCCACATTTATTATACTCATCAGTGTGATTGTATTAGTGTGCATCTGTATATTTAAAACTTAAATGAATTGGATACAGTCTCTCACAAAAAAAAATAATATTCAGGCATTGAATATCTCTAACTTTTTGTAGTTGCGATTATGTTATACTATTGACTACGAATGTCGCGAGTGAACTACCTTAACATTATATAAATGAAAGTTGGTACACGGAAAGAAAATTATGGAAACAGTTCCCATTATTTTCTGAATTTTTTTCCTATACCATCATAGGAATTACGACCATAAATTATGGGAGCAGTTCCTTATAGGATAATTATAGGATCCATTCCCATTAACTATAGGAATGGTTTCCATAATAGTATGAGAACGATTCCCATAATATTATAGAAGTGGTTCCTATATCATTATGGGAATCGTTCCCATACTATTATAGGAATGATTCCCATAATTTTTTTTCCGTATAGACAGTTTGAAAATTATACATATTCGAACCTTTCCAGATTTTTAATAGAAATTATTACTTTTTTTTTTTGCAGGTGAACAGGTGAACTACCAAATCTTGGCAACATCGAACATCTCAACCTCATTTTGCAGGATCCTTAATATTTCATTTTATATTTATTTTTATTTATAATAAATTTAAACAACCATTAATTTCTTGCAGTTTTATTTTTAACTATTAAATTAGCTATTAAAACACCTTGCCTATAAATTTCAAAATTTAATGTATAAACATTTTACGTTTTTTAAACAAATTTTTTCAATTAAAACATAAATATACTTAAATTCATAATTATAATATTATAATGATTATATAACTATTAAAACATCCGTACATTTCATATTTTTATTGTATAAACGTTGTTTATAAATTATTTTTTATATAATATTTGAATTATATCTCATTATCTTAATTAAATACTGAGATAATTTTAGAATCTTCACTCAGCGCCACATGATAATGACCGACCTACATACTTCTTTCTTACCGACGCCTGCTCTCTTATTGGCTGAGTCATTGAGTACAGTTGTCATTGAGTAAAGTCGTCCTTGAATAAAGAGAGAATTGAGTACAGTTTTAAAACAAAACTGGTGGTTCAAGAACTGCTTTTGAGTACAGATGGCTCTGAGTAAAGAAATCCTGAGTAAAGTTGTCATACTGCCTATTTACTGTATATTTACTCGACTTTTGTAATCCATCATTAGTTTGATTTTTTATCACCAGATTGTGTGTCCCTGTTTGTCATTTCCTAATAGCAATTTAATTTATAATGAATTAATTAATCGACCTCCCGATAGGTAGAGGTCATAACAGCATTGTAATTCGGGTAGTAAATTAACTTCAAATTGTATAGCAAGTTGTCTATAAATTGACTTCAAAAACGGAAAAATCCCTAGTTGACGGACATCTGACGAAAAATGTAAGGAAACTTTTGTAAAGTAAACTTTTGCTAAAGCAAACTCCGTGCTATTAGTGCAGTTCAACGCCGCTTCGATCACTACGAGCTCGAATGAAAAACACAAATACATCAGCATCAATTACAACTATACAACTAGCACGTGGCCTGGCCAAGACCAGATGATAGCAAAACAAAAGTTACTTACATTTTCAAGTGTACCGATTTTATCTTCAGTTTCAGTTATTATAAGGAGGTATTTTTTAATGGTATCGGAATTTTAAGTCATCAGTTCGTGACAACGATTTTTTAAATAGGGAGCTGATAATACAAGAAAGTACTGACGAGTTCTTGTGGTCAACATTACGACCTGCATTTAGTAATTTGGTGTATGTAAAAGTGTGAAAAATTCAGAAATAAGTCTATAATTATTAAAAACTATATGCGCATGTGACAAATTAAAATTTTATTTCAAACTCGAGTATTCGTGAAAAATAATGGATTTCAAAAAACTTCAAGAATTTATGGAATTATTAGGTCGACTCAAGGTTGGAAAAACTTATAATTTTTTGTTTTCTAACTGTAATAACGATTTTATATAACAAGTACTGACTTTTATTTTTTTTAGCACATGCGGAGAACTGGATGGGTCTTGCGAAATATCACAGATTCTGAATCGATTGCCTCACATATGTATCGTATGGCTGTGCTATCATTTCTTGTGGACACTCAAGAAAATTTAAATAAACAAAGGTAAGTTTATTATTATCATTTATCGAACTTACTATTATCAGTTGTGCCAAATTTTTACATTGAAAAATTTAATAAATGTAACGCTGAAAAACTAATAACTTGAAGCTGTAATATAAATTTTACTTGACATGAATGCATTATTGGCAAAATAGTATATTGTGTGGCAAGGAATAGAACAAGAGAATTTAAAAAAGAGTGTAAGGTCGAATCTATAGCCGCAGATAAAGACTGGCTTCACGGACTCTGAAATCCTGATTTATCTTGTGCCTACACTACTACATTGCATAAACACTAGGGTGCTTGGTTTGCGGCGAAAGTATTTTTTTTGTTGCTCATCAAGCAAAATATTGTTCTTTATGCTAAAACAGAAATTCCTGCCAAGTCTGAGCTCTTAATTCCAATCCTAAGTACTTTCTATTTGATTTCCAAGATTTCCTTTTTAAAATACACCTAAATTCAATTACTTTTTTTTTTTAACTTTTTAATACTCAGCTGCGTTTTATGATATCGACGTCGTTTGGGTCGCAAATTGTATGGCAATTGATGTTCTTCAAAAGTGCCCATAGTAACTTAGCTGTAATTCCAGCTGATTCACTTGTGGGCGCTGCGGAACTTATTTTTCTTATGAAATTGACTTTTGTTGGCTTGCAGAACGTAAACCGACAAAAGTACTTTGAAAATGTTAATGGGAATTTTTTAGGAAATTTTTTTCTCTTCAAAAAAATCCTATGAGCCAAGTCGCTAAAGTCCATAGTTTCCGAATTATAGTGATTTTAATAATTTAAAAAATAAAATATCAATTGTCATTTTTTTTTTTAATATTATATTTTTCAAATTATTAAAATTTTTATAACTCGGAAACTATGGACTTTAGCGACTTGACTCAGGATTTTTTTTTAAGAGAATAAAATTTCCTAAAAAATTCCCACTAACATTTTCAAAGTACTTTTGTCAGTTTACGTTCTGCAAGCCAACAAAGGTCAATTTCATAGGAAAAATAAGTTCCGCAGCGCACACAAGTGAAACAGCTGAAATTGCAGCTAAGTTACTATGGGCACTTTTGAAGAACACTCAATGCCCTATAATTTGTGACCGAAACCGCGTCGATATCATAAAACGCAGCTGAGTATTAGAAAGTTAAAAAAAAAAAAAAGTTATTTAATTTACGTGTATTTTAAATGGGAAATCTTTGAAATCAAATGGAAAGTATAAGATTGGAATTAAGAGCTCAAACTTGGCAGGAATTTTTGTTTTAGCATGAAAAACCATATTTTGCTTGATTAATAACAAAAAAAAAATACTTTCGCCGGAAACGAAGCACCCTAATAAACACCTGCATTGAAAGTTATCGAAAGATTTTAGGTTCATGCGCAAGATGTTGTCAACGGCATTCGTTCAAAATTTTTTTTTTTTGGCTGGCTGTATCGATGCAGGTATTATCAAATAACAGTTTTGAAATTCAAAATGCATAAGCTATGCTTATTAAAATTCAATTTCACTGAGAGAAAAAATTGATATTTTCAAGAAAAAATACTTTGAGTATTTCCCGTATGAAAACAGCACATATGGTCAGAATATATGATAAATATCAGAAAATATATGTGGCCAATTTAACTATATATATTTTTTTTTTTTTTTTTTTTATATTAAAAAATATAATATTCATCATATATGAGTCCGTATATGTTTAGCATATATAAAATATAAATGTCAATCATTTACCAAAAATATATTTTTATCATACATAAAAATATAAATTTCTATCATATACGAAAAATATATTCCGATCATACATAAAAACATATGTTTATATTGTGTATGGAAAAAATAAGTTTTTTATTCGTATGACCAACTCCAATTAAATTAGATCTAAATTTTAATATACTCTTTAAATTGCAGATAAAATTTTCGAAATAAGTTAATTTGATGCGAATATATAATATACCTATATACATATACATACACCGAATAAAATAAATGCTTAAATATAACAAAGAAAATATATAGTGCCATATATAATATGAATTATATGCTACCATATATTTCATTTGATAAACAAATTTTATATTTTTTGAATATAAAAGGAAATATATAAATACAATATATTATAAGATATATGTATATATAACTTAATAAAAAAAAATATATATAAGTTACATATATGGAATACATATATTTACTATTGTATATAATATTATATTAAATTGGCTAAAATCGCTGTATGATTTTTTAAAATGTATCATATATTTTTCGTTGCAAACATATATGATTTTACATACTTTAACCATATATTGTTTTTTCATGCGGGTTCAGTTACTTAAATAGCGTCAAGCAATTATTTACTTCAATAAAATCAAATAATTATGAAGATATTTTGAAAAAACTTTTTTCAGGTCTGATGGATTGAGCGTTTTAAGGATTACAAATTTTGAAAATAACGTTTTTCTAAGTATACAGAAACTCCAACAAGCATTAATAATTGATATGTTACAAGCTACGAAGTTGTCTATATTTATGAAAAAACGTTATTTTTAACATTCGTTATCCTTAAAATGCCCGAAAGATAACATCTAGAAAAGTTTTTTGAAAATATCTCTATAAATACACGTTTCATAAGAAAAGTGAACATTACTTTTTTTTGTCTAGAATTTAATTTCCTACAAAATTTTTTCTCAGGTTTTTTCCTTTAATCTGCATATTTCATGAAATATTTAAAAAAAATCTGCGATTGTATTGTAAAATGAATTTTGATCATCCTCCGGTACGTGTTCTTTTTACTTAAAACAAAAAAACTGAATTCCCCACGTGTGTTTTTACTAAAAAGAAGCTTTTTATGGGGCGCCTGAGAAAATTTAATTTTTAAGGTAGTTGTTTCGAGGGACAGGTATACGACTAAGCCATAAGCAACCCTACCAAAAATAAAACACTACCCAATTGAAGTCAGCCGAATCATATCTATCTAGAAAATTCCCGCTCAAATTAAAAAATCTACCATCTCAAAATTTTTACCAATGAAAATATCTACCATGATATAATCACTACCAGAAAAAAACACCACCAAGTTACATTTATGGATAAAACGAAAGATTAGGAATATAAAAGATTTAGGAATATGACTCTATTATTTAGGACTAATTAATGAGAAATTAGCATTTAGGATTTTTAAACTAAAACAATTCATAACTTTCTTCCTAAATAGTTTACTATTAGCTAACGAAAAAGTCGAGTTAATTATATTTTCTAACATGCACACTAAACGCTCGAACAATATTAAATATTTATCCATTAATTAATTAGTGCTGAATAATAAAATTATATTCCTAAATCTTCCCAAATGATTCCCAATAAATTAAAATAAATTTATTGTCTGTAAAATATACATTCTAAAGTTGATGGTAGAGATTTGAAACGGTTAGAGTTTATTCATAAATGCAACTTGGTAGTGTTTTTTTTCTGGTAATGATTATATCATGATAGATATTTTCATTGGTAGAGATTTTGAGATGGTAGATTTTTTTATTGGAACGGAAATTTTCTAGGTAGGTATGATTCGGCTGACTTCAATTGGGTAGAGTTTTATTTTTGGTAAGGTTGCTTATGGCTGTCGTATACCTGCCGCTTCGAGGTAGTCACGTTCAAAAGTATAGCATACCGAATTAAAAGAACAGCATAACTGAAGCGATTAGTTGAACGCCGCTCATTGGAAATTTTTATAAAAGTATCATAAAAAATTTATAAAAAAAATATATGTTAAAATATATTAAAAATGTATAAAAAATTTATCAAAAATATATCTTAGAATATAGAAAAAATACATGTATACAAATATTAAAAAAATATATTTTTAAGTTAATCAAAAATATAGGAAAAGAAATAGAAAAACTTTATATAAAAAGTATTAACTTGAAAATTAATTTTTTATATAATTTTTTTATATTTTCGCAATTAAATTTTTTATGGATTTAAAATATATGACTAATATTTTTTTTATCCTACCATACCTATATTTTTTTTATATTTCTATACATGTATTTTTTATATATTTTAAGATATGTTTTTCATATTACGTTTGGATTTTGACCGCTACTTGAATAATTATTATGATTATTAACACTAGATTTTATGAAAATTAATATGAAAATAATAATTATCAACCCTTTAAACAATAAAATAGTAATTATTTTAGTGCACCACGTGGCGGGAGGGAGATATTGATTTTTATCCCCACTATATTGACTTATTCCCCCATTGGTCAATATTTGGATATAATATATACGCGCACGTGTGCTACTAACTAAAATGAAAATATTGATTTAATACATAAAATTCAAAATTACTATCAAAACATAAATATAGTAAACAATAATATCAATAATTCATAATTTAATCATAATTAACTAATTAAGCAAAATAATATAAATATATAAATAATAATAAATTATTACAATTACATGCGCACATGCGCTTTTTATCAGCTAGGAGGTGTTTTTAAACTCACGGTGAGATGGGAAAGTGCGCGCAGCGATTCACGTTTGAATCGCTGCGTGACAAATTTACTGAATCTAAAAACTAAAGCGTGTACTTACTTGACATAAAGTTGTCACAGGAATTGTACAATATTTTTTATTCGCCAAACTATAATTTATGTACTTAGAAAAATTATTTTTTATCAATATCATCAAATGTTGAACTTTTTTCAATTTTTAGGATAATGCAAATGGCACTGGTTCATGATCTCGCAGAGTGTATCGTTGGTGACATTACTCCTTACTGCGGAGTATCAGCCGAAGAAAAACACAAAAGAGAAGACAATGCTATGATGGAAATTTGTCAATTATTAGGAAGTAAAGGATCGGAAATATTAGAAATTTTTCGGGTAAATATTTAAAAAATTTGTATAGTCCCATTGTTTATTAATGAATATTGATGCTTAACCCTGCAGCACTCCCGTGTTTTTTAGTGGATCGCTTGCATTACAGTGACATTCTATAATTTGAGTATTTTAGGGGAGAGTGGAGTCAATTAAACTAAAAATACTTTAACATTTTTTTTTATATGAATAAAAGCAAAATGATATCTTTTTTTTTTTACGAAACTATAATTTATTATATAGACTATCATTTCTTACAAGCATATAACTTAACAAATGATGAGAATTTTTAATAAATACGAAATCGTACAACTGCATCGAATGGTTCGATCGTCCCCTTTGCGGGGGCACTTGAACCACTAGTCGGGGACAATTGAACCAAGAGTATTAGAACCACAAACGAATGACTCTAATGAATAATTTACTATTCATTACAACTTAAAACTAAAATTACAGCACATCCAATAATATTGATTAATTTATACAACATTATATGTTATAACAATCACTTTTAAAACTTCTGTTAATATAATTATTTTTTTTTCTTGGTTAGTTTAGTTTGTTTTCACATTCTGTCAAGATGCGCGCGCATGTCTGATGCTCACAGTGTGATTCGTGTGGTTCGATCGTCCTCGAGAATACAGGTTCAATTGACCTTATATGATTTTATTGAAATAAAGATTACATTTGAAAATTAAAAAATTATTAAACAATTTGTCAAGAGCTGAAAAAAAAGTTCAGATGCCTGAAAACACAAAAACTTGAATTTTTTCAAATTAAATCATCATAGTACTTCCAAATTTTGGTCAGACTAAGGTTTAGTGTATTAAAATATAATTCAAAGAGGACAACTCATTTTTCTATTTTTTTCGATTTTTTAAGCTTACTGGTTCATTTGTCCCCTGATTCACTTGACTCCACTCTCCCCTACTGTGAGCAAAATACTCATAGCGGTAGTGCTGACGGGTTAAATGTACACTGAGAGAAAAAAATGTATATTTTCAAGCAAAAATGCTTGGTTTAAGTATCCTAGTTACTTAAACAGTGCCGAGCAATTATTTTCTTCAATCAAGTTAAATAATTACTTTATTTAAGTATTTTATTTACTTGCTTAATACTAAGAAAAAACTTGATTTTGTCAGAAAAATATTATTAGACATGTCTTTTTTTAATCTAATGTTATTTAGATTAGTTTAGTACCTCAACAAACGTTTTTTTTTATAAATAAATAATTTTGTCCAACGTAAAATTCGAACGTAAATCTTTTTTTTAATAAACTCTGAAGTTACTCATCGATTTTTCTCATTTTAAGTATTAATTTGCGCAACCAAATGACAAAATTGAAATTTTTAATGGTTTACAAGAGTAGCTCTTAAAAAAATTAATATATTTCATATTTTTATCGATAGCAATGAGAAATTTCATTTTGTTATAAAAACAAATTTTCTTTTTTAATGCACGATTTTATTCTAATTTTTAATTTCTTTCTTCAATTCTTTTTTAACTTCCCGCTCAGAAAATTTAAAATTTTCAAAAATTCGGGAAATTATTAGTTTCGGTTCGATTTTCGAAAACTGAATTTCTAGCAGATTTTGACGTTTTCGAGTTCTAGGAAGCTATCCTGACTAATTTCACGATGATGTCCGAGTGTATGTATGTGTGTATAAGGGTGTCCGTTATTTACCAAACTGATTTTTTTTTCAGCCACGCCTCCTAAATTTTTCGTTTATGGCCTAAAAAAAAATTATCAGCCCCATATAAGCCCTTAATATTTATATTAAACCGTGCCCCAAAGACATTACATTTCCCATTCAAATAACATGGGGTTTCGGCGCGTTTTACATTTGATTTTTTTTTCTCCTAAGCTAGTTAATCTACAAATATCAGAGATACATATTTTTGTAGGAAATTGAACACTCTACAAGTAAGGTCTCTTATGGTTTTACGAAAAAAATACTGCTTTAAAAATTATTCAAAGTTAAAGATAAACTTATAGTTAATTTTTGATTTTTTTACTTTAACCGCAAAATTATCATTATTTCTGTCAAAGTAAATTGTTTATTGCGAAAAGTCTTCAATTTTAACTGTGTTATAGAAAAAGTTACTGTACGATTTGAACATCTGGGTAAAAAATAAAACTTGATTCAGGCTCACTTCGCCTCACTTCACCTTATTTTCTTTTGAAGTTATCGATTTGCCGACGATTTTTCGATAAGATCTCGACTTTTTCGACTTAAATTTAATTTTTTTTAACTTTTGAACTTTTTTCGTTTTAGATTCAACTTATTTGTATTTTCTGGTCTTAGTTAGAACTTATTCGTCTTAACTTCAAACACGATAATCATTCACCTTACATTTGATTTACTAAACCAAGTCGAAAAAATGTTATTTATTCGCCTTTCCCTTCGCCTTAATATATAAAAATTATTTCACCTTAGTTTTGACTTTTTCGCCTTATAATGTAAGTCGAATAAGTCTACATCGTCAGTTTCGACTTGACTGCAACTTGTTCGTCTTAAATCGTGACTAAGTAAGCCAGTTAAGTCTAAACCAAGGCGAAAACTCAATGTATTTTTAATCTTCGTAAAAAAAGTCGAGTTTGTCTTGTGAAAAACGGCTCCAAATTTCGATTTGGTAAACCAAGTCTAAATCAAGTTTTATTTTTGACCCAGGTGGCATATGGTTTTCGATCTTCGTTCTTGGCTAAAGTATTAATACATTCTTCAGTCAATTTGACAGCTCTTTCTGCAGTATCAATGACTATTTGTAGGTGTTTAACAATTTTCAAATGAAAATTTCCAAATTCCACCAAAGAATATTTAATGAAATAGAGTGTTGATGAATATGTAAAAAAATTGATTTAATCTGTCATATTTTTTCCGTTAAATTGAAAAATTTTGTAATTAACTCAACACGTCACTCATACTATTCTTCAGTTATCTGAATTTTTGACGGTAATTTTTTCAATAACACTGTTAAAATTGAAGATTTTTCGCAATAAACAATTTACTTTGACAGAAATAATGATAATTTTGCGGTTAAAGTAAAAAAATCAAAAATTAACTATAAGTTTATCTTTAACTTTGAATAATTTTTAAAGCAGTATTTTTTTCGTAAAACCATAAGAGACCTTACTTGTAGAGTGTTCAATTTCCTACAAAAATATGTATCTCTGATATTTGTAGATTAACTAGCTTAGGAGAAAAAAAAATCAAATGTAAAACGCGCCGAAACCCCATGTTATTTGAATGGGAAATGTAATGTCTTTGGGGCACGGTTTAATATAAATATTAAGGGCTTATATGGGGCTGATAATTTTTTTTTAGGCAAATAGTCATTGATACTGCAGAAAGAGCTGTCAAATTGACTGAAGAATGTATTAATACTTTAGCCAAGAACGAAGATCGAAAACCATATGCCACCTGGGTCAAAAATAAAACTTGATTTAGACTTGGTTTACCAAATCGAAATTTGGAGCCGTTTTTCACAAGACAAACTCGACTTTTTTTACGAAGATTAAAAATACATTGAGTTTTCGCCTTGGTTTAGACTTAACTGGCTTACTTAGTCACGATTTAAGACGAACAAGTTGCAGTCAAGTCGAAACTGACGATGTAGACTTATTCGACTTACATTATAAGGCGAAAAAGTCAAAACTAAGGTGAAATAATTTTTATATATTAAGGCGAAGGGAAAGGCGAATAAATAACATTTTTTCGACTTGGTTTAGTAAATCAAATGTAAGGTGAATGATTATCGTGTTTGAAGTTAAGACGAATAAGTTCTAACTAAGACCAGAAAATACAAATAAGTTGAATCTAAAACGAAAAAAGTTCAAAAGTTAAAAAAAATTAAATTTAAGTCGAAAAAGTCGAGATCTTATCGAAAAATCGTCGGCAAATCGATAACTTCAAAAGAAAATAAGGTGAAGTGAGGCGAAGTGAGCCTGAATCAAGTTTTATTTTTTACCCAGATGTTCAAATCGTACAGTAACTTTTTCTATAACACAGTTAAAATTGAAGATTTTTCGCAATAAATAATTTACTTTGACAGAAATAATGATAATTTTGCGGTTAAAGTAAAAAAATCAAAAATTAACTATAAGTTTATCTTTAACTTTGAATAATTTTTAAAGCAGTATTTTTTTCGTAAAACCATAAGAGACCTTACTTGTAGAGTGTTCAATTTCCTACAAAAATATGTATCTCTGATATTTGTAGATTAACTAGCTTAGGAGAAAAAAAAATCAAATGTAAAACGCGCCGAAACCCCATGTTATTTGAATGGGAAATGTAATGTCTTTGGGGCACGGTTTAATATAAATATTAAGGGCTTATATGGGGCTGATAATTTTTTTTAGGCCATAAACGAAAAATTTAGGGGGCGTCGCTAAAAAAAAAATCGGTTTGGTAAATAACGGACACCCTAGTGTGTATGTACGTACGTACATACGTATGTAAATACCTATAACTCTCGAACAGATGAACCGATTTTGATCGTTAAGGTGTTATTTGACGTGGCTTGTTAATATCTAAAAGCCGTGAAAAATTGCGTTTGATCGGTCAAGTGCGTTTGAAGATATTTCAAAAATAAAATTTTCTCAATAATGTTTTTTTTAGATAATTTTTAATATGCTCGATGGATCGATTCCAAAATCTAATCAGCTCTAAAACTTTATAAGCCACGTCGAATGCCATCTCAACCATCAAAATCGGTTCATTCATTCAAGAGAAACCGTTGACGAAAGAATTAAAAAAAAATTTTTTTTTTTAAATTTCTCAAAAACAACTCAAAAAATCAATTTAAAAATTTGATCAGCTCTAGAACTCAATAAAACGCGTCGATTGCCACCTCAACCGACTCAATCGGTTTATTCGTTCGAGAAATATCGTTGTAGAAAAAATGGTAAAAACCGTTATTTTTAGAAAACAAAGGCATACAAAAGTATTTTCGAGCTCAAGGAGCTTGAAGGAAATTGAAGGAATATTTGCTTGCCTTAAGTAATTCATGCATTCAGAAATTTAATGCTAAAGTGAAGCAATAGTTTTCTTAAAATAAGAACTATAAATTTTTTTTTAGAAAATAATTACTTATTGTATTTTTGGAAACAACAAAAAGCATTACTTGAACTTAGTTTTTTCTCTCATTGTACTTACTTAAAATAGTACTGCTGATAATAAAACAAATTTTATATTATTTTTTAGGAGTATGAATCTCAGGAATCACCTGAAGCTAAATATGTAAAAGACTTAGATCGTTTGGATCTGATTTCTCAAGCTTACGAGTATGAAAAGCGTGATGGTACTCCGGGAAAGTTAGAAGAATTTTTCACAAGTACGGTGGATAAAATTAGCAATCCATTTTTGAAAAAGATGGCTTCTGAAATTACATCTCAAAGGGAGGAAAGATCCGAAAGCAGAGCAGAAGTGGATAGTAGGGCTAGTGATATAGTATAAATACATTTTCAATCGTTATCTTTTATATTTTCGAAGATAACAATATGTTCGTTTTAACATAATCATCTTCAGTATTCAATGTTAATAATAAGCCACAGATTATTAGTGTTCAACTTAAATTAATATATGACTTTTAAGAGTAATTAACTGCGTATCAATTTTTATGAAAGTGTTTTTTTATAATTAGTAAAATTAAATAAAAATGTGTTCGTTTCCACGAAAATTATTTGGTTTAAATATTTTTAACTTCCCGCTAAGAAAATTTTCCAAAATTCGAGAAGTTATTTGTTTCGGATCGATTTTCGAAAATTTAATTTGAGGTTCTGACGTTTTGAGGTTCTAGGAAGCTATTCTGACTATCGTCAAGATGAACCAATTTTGATCGTCAAGATGGCATTCGACGCCGCTCGTAAATTTTTCTACAAGCTGTGAAAATTTGAGCTTAATCGGTAGATTGCGTTCGGAGATAATCTAAAACTTCATGAGTCGCGTCGAATGCCACCTCAATCACTGAAATTGGTTCATTCGTTCAAGAGAAACTGCATGTAAAATAATGCTGGTGTTGAATTTACCACACCAAACTAGTAAAAATTGAACTACACTTTGTGGTCGGCGCATTGACAACTGTAGTAACATAAGTCATAGTGTGCATGGTATTTCTTTACTATAGGAGTTCTGCTTACTACTGTAATGTGGTAAAACATTGTAGGCTCCGCAACTACTCAATGTATTATAAAATACTTATTTTGTGGTTTTTGGAACTACACAATTTTATATAAATTGGTATCTGTAACTATTTTTGGAGTATACGATACCAGATTACTTGTACAATCTACTCCATTGTGTTGGAAAATCATCGAAACAAGAAAATGATAGCTCCACCTACAACTTTTTTACTCCATTCTGTGGGTAAACATCGACTTGTGTCAGTGGGTTTGATATTATAAATAATATAAAAAATTATAAGTAATAATATATATAATTAAAAATCGAAGTGTGCAATAATAATATATATAATTGAAAATAATAATACATATAATTAAGAATGAGTGATACATTTGCTATAAATAAACGCAATTTTTAAAATCATTGCTTGTTGAATATTTGCTATTTATGAGAATTATAACTTTTGAAATGATGTTTGTTGTATTTTCTATTAATAAAAATTAATACTCTATTATTCTAAGCTTATACATAGATTATAAATATATTTTTAAAATTATCTTTATCAGGTATTGATAAAAAGTTGGCTTTTAAAAATTGAGTCCTTATTATTTAAAGTTATTATATACAGTATACTAGTAACTGTTATTAAACTTGTAGTCATCCTATATATTACTAGTCAGTGTAGTAGTTGGAACTCCATTTGTCGTAAATTGAATTACACATTTTTTTACGTGCGAATATTGTGAGTGCGTGTGTTCGGGTGTGTGTCCGAATATGTGTGTGGGTATCTGCTGATCAGTAATGTAATACGCGAGTTTTTACTTCGATTTTATTTAGAGGAGTAATTTTTTGTAAATAATATTTTCAAAACTTCGCGCTGGAGTGAATTTCACTCCGGAGGGATGAAATTAATAAAAAATCATATACTCCACAATAACTCATTTCGGAGTAAATATCACTCCGAAGGGGATGAGTAATTCAAAATCCATTCACTCCAGATTTAATCCCCATTCACTCCAGATTTAATCCCCATTCACTCCGGATTTAATCCCCATTCACTCCGCGAATTTTTTACAGTGTAAACGGGATTTTAAATGTATTATTCGTTGAAATCACATTTTATCATGTTAGTCCTTTTTATCTCCGTCACCATCTTAGGGTATTAAATACATAAAGTGTGAATTCATAAAATTTTTCACTGAAACAGTCTTCATAAACCTTTCGCCTCCATATATAAAAATTATTTCACCTTAGTTTTGACGTTTTCACCTTATAATTTAAGTCGAATAAGTCTGAACCAAGTCAATTTCTACTTGCTTTTAACTTTTTCGTCTTAAATCGTGACTAAGTAAGCCAGTTAAGCTTAAACCAAGGGGAAAACTCAATGCATTTCATACCTTCATAAAAAAAGTCAAGTTTGTCTTGTGAAAAACGGTTTCAAATTTCGACTTGGTAAATCAATTCTAAATCAAGTTTTATTTTTGACCCAGGAATTCACTATTTCTATGCCTATTAGTCATCATTATTGCGTTCATTATCAATGACATCATTTATATATGTATTGGCATCGAATATAACTCAGTATAACAGAATTTTTTTTTATTTCCCAGCATTTTTCCAAAAATGGACCAAACATGAACATTTCTTTTCGTTTTCTTCGTTTTTGACTGCAGTTTTCAGAAAAAAATACAAAAAAGTTATTCAGAACGTTCTTCTATTTAAATATTGATCCTAAGAATTTGTGCAGATAAGGAAAGGGATTATCTGGCGTCATAGTTATACCCGTATGTCTGCTGCTTTCTCTAGGCGAAAGTACATTTTATTTAGGTACAGGTATGAAACATTTGAGGTAATGACACTTTGAAATCATTAAATATTGGGTACATTGTCTATATAATATCATCTTTGAGTAAAACACATGTATACTTATACAAAGCACCCCTATTAATAACGTAAGTACTTTGTCTGTCTGGTGTCTATGGTGAACAATTGGTAACTAAGTTAGGATTAAAGCGTTTATGAAAATCCATTCCGTGAAAGAATGATTTTACAATACTTTGTACAAACACATGAGCTGATGAAATTCCATAAGTATTTATTGAATTTCAAAAAATTTTAGAGACAGTATTTATTATTGAAAAAAATTGTGATACTAAAAAAAAAGTCAATCGAATATTCCAAGTACATATCGTATGTGTTATAAGGGATAATGCATTTAATGTTTCGTCTAAATGTTGCTATTCACTGCACTGACCCACGTACGTCTACGCATATTAATAAATAGCAGGGAGACTGGGGCAGGACGGACTACTTGAGGCCCCCCATGAAAAAAATTCATTAAAAAAATATATGTTAAAATATGAAAAGTCTATATTTTGAGTATGAAAAAAAAAACATGCATCTAATAGCTAACTTTTGGCTGATTTTCGTGCGTACATGTTTTAAATCTATTCAGAATTTACCTTAGAATATATTCAACATACATGGATGAAAATATGAAAAATAGTATATTACATACCTAGGCCAGTAAAATAAGAAAAGTCTCAGAGCACATGTAATTGTTGGCCGAGGCTGACAAACATGTGGTCTGAGGCTTTCCTTTTTGCTGGCCAAGGTGCGTATACTATTTTTCTGCTCGACGAAGCCGGAAAGTTGCAACTTCGTTCAGGGCAGTGGCTCGAAAGTTGCCACTTTCCGGCCGGAGGGCAGAAAAATATATTTAATAATGTATACATAAAATTATAAAAAAGATATCAGTATATGATGAAATAAAAAATATAATATATATTTTAATATTATTATACCCTTGATTGAAAAAAATGATTTTATCCATGCTAAGTGTGAATCTATGTTGAAGTCCGCATTCAACTTATTTTAAATCATTTCGAATTATTTCGAATCACTTCAAATCATTTTTTCTGGATCAGAAATATGTATTTTTTATATACCCTAAGATATATTTTAAATATATCTATGTTTTTTCTAATAGAGAGGGAATTTGTAAATTACATCAAATTCATAAATCAGGACTAAATCTTAAATTTAACCATGAAAAAAAAAAAGTTTGGAAAATCCAAAAGTGCACGCCTCAAACGTTCATGTTCCAATAAAATATATGAATTACTAATTTTCATTTTTAATTACAAAATTTTTTAATAAATACCTAGCAAAAAAATCGTCTTTTTTTTCAATTTAGTTAATTCTAGGACAATTGGCAATAAAAAAAAATTATCTGATGGTAAAGTAGAACCTCATGATATCAGCAAAGTTCGATGATAAAAAAATAAAGTATAAATTTGACAGCTGGTTCAGTTTTTTTTCCTAGAGGGCGCTAGTAGTACATATAAAGTCAAACATACAAGTATACACAGGGAAAACAGAGCGAGATGTATACGAATGTAAACGTAGAGAAAAAGGACAGAAAGACATATGGACGATAAATTTTAATAAAAAATCTCAGAAAATTCATCAACTTTCATTGATATCTTTTAAACGGGAAAGAAGTAGTTGCTGATAATCAATAGGGTTCATCCCAAGGATGAATGGCAACTTCTACAATAAGAATTATGTTGATTCATTGTTCGTGACGGCGTGAATCCAGGCGACTCACAGACATACATCCTAAAGGACGTTACAAGAAAAAATTTGTGAATTAATTTTTTTTCAATTATAAACAATGAAATTTGATAGAAAAATCGATCATCACATCAATCAGACTTTAAGATTTCCAAAAGTCATTATTAAGTACACAATTAACTGATTCATTGAGTTATTGACAGGTATTTATGCAAGCATTTTGCGAAATGGTGACTACTCGACAGTAAAGCCCACCTAATGCTTCGCATTTGATGCGTGCAAAAATTTCTTCTGTAAAATTTTGAAGGTGGTCTCTCGTGCCTTGGATGAGCCATCTTGCCCCGGTCTACCCTGCTATTTATTCTTATGTAACACGTATGTGGGCCCACATGAAAAACCTTTGTATGTGAAAAAATATATTTTAAAATGTATAAATATTATTTGGTGATATATTGTATAATATATAAAATACTATTTATATTTTTGCCGCATTAATATATGATAATATATTTAAAAAAGATCTACTGCTGCAATATATTAATTGCATATTTACTAACATAACTTTTTTTGTGTATGTTTGACATACGGGGCAGTCCACGCCAAATCAACTGCTTTTGAACCTGACCACTTTAGATTTGGCTAAAAATTTTTACTTTTTTTTCACCCCATCAAAAACGTTTCCTATAATTTTTTAAAATTTTTTAACCAAGCCAAAAAAAAGTTATAAATTTTTGAAAAAATGGCTTTTTTTATTTTAAATAGCTATAACTTTTTCAAAATTTGACCGATTCCAATGTTTTTTTTTTTTCAAAATTTTTGTTGTTGAATGTACGTTTCGAACAAAAAGACACAAAAATTATTGCAACCTATCTTCATTGTTTTGTTTGTAGATTTTTGGAAAAAATCCAAAGTTTTTCGATGTTTACCATTTATGATTTTTGATTTTTTTTATTATATAAAACTTTGGTATTTCCTGCAAATGCTCGAATTTTTTTAGTGTTCTTTCTTCGGATTATATTTTTTTTTTCAAAAAAAATTATTCAGAACGTCCTTCTATTTTTTGACTTGATTTCTTTAAAAAAAGTTCAAATTTTTTCGACGATTACCATTATTATTATTATTATTATTATTATTATTATTATTATTATTATTATTATTATTATTATTATTATTATTTTTCTAAATTTAAAAGTTATCTGAGCACTTTAAAAAATTGTCAGCATGGTGTTATGAGAAATAAGGCTAGTTGAAAAAAATTTTTTTTCATTTGGGAAAATCAACATAAAATGAAAAAATATCATTCTGAAATAATTTGAGGATTTGCAGGAAATGTCAGTTTCATATAATAAAAAAAAATCAAAAATGACAAACATCCAAAAATTTTTGATTTTTTCCAAAAATCTGAAGAAAAAAAAAGACGATAGGTTGCAATAATTTTTAAAATTTTGAAAAAATTATAGCTATATAAGATGAAAAAAGCCATTTTTGTCAAAAATTTATTACTTTTTTTTTGGTTGAGTGTGTCACGATCGGAGAAAGTGAAGGCGACGGGCGAGGGGTTATTATTAATTAATTATTTAGTAAAACTACCCACAATATTTATTCTATTACTCAACCAAGGAGCCTAATAGGACCGTCACGTGGCTAGTGTGAGAATGTTTAATATTTGGCAAGTTTTGATTACTAAATAAGTTTATTTCGTACCGAGCGGAAGTACGATAGACAATCCCGATCGTTGACCTGCGTGGCTTTAGGGTAGGTCAGGGATTTTAAAACGAGAGGGAAGCAGGTAGGTGAATATGGGCCCTCGAGAAGTCCCTGTTCTTTTACGTCTGTCTCTTTCTGTACCCGTTGACTTAGGAATATTAGAGTAAGAGGTATAAATAAGAGAATGATGATTTAAAAAAAAAAAAAAGAGAAAAAAGTCTGTATATTCTTATAAAATTATAATGTTGTTTTACATTTGTGTACTAAAATTAACAATTATAATTAACTTACCACTCAGCTTGAGGTGGTTTACAATCTCGCTGATCACACTCTCTCACAATTCACCCTGCCCATGGCTTAGGGATTTTACTCAGCGGAATTTGATGCACTTTTCGGACTCGGAGCTACTGGGGTGCCAAGCGGGTACACTCCCCTATCTGTCGAGTACGAGTATGAGTTTAATTTTATTTAGGATTTCGATCTAGGAGTCTAGTTTCCTAGGCTATAGACCGTCACGAGACGGATGATCCTGGTGAGTCGAATCGACCGCGATTTTTGCAAGATTAAAATCTAGGTATTTGGCCAAGGAGCCCGATTGCCTAGGCGGTGGACCGTCACGTGGACAACGATTAAGATTTTATCTCTGATTCGCGGTACTAGTCGGACTTGGGCCGATAGAACTAATCGGAGATTTTAAACTTATAGAACTTCGGAGCGAGTGACTCGAGATCCGACAGAGGTTAGATCAGATTAGCGATTGACTGCCTTCGTTAGATTTTCGGCAGTTTATATACTCTAATTTTGATGGGAAAGTCATAGGTTTTCTTATGCAACCAACCGGTCCATCTCATCATTTCGGACAACAACATGATGAGTAAGTACATGGATCCGGTTTAGGTACCTTTCTAAAAATTAGAAAAGTCCATATATGGAAATTGAATCATATTATTTTTGTGTAAACAACCGCGGATGAGTAAATGCTCTATTGGAAGTACATAGATCTGGGTGACTTTCGAAATGTCATAGGTGACTCGGAATATGGAAATGAGATGGTCATAGAATCTTTATATATATTTGAATTTTAATTAGAAGTCCGGTGCACAAGTGCAGGTGTCCGGCTGAGTCGCAGCTAAACTCGTTTTTGGGTACTACGCCCGTACACACACACACATACACACTCTCTTATAACTGTATTGTAAATAGATGTACGCAGGTAAGCGTGGATGCAAGATGAGTATACAGCTAAAAGACGTAGTTGAGTTTGAGCATAGACTCTGTCCCTTTTGATGGAGAGAGAGAGGGAGAGGAAGACAGGTATATTATCATGTCTGTCGATCTTCGTCTATCCTTACTCATCATGCACGCACTTACATAGGTACCTGCGAAAAGTAAAAGGATCTCGATGAGAAGAGTTGGGGTGTAGTTTGGTAAACCCTTTTTGAAAGAAAATAATAAAAAAAAAATAATGGTTAAATCGCGATACGTATATATCGATTGTTACAAGTGAAAAAATTTGAAAAAATTATGAGTGTAAAATGAGCAAGTATACTAAATGGATCTGGACTAAGCGTGAGGAATCAAACAATTAAAAATTATACAGTATTTATCAAGAAATAAATTAGATATTTATTTACACTTATTTACACCTTAAATTGTAAGAACTTATGCTTAATAGCGAGTGCGACAAAAACAGACACGCGATAGCGAATGCAACTTTGGTGATAAGATTCACGTATATAAAGACACGTGGCTGAGAGCGGTTAAATTCATGGAAATTAGTATAGATACTAATTACACGAGAATAACAATTTATTTATTCAGAATAAATAGCAGCCTTAATTTACTGACTAAATATTGAGAGAAATTAGCGTGGCGGTTTAGTTTGATATCACAAAAGAATTAATAATAGCAAAGTGGTTTCAAGAGCACGAGGTTGCAAGCAGCAAAGCACGTTGTAGAATCTTAAAGATGGTAGCGTCGTTGAGTCGTCGAGAAGCTCGGTGTCGACGTGGCAGCCTTGCTGCATATAACGAATTTTCCCATTGGCTTAAAAGGACACGAACAGAAAGCAGTTGATAGCGAACTCTCTCATTGGCTGACCAATATAAAACGAATTATGTGATTGGCCAGCTTGTAGCGGGTTCTCAAGGCGTCTTGACACGGTCCTGAGTTAGAAATTGTATGTACCGGGCCCAAATAGCGAGTGACCCGGCACTATTCTGACCTTCAGTCAGTAGCGAGTTCGGCAACTCCCGGACTTAGCGGAAATGCACGAAGCTTGATTCAAATTAGTCAAGCTCGTGACTGAACAATCAGAAATGTTTTTAATGGGTTAGAAAAAAAAGAAAAATTTTCAGTCAAATCTAAAGGGATCGGGTTCAAAATATTATATGGATTATGTGGATTTTCTTAAACGTTTTAATCCTAACTTAGTTACCAATTGTTCACTATAGACGCCAGACAGATAAAGTACTTACGTTATTAATAAGGGTGCTTTGTATAAGTATACATGTGTTTTACTCAAAGATGATATTATATAGACAATGTACTCAATATTTAATGATTTCAAAGTGTCATTACCTCAAATGTTTCATACCTGTACCTAAATAAAATGTACTTTTGCCTATAGAAAGCAGCAGACATACGGGTATAACTATGTCGCCAGATAATCCCTTTCCTTATCTGCACAAATACTTAGGATTAATATTAAAATAAGTCTAAATGGGAAAGTAAGGAACGATGTAAGTATCCATTGACTCTTACCATAAAGAACTAATTACTGATGTTTAGGTGCAAATGTCCCATTGGATCCAAAATCCCCTCCCTGAAGTATTGCAGTCTATTTAAACGCCGGTCCTTAAAATGTTAACATCATTCAGTTTCAAACTCCAACCAAATTGTCTCTGAGTGTAACCAAAATCTCCAATTACAAACTTTCGTCATCGTAACGATCATTCAAGTTCACCTCAAATCATCATGGATGATATCAAGTGTTTTTTGTCAAGTCCACAATCTAGATCCAAACGGTCCGCCGATATTTTTGATATTGAGCCTGATGCTCAATACAAAAAAAATCAAAATCGAAGAATCCAGAGAAGTGACTCCGTCCGACACTTCTTTTCCGACATGTGAACTGGACGGTAATCAAAACTTTCGTCCAGTGAACGTTGAACGGGTTAAAACGACCATTACCGTCAACATAAAGACGAAAATGGTGCCCAGGAAGAAGGTGGTTCCGATGTCTGAACCTGTCGTTGTGGAGAAGGAGGTGGAGCTGATCACGGTTCCCAAGCGAGTGAAGCCAGGTCTTCAGCGTAAGAAATTGTGGGTGATGCCTCCAGTTTCGAAAAGCCACGAGATGTCTGGGCTCTGTTCCATCATGTAAAGGAACGACGTGTACTCGTATAGTGCTAAATTGTAAATATCTTTCTTATATATTTTATTTTACTAATCGCGATCATGTGTATATTTAAAAAATCTTATCAATTAACGTAAAATAAGGACACATGTATAGAATTATTTTTTTATTTTTGCTAATGGTTTGTCATTATTTGTATATGTTTTTTTTGTATAACATTATTGGTACAACCCATTTCTAAACGTTTTTTTTTTTTTTCAATAAATAATAACATTGAGCATTTTTCAATATATATATATTAGACATACACATAACTGTAACTTTTATTTCATTTTTATTATATAATTTTTTTTTTTTCAGTTTTGTGCATTGACTTTCTTGACAATTGTACCTACTTTTTTATAAAAATCTATTTTTTTGTGCTAAAAAAATTTTTATAATATTTTTCTTCATTTATTTATTTATTTATTTATCGCAATGAAAATTATTGAAATCAAAATAATCACCAAGTACCTAAGCACCACATAAAATAAAAAGTTAAAATTTTCTTTTTCGCGGATTAGGTATAATTTTTATGTAATATAAAAAAACAGTTAAATTTGAAAATTATATGGATAAACTTGGCGAGTCAGTATCAACTTAAATAGTGAGTCATAAATTAATATAGTAGTATCTCGCTAAGTTTATCCATATAATTTTCAAATTTAACTTTTTTTTTATGTTATATAAAAATTAATCCTCATACGCGGAAAAAATTTTTAATTTTCTATTTCCTTCCAAGGAAGAAAAAAAAAAAGGAAAATGTAGCTCCGAGTGTCTACTTTTTGAATTAGAACTTCAAGAATTTTTATCGTCAGCGGTTTTTGAGTAACCTTAGAAAAACCAGCGACGGAAAAATTTTCAAATTTTTTTTTACTTTTTTTTTTGGTCATTTCATTTTTTATAGACCTTGATACGTCCACTTGTCACCGAGATATCAATCTTTAAAGGGAAAAGGATCCTTTTGTCTTTGATTATCGATATCTTAGCAACCAATGATCGCACAGGAAGTAAATGGTGGGTTTCAGAAACTTAAATAAATTCCCTTGAATGATTAGCCATTGTTTTTTCGAAAAAAAAAAATGTTTTCCTTTCGTCACATGAATTTGAAAATGCAACAAAAAAAGGGATTTTGGTTTTTTGCTCTGAAAAGCTCATAATCTTTAACAAAATAAAAAAAAAAATTTCCAAGCTTCGTCGACATTTTCATTCCAAATAGTGCTCAAATTTCAAAAAAAAAAAAAAATTTCAAAAAAAAAAAATTGAGCTTTTCAGAGCAAAAAAACGTGATCCTTCAATTTTTTCAAAAATTCAATCGAGTAAAACAAAAAAACGGCTGGTTGGATTAATCTGGCTCTTTGCAGGGTTTTTGTGGGCATGTTAAACTGTAATATGCACACTCAACATTATTGATTTCCACAATATTTTCGATCCAGTGCTTGATGTTCCAAAAAACCACCAAAAGCCCTTTTTTTGTTGCATTTTCAAATTCATATGACGGAAGAAAAAAATTTTTTTTTCGAAAAAACAATGGCTAATCATTCAAAGGAATTTATTTAAGCTTTTGAAACCCACCATTTAATTCCTGTGCGATCATTGGTTGCTAAGATATCGATAATCAAAGACAAAAGGATCCTTTTCCATTTGAAGACTGATGTCTCGGCGACAAGTGGACGTATCAAGGTCTATAAAAAAATGAAATTAAAGCTGAATAATGAAGGTATCCGATCCTTATAGTGGTTAAGCCAAAAAAAATTTTCCCACGTCCGTAGACCAAAGAAAAAAACCAAAAAAAAATTTGAAAATTTTTTTGTTGCTGGTTTTTCAAAGGTTACTCAAGAACCGCTGACGATAAAAATTCTCGAAGTTCTAATTCAAAAAGTAGACACTCGGAGCTACATTTTCTTTTTTTTTTCTTCCTTGTATGACCATTTTTCTCAAAGTTACGGCCTGTTGAAAATCACCCAAAAATTTGGAATTTTTTTTTTGATCCTTTAATTTTTTCCAGTAGTGTAGTAAAATAGTTCTTGAATTTTTTTTTTAAACTAATTATTTAAATAAAATTATAAACATATAATGTTATATAAAATAATAAATATTATTAGAAGTGTTGTAATTTTAGTTTTAAGCTGTAATGAATAGGAAATTGTTAATTAAAGTCATTTGTTTGTAGTTCTAATACTCTTGGTTCAATTGTCCCTGCAAAGGGGAAAATTAAAAATTTTCATCATTTGTTAAATTATGTGCTCATGGGAAATGAAAGTTTATCCAATAAATTATAATTTTGTAAAAAAAAAAAATTATTATTTTGCTTTTATTTCTAAAAAAAAAAAAATATTTAAGTATTTTTGGTTCTATCGACCCCACTCTCCCCTAATATACAAAAAAGAAAAAAGGATTTTTTGGTGCAAGGAAAATTTTTCACTACGGAATGGAGAAACACAAAATTTTTTCATGACTAAAAAAAATTTCTTGTGCCAAGAAAATTTTTTTTCTCTCCAAGGAAAATTTGGATTTCACTTCTTCATGCATAAAATATCTTAGGGCAAGAAAAAATTATTTACGCCGAAAAATTATTTTTTTCTGTGTAAATTTGGCAGTAATTTCAGACAATCGCGTAGTAATTAGAGGTTGCTCGTTATTAGTATTATTATAATTCTGTAATGATACACTGTACAAAAACGGGAATAAATCCGGATTTTATTTCACTCCCAATTCACTTCGGTTTGGAATTGAAAATTTAAATGAATTTATATTAAACCGATAAACAGTGTGTGTGTGTGTGTGTGTGTGTGTGCATGTGTTCTGGTATGTGTAAGCGTATGTGTGTGCATCCCGAATCAAAATCTCAAATATGGTTTTAGCCTGGATTTGGGTTAACCGAAACACACACGCACACACAGTCACACACATCCCGAGTCACAATTTGAAATGTGGATTTGCCCTCCGTAATCTAAATTAGTCACGATATATTCATAATTTTTATCTGAATACAATTTTTTTTTAACTTCCCGCTAAGAAAATCGACGATTTTCAAAAATTTCGGGAAGTTATTGTTTTCACCGCGATTTTCGAAAATCGAGTTTTCATCAGATGTCGACGTTTTGAGGTCCTAGGAAGCTATTCTGACTATTTTCAGAATGATGTCCGAGTGTGTGTATGTATGTATGTAAACTCTTTGTAACTTCTGAACTAATGAATCGATTTGGATGGTTGAGGTGGCAATCGAAAGAGCTTGTTGGCCATCAACTTTCCTGGAAATTTCAGATTATTTGATCGAATAGACTCGAAAATATTGGCGAATTACGAAAAAAAAAAACTTTTTTTTTTAGTTTTTTATTGATTTCTCAAAAACGACTTATACGATCGACTTCAAAATCTAATCAGCTCTAGTACTCAATAAAACGCGTCGATTGCCACCTCAAACATCAAAATCGGATAATTCGTTCGAGAGTTATCGCGGGAGAAAGAAATGGTGAAAAACGGTTTTTTCTAAATATTTTCGGAACGATTGACGCGATCGGTTCCAAATTTTAATCAGCTCTAAAATTCAATAAAACGCGCCGATTGCCTCTTCAACTATCAAAATCGGTTGATTAGTTCAAAAGATATCGGCGTTGAAAAGTTAAAAAAATAACATTTTATGTTATTTTTTCCGGATAAATCATAATACAACGTAACAAAATGTGCCTGATATCATACCAACTCATCTTTTTTATGGCTTCTTTTGATCATATAATGCCATCGAACTTGGTTTTTAGTTTAAATCATATTATCAACAAAAAAATCGATAAAACATAGTTTTTAATCTTTTTATCGGATATTTCATATTTTATTGTTTCTTACATGAGTCAAAACTTCTTTAAATCCTGATTTTGATCCCTGACATCGATTTCCGCCTCAATACACTTATTTTACTGAACATAATCAGGAACTAAATTTTAAAAACCGCTTCATTGATGATTTTCGATTCTTAAATTTTCAAACTTCAGCATAACAGGTAACTTGTTAGAACTTGAAAAGATCGTAAAAAAACAATTGCATGTGATATCATTTTCGAGATCGAAGAGCTCAAAAATATATCTACACTAATGTTTTCGAGCTCTTTGAGGTCAAAAACAGCGGGAAGTTTTGGGGCTGGCCCGCAGGGTCAACCGACGCCCAAATTTTTTTTTTTTGGTTTATAAGAGTAAAATAAATATTGCAAACATGGTGTATTTGCAGATGATAAATGGGCTTATCTTCATTTCGTACTCTTCAATTTAAACAACGCAGCCGCATGTCTCACTTCTGATGCTCAAGTTGTGGCAAATTGGGCCAGATAAAATAATTTGCAGATAAATTTCAAAAAGACTAAAGTTATGATCTTGGGTAGCACTCGCAAGCTTAAGTTGCTTGATAGTTGTCAGTTGCCCCAAATCATCATCGATGGGAATATAATTTCCTATGTAAATAATACAAAGCATCTTGGTATTCAACTGTCGAATGATCTTTCTTAGGATGCCCATATCGCACAGATCTCCCGTAAAATCTACGCTACGTTCAATAGCTTGAAATTTAGGAGAAATATCCTCTCCCTGTCATGTCGTAAATTATTGGTTACTGCCACTATCCTGCTAATCATTAACTATTGTTCTATCGCCTTTATAGACCTATCTAAAAGGCTTGAGAGTAAGTTGCAGAGAATGGTTAATCATGCTATCAGATTTATCTTTAATATTGAACGGGACGATCACATCACTCCTTATCGTCGCAAATTAAATTGGCTAAATTTAAAATCGCACAGACACTATCTTCTGGCTTGTTATTCGATTAAAATACTGGAAACTGGTAAACCGAAAATTCTATGAGATATGTTTAAAGATGAGGATGCTGACATCAGACGATCTGACAGACTTGCAGCTAAAAACAACAATGTTGCCTTTAAAATACCAAATTTTAGTACTACAACTTTTGAGCACTCGCTTGTTGTGTCTGCGATTCGGTTACAGCAGGAGCTACCATCAGATGTAATGAACACCCATTCTCTTGAGACTTTTAAAATAAAGCATTTGAATTCTTCTTAAATTTAGAAATTGATAGTACCTACTAGCTTGTCAAATCTCATTTATATCAAATTAAATGTTTAGTTTATATAGTATTTTATGTGATAATGTATATAACTTTATATTTTTGCCATCTGGCTTCAAGCCTTGGCATATCAATTCAATAAATAAAAAAAAAATAAAGTCAATAGTTTATTGAGACCATAATAGACATTTTATTTATTTTTGTTGGTGTATTACAACGATACTCATACACACTTATACTATATACAGACACCCACACAGTTACATATATACAGTTTCCGAAAAAGTGCGTACCTCGAGAAGGGAAACTTTACAGCCCTTAGGTACTCTCTGTACCTCTTTTGTGAATAAAGTCAGTGTCTATCTAATCCTTGTATCGGTCAGTTTGGGTCATACTTACAGTATACCGTATACATATAGACATTCATAAAGACATTAAGTTTTGTCATTATTCCAGTTCATTTTGTTATTCAAGTGTATTCATTTATCATTAGTTTCTGTATCAATAAAGTGTCAGTATTGTATTTATTATCAACCTTATTCAAACAATTCCAGTATACTGTACCATCTATATGTACGCTTATTCCACAGCATTCTTCTCCAATTCCAACAACTTTATTTCTAACTTTGGAAAAATACGTAAACTATTAATTGAAAATGATCGAAATTTTTAATACACCACGTTTTTAAAACGAACTAAAAAGTATGAAATAATATTTCTCAATCTCATGAAGATTCAAAACTACATACAAATTCCGAACTTCTTACGGATAGTCCTGAAAATTTAAAATTGTGAATTTTTAATGGTTATGAAAATACTTGTAAGCATGTAAAATATAACTATAAGAAGTGTAGAAAAGAGCTGTCAATGGAAAACTTACAAATCAGTCCATATTATTTGCAATGCATTAAAATTGTTAGTTGAACTATTAATGCATCAATTATCTGTTGCATGCGCCCCACGTTTTTCGTTTTAAATCTTACAAGTATTTTCATAACTATTGAAAATTCACAAATATAAATTTTCAGGACTATCTGTAAGAAGTTCGGAATTTGTATGGGGTTTTAAATCCTCATGAGATTGAGAAATATTATTTTATACTTTTTAGTTCGTTTTAAAAACGTGGTATATTAAAAAATTTTTTTATTTCGATAATTATTTTCTGCTTTTTAATAATGTGTTAGTGAAATTTTGAAATCGATTTAAAGGGCTGGATAAGCTAATGACGGAGATATGCAACAAATTTCAGCTTCATTTCAGTTTCTTTTCACTTAATCAAATCTGAAATAGAAAATCGCTATTTCTACCTGCCAATATATCAAACTCATTTTTTTCAGGATTTATACTTCAAAATATTAAAACAAATCAAAGCCAGATTCTTTTTAGTTAAAAATTTTGAACATATGACTCTATTCATGGTGCTGGAGGTCCTACTCGTCATATTCTTTCCATCTCCTTCATTGTATTTTCATTACACTGTGTTTGTTTATCTGTCATCCAGTTGTGAGCTATATTCAAGAATATAACTCATCCAGAAATTAGTTTTAAATTAATTATAAAAAATTCGTACTGAACAGTCAAACAAACGAATATGAATTATTTATTCGATTTTTTTCATTTGTTTTTGTTTTTTTTTTTAATTTTTTTCTTCCTCTTCTAGTGCTTCTCCTTCTCATTTAAAAAAAAATTTTTTTTCATTTTCTTGCATTGTCCTCTAATTTTGAGCTTTATTCCAAATTTCAAGTCTCTAGCTCATCGAGAAGTTACTTTAAAATCAATTACAAAATTCTACCCGAACAGACACACATAAAAGCGAGTTAATTAAAACGTGGTAAAAAGTATTATTTGGTAAATGATTATGGTAGTCTAGATGATAAACTGGCGACCGCTGATTATTAGAAACGATTTGATGACACAAACCGCTAGATGGAACTGACGGAGCTGTAGGAGGTTATAATTCAATTGGATTGTATGGAGTTTCTTGATTTCGATTTGAAGGAATTTGTGGATTTTTCAAACTTTTTTGTTTCCCAAAGATTTATAGTTGAAATTGGCCGAGCTTTTGGAGAATAGAGTCGAGTTGGACTGCATGGAGTTTTCTGATTTTGACTCGAATGAATTTGGGAGTGCGCAGAATATTTCAATACAGAGGGATCGGTAGATGATGTTATTTCAGTCCTGAATCTTGACCGAGTTTTTGGAGGTGGTGTACAAACCTGTTCAGGAACACCAGTATCCTCCTCACTATCATTTTCAGAATCAATTCCAATTGATCTGAACTGTGACTCAGAATATAAAAATTCTGATGATGATGAATTTATTTTTTCTGTGCACAATTTTTTATGTTTCACTGGTCAAGAAACCGATGCAGATTCTCGTTTTTTTGAAGTCACCGTATTTTTTATGTTCACCTCACTATTATCGATAGATTGTTTTTTTTCTCCTCAGTGATGAGCAATATAAATTCACAATGCGAGTGAAATCTTTCATATCTTTGGTGAAATTCTTTATCACATACTCTGTAAAGGTTAAGAATAAAATTATCGTCATAATAATAAAAAATGGCAAGTAGTATTAATATACTATATTGCTAAGAATGGGACTTACATTTAATAGCGCTGCTGATTTTAAGATTAATAAATGGCTTATCAGATTTTCCTTTCGCCATCATGTTAAATAAGACCTCTTCTCCTACTAAGCTTCATATCAACTGATGAATCATATCATTTGGGTTGTCTTTGTAAAAACTTCATATAAAACTTAATTGTTCCACTTTAATCCAAACCCCTGAAACATTAATAAGCTCCACCTAATATAAATAAATAAAATAAAATAATAATATTTTACTGTATTAAATAAGTAGAAAATATGTTAAATAATTTAAATAAATAAAATAAAAATACATTAGGCCTACTTTTCCAAAGTCAGCGACACCCCAAGGTGGAATAGATGAACTTGAATCGTTTGTACAGTTTCCGCATCTGATTCCTATAACGTAGATATATAAAGTATATTAATATTACACACACACATATACATATACATTTACGTGTTCATTTAATTTAATGCATTATTATTTTACTCATTATTTACACTAATATTTGTTTTTTTCATAGATACTTTCTGATGACATCTAGTCTTTGAAAATTTTAAACCATGCTCCATACACATGATACACTGAAAAAAAAAATTGTTATCTTAACAAAAGTCAAGATGACGCAGTTATTTGTTAAGATAACAAATCCATCTTAGTCACCACAACGAAGTAACATTTGTTATGGTAAGCAAAGTGAAGATGCCGTTATAAAAAATGGCATACGTTGAGTTAAATGTTAAATTAGGCTTCATAAAGATTTCTTGACTCGAGAAAATTTTACTTCACCTAAGATATTATGGCGTCACGATATATTCTCTTGAGTTAAGAAAATCACTTCTCCAAGGCGCCTGCATTAAACTATACTCAGACATATTGGTATACTTTTCAAAATAAATAGCGTTTAATATTTTAGACATAATTTACAAACACATTTTATGTCCAAAATCCCAAACTCGTAATTAATTCTTAATGATATTGTTCACCTCATTAAAACACAAAATTCTATGCGTATTCAAAAAATTTTGTCTCAACACATATCATTTGTCACAACAGCAACTTCACTTTACTTACCACAACAAACAAAAACGTCACTTCGTTGCGTTAACCAAGATAGTTTTGCTATCATAACAAACATCGTTGCAATCTTGATTTTTGTTATAATTTGATTAGCGAGACTTTGCGCTTCGGTTTTTTACCCCCACCATCAAGGCGCAATGTCTTAGGTATTAAATTTAGATGGTGGGGGTAAAAACCAAAGCGCAAAGTCTCGCTAATCCAATTATATTATAGCAAATTTTTTTTTTTAGTGTAGCCTCTGCAGTAACTAATGCTAAAATAAATAAATGTATGGAAATGAGAATAAACAATAATAAATCATTGTTATAGAAATGAATGCTAATACTAACTTGCAGGTAATGATGAACAAAGTTCGCATGTGGTACTAATACTATTATCGGAAACTGAAATATTACATGATTTACTGATTTCATTGATTTCTGATGTTTTATTGTCATCTTGAATTGTATCGACTACTATCTCATCGTCATCTGCGCAATTATCTTTATCTTCACAATTTTTTTCAAGTAAACTCGATAAAAGTTCTTGATTATAATATTTTTCAGTTTGCTTACAAGCTTTTTTAGATAATAGTTTAACTTTACTTAAACTTTCTTTTACTGCAATGTTTTTGTTGAATTGTTTTTTCGAGTTTCTTGTTTCTTTATCAATGATGTTGCCATCTTTCCCAACATTAATTTTTTTAAATTCTTCTTTAAATACTATGAAAATATAAAAAGAGATTTCATTAAATAAATGAAATAAATAGGGAAAAAAAAATTGAAAAATCTTTACGGAAGTTGTAAAAATAATTTTGCAAATTATAAGTTTCATTATTTTTTAATAATTTACTGCTGTATCGAAGAATATTCGCTTGAGACTCGATTTTCTCATTCCACAAGTACAATATCACCTACTTTGTAACAGGGAAAGTTTGAATTTTCCGCGTTAAAATTTCATTATTTTCTTTTATGTGAGCCGTCGATAAATACCATAACTACCCCAGGGTTATCTGGGGTCGAGCGAGACTGGTCGTCAGGAGCGAAAATCGTAGGGGCGCGTCCGTCAGTCCCACTTAGTCGAAAGTAGGAGTGACCAAATTTTCCGTAAGTTGCCAAATCCGGACGAGTGGGTAAAATATTAGAAGTGTCGGGAGAACCGAGCCCGAGACACACAGCCGGACAGATTGGCCTACGACTCGGACGCACAATCAATCAGGTAATTAAAAATATTTTACTTGCGTTCTATGATTGTGGAACCAAGCGATACATTTATTAATTATTCTAGATACCAGGCCATTAGCCAGTATCTTTTACAACGATTACTAATTGATTTAGAAAAATAGGTGGAGTATTGAGGAAAGAAGGAAGAAAGAGAACGAGAAGACGCAAAACCAGACGGAAAAGAGAACGAGACGGAGAGATAAAGAAACCTGACGAGACGAACCACCAGACAAAGAAAATACCGCAACAGCATCAAATCCAGGTATTAATTAAATTAATCTTCTAGGCCTAGGCCAGAACCTAAATTTAATTCAAAATACTTAGCCGTTCGTCGGGGTGTTCCACGTCTAGGCCAGTAGGAAATTAATTATCTATAAAATTTTAGTAAATTAATTGTTAGCCAGACGTTGTCTAACCAAATCTAGGTCCATTAACCAGATCCAGGGCGTCGTTCAAAATTCCAGGCCACTGCCGGAATTATTGCGTCGTAGAAATTTCTAGGCCTATTGTGTGAAACACGAGCCAGAATTTTCGTGTTCTAGTCTGTGTAAAAATATTAATTAATTAAAATAAATAGATGAATTAATTAAATTAATAACAAGTGAAATAAAACACATTATTATGATAAACTGAGAAATAAGTTCATGAACAGTTAATTTAATAATCGTTAAATTGTCAAATGCAAATTAATTACTTAATAATCAAATTATTAAACAGAATTAATTAATAATTTACCGTAAATAAAAAAATAATGTGTAGAATTAAATATCAAAAGAATGAAGTTACATAATTAGAAATAAAGATGGCGGAAATTTGGCTTGAGTAAGAATCGGGTTACAGTGTTGATGCTATTTACGGATAAAAACTCAATTTATTAATTATTGTGATTCCGGATAGTTGTTAATATTAAAATTAATTTAATTGTTATTGAGAAGGAGTAAATTTAAAGTTAATAAATGAATAACAATTATTTTACAAAATTTTAATTAGATAATTTATTGTAAAGCGTGGCGGGAATGGCCATTTTAAACTCAGTGTGTGTGATATAAAGTCCAGGGGACTCGAGTGAGTGTGTGCGTATATAGATCGAGTAGATCAGATTTTAATGATATTCTTGTAATAATTAATTAAGATTCGTCAAGTATAATGATTTTAAATAAAATTAGAATTTAAAAAAAAATTCTAAAGGTAGTTAGCAAATTAAAGTTGAGTACGTGTGTGTGTGAAATGCCAAAGGCAGTTGGCTAGTTTCGGTTAATTAATTATGTTCATTATAGGTAGTTGAAAAAATTTATATTTTACAAAACAAGATTATTGACAGCAGACATTGTGATGTTTTTATGACTGGAATGAGGACCATGTTGTATTTACTACTTGAGAGTGCTAGACACATTTATTTCTCGAGGTAAGCAAAGTTTCAGTACTCGAACCAACATTTCAGTTATATATATATATATATATATATATATTGTGACGTTATTTTTCGTATGGGGGTCAAATCAAAGTGAACGTCAAAAACACCAACTGATATTATTGTATTTACGAGCATGGTAACTCAAGACTTAGAATGTAGCGTACAGGTATTCACGATTTTGATACAGATTTTTGATTAAGTAATAGTTTAAGAATTTAATATAGAGTAACGTTTAGCTACAGTTATGAGTTTTTGTTAAGAGAAAATTATAGTAAAGATTTACAATCAGAATTATGGAAATTGAATATGGAATATGGTTTGAGATTTAAGTTTGGGATATTGATAAAGTTTGAGTTTTGGTTTACAGTTTTGGAATTTTGAGTATGTGGAGAAGTCAGTGTTACAGTGGAGCGGGACTTGAATTAGTCACCCGGTATCATCTGATGATAGAACCTAGTTCTATCCCTATGAGACTTTTTGGTAGATGGCAGAGGTCTAGCTGAAATACTAGCCCTCCAGTGGATAAGGAATCTGATGGATGCAGATTGGGATCAGTTTTGAGTTTTGGTTTGGCAGGCCTCAACAGTAATTTTGTGACCGTTGCTGTTGTGGAAGCAGTTTAGTCATTTTTAATTATTTAGTCTGACAAGCCTCAGAGGACAAGCTATGACCACTTGTACCGCTGAGGAAGTCATAGGTCACTCAGTTTTTAAATTTTACAATCCCAGCTGAAGTCTGTTCCAGGAGAGCAACTACCAAGGATATCCATACTCAAAGTCAAGATTTGGAGAGTACGTTTGGTGAGAATATAAGCCTCCACTTACCGATATAGTAGAAGTTGAATTTAATTTATGGATTTAGAATATAGAGGTCAGTTATAGATAACGGTAAGATTTAGTTTTGGGTTTTGGATGATTGAGAAAAGAGAAGTCGAAGGGAGACCTTCGAAGAGTACGGACGTGAGCATTCAGCTCTGGTCGCTCGAAGCGAGCAGACGTGTCCAGTAATGGCGCTACAGTATCATGGCATTGCAGAAAACTACAGATTAAGATAATTGTTACAGAAGTATTATTTGAAACAGTGTAAGACGTTACTTGATATTTTATTCATCAGTAATCAGGTATGAACTAATTATTGTAATTATAAATAATTAATTGAGTTCGAGTCAAAGTCTTGAGATATCATACTACTATTTTAATTAAAGAAAAGATTTAAGATCTGAGAGAATTACGAGAATATTGTTACAGTTAGAGTCGTCTTCACGATTTATTATTAATATTATTTTCATAAAATAATTATAAGAAATATGTTTGGTTATTGAACGAATTGTCGTCTAATTGACGTCAATGTGAGACCCGTGTACGTTAGTTTTACTAGTTTTGTTAAGGAAATGTTCTAGAATATCGGTTTTATAATTTATTGTTCTAGTTTACTGAATATTAGTTGATTATTATTAAGCTCTAATAATTAATTAATTTATTTATAATGTATCGATACGTATCATTTAGTTGTCAATTTACTTTTTGTTAAAATTAAATTTTATTATTATTAGATTCAGTAAATTGTTATAAAATGAAATTATTTGTACGATGCTACAGTACTTTGTAATTGTTAAATAGAGATTTGAAATCATTGTTGTTAAATAAAAATTGCAAATTCACTAATAATCTACGTGAATTTGGAATGATGTAATCCGGACCATTCCCTCTCTCTATAAACCTACACGCTGAGTGACACCATGGCATACCGTAACTCTGTTTTTAGTTTTCCAGTCTCTGTTTTGCTTAAAAGTTCTCAGCATTTTAGTTTTAGTTTTTTATTTATGTGTGGTTTTGGTGATAATTCCACAGATAAAAAATTATCCATTTTTATTTATGCGTGGTTTTAAGATAGTTCCACAGATCAAAAATTTATCTAATTATTAAGATTTACTGGTTTGGTGATTCCAGTGATAAACATTACCTGGCGCCCTGTTAGTATTGAGACTGGAGGCTAAAGGCAGAGAACGAAGTTGTAGCGCGAAATTTAGCGTATTAACGTACCTTAGATTTTGTCGTTATAATATATGTAAAATGAGCGAATAAACTAATGGATCTGGTTTAGGCGAGGTTACTTAAACAATTAAAAAATTACACAGATTTTATCACCAATAAATTATAGATTTATTTACACTGATTTACACCTTAAAATTATGAGAATTATATACAATAGCGAATGCGACTAGATAAATTTATACGCGATAGCGAATGCAACTCAGTTATTTTATTCACGTATAAAAATTGACACGTGGTCAGTAGCGGTTACTTCAATGATAATTAATTAACAATTAATTATCGTCACAAGAACAATTTATTTATTCTCAATAAATAGCAGCCTTGATGTACTGTCTAAGTATTGAGGATAATTTAGCGTAGCGATTTGATTTAGTTTCACACAAGTTAATAAGCGAAGCGGTTCAAGCACGAGGTTGCACGTAGCAAAGACACGTTGTAGAAATGAATATTGGTAGCGTCGTTGAGTTGTCGAGAAGCTTGGTGTCGACGTGGCAGCCTTGCTGCATATAACGAATTTTCCTATTGGCTTAAAAGCGCGCCAACAGGTATCAGTTGATAGCGAGCTCTCTCATAGGCTGACCAATATAAAACGAATTTTGTGATTGGTCAGCTTGTAGCGGGTCCTCAGGACGTCTTGACACGATCCTGAGTTAGAAATTGTATGTGCCGGGCCCAAATAGCGAGTGACCCGGCACTATTCTGACCTTCGGTCAGTAGCGAGCTCGGCTTCTCCCGAACCGAGCGGAAATGCACGAAGCTTGATTTAAATTAATCAAGCTCGTGACTGAACATTCTTCCCAGCGCTGGCGACTGTGTCGACTGGATTGTCTTCTGGAGAGTGCACTGGTAGTACACACAGCTTAGCGATTGGTCGTACAAGTTCCGTGGTAGCGGTCTTCAGCGTGACTACTCGAGTCAGGCCATCTCTGCCTGGATGTAATGCGAGTACTCGAGCAAGCGGCCATTTCGATGGTGGGAATCTTTCATCAGTCAACAAGACTAATGAACCCACTTTGATGTTGTTTTGCGGATTATGCCATTTCAAAATAGATTGATGACGTTGCAGGTACTCTGATGACCATCTACTCCAAAATCTCTGGAACATTTGTTGTAATTGTTGCCAGCGTGACAACGCAGCTGAACTATTTTCCAGTAGCGAGGGCCCAGGTACGGCTATTAGCGGTTCACCGATGAGAAAATGTCCAGGAGTTAGAGCGGTTAAATCTGCAGGATCTTCAGATAGAGGAGCGATCGGTCTTGAATTTAACACAGCCTCAATCTGTGTTAAGACTGTAGCGAGTTGGTCGTAAGTCAATAGCGATTCACCAATAGTTCGTATGAGATAGAACTTGATTGACTTTACGGCTGCTTCCCACTTGCCACCAAAGTGAGGAGAGCTTGGTGGGTTGAACTTCCAGTCTGTGCCATTTGTAGCGAGTAAATACTGAAGTTCCTTTAGTTGCCTCGATCCTGCTGCGAATTCTTTCTTTAGCGTGGCGTCTGCTCCTACAAAATTTGTACCACAGTCCGAGTATAGGATACTGCAGGCGCCTCTTCGACTAGTGAATCTTCTAAATGCTGCGACGAAAGCTTCAGTAGAGTAGTCGGTGACAATTTCAATGTGTATAGCGGACGTAGCGAGACATACAAACACAGCGATCCATCCTTTATAGGTTTTGGCACCTCGACCTTGGAAAGTCTTCAGTGTTACTGGCCCAGCGTAGTCTATTCCAGTGGGTAAGAATGCTTTAGATGGTCTTACACGAGCGGATGGCAATTGTCCCATTAATTGTTGTGCACGAACACCTCTATGTCTCGTGCACACGACGCAGCGAAGAATATGTGATCTGACTGGAACTCGACCACCTTCTATCCAGACAGATCTCCGTAGATCAGCGAGAGTCAATTGAGTTCCCCCATGGAGTGTTCTTTGATGCGAATGATCTATCAATAGCGTACTTAAGCGTGATGACGTTGGTAAAATGGCTGGATTTTTCTGTTCATCATCCAGCAGCGAATTCTTCAAGCGACCGCCGACTCTGAGTACTCCGTTGTAGTCGACGTAGGCAATCAATTTAGCGAGATGATGATTTCGCTGTAGAGAATCACCATCTTTCAATAGCTTCAGCTCTTGCGAATAGTACTGACTTTGAGTATACTTGATCAGCAAAGTCTTAGCGAGTTCCAGGTCAACTGTAGAGAGTGGTGTGTCCAGTGAGGACTGTGGCACTTTTTTAAATTTAGCGATGGCACGAAGACAGATTCCAAGCGTGCGAAGTAATGGTGACAACTTAGAGAATTTTTCTAGTAGCGTGTATAGCGGGTGTGAATCTGCCTTGAAGATGGTAAAAACCAGACCTGGACGTTCTTCAAGATGTGATACCGTCTGCGTAGGGATAGCAAAAGATGGCCAGTTATCTTTTGATTGACTGAGCCACTTTGGTCCCGTTCACCATAGCGAATGCTGTTCTAGTTTGGCTGCTGTTAGACCTCTTGAAGCGCAGTCAGCTGGGTTAAGTTTCCCAGGAACAAAATCCCAGTTGACACTTGGTAGCGATTCTTGAATCTTGGTGACTCTATTGCGAATGTAGACTTTCCATCTAGCTGGGTTGTTTCGTATCCACGTTAAGGATACAGCGGAGTCTGTCCACATGAAAACTGGAACGTTTTCAAGTTTCAAAACCTTCTTGACGTAGAGTACCAGTTGAGCGAGTAAGACAGCGGCATTGAGCTCCATTCTTGGTATAGTTATAGGCTTCAGTGGTGCAACTTGTGTTTTGGCACACACTAGCGAAATATTGGAACTTCCAGTAGCGTCAGTAATTTTTAGATAGACTACAGCAGCCATAGCGAGTTGTGAAGCGTCAGAGAATCCATGTAATTCGATTGATACACCATTTTTTACATGATTCCAGCGAGGTATCTGAATCTTCGAGATCTGATGTAGTTCATCTCGAAACAAATTCCATTCTTGAAGAAGCGACGGTGATAGCGTAGCATCCCAGTCAAAGTTCTGCAGCCAGAGCTTCTGCATGATTATCTTGGCTCTCACGATGATCGGTGCCAAGAAACCCAGTGGGTCAAACAAGCGAGCAATTTCAGATAAAATTGTGCGTTTAGTTGTTGGTGATGCTTCTGGAAGCGAATAGCCGAACTGGAATTTATCCTGTGTTGAATTCCAGGTTAGCCCGAGCACTTTCACTGTAGTATCCCCAAGCTCTCTTGGTGTATCTTCTTGGGTTTCACTTGGAGCGACTTGAGAGAGTAATTCAGTTGAATTACTTGCCCACTTGGCAAGCGGAAAACATCCTGTGGCACACATATTTTTTGTGTCGAGAGCAACTTGGATTGCCTCAGCGAGTTCATCTGTACCTCCATAGATGTCATCAACATAGCGTGTGTTAGTTAGCGGTTCGACAGCCTTCGGAAATTTATTCCCTTCGTCTTCAGCGAGTTGTAAGAGTGCTCTTCCAGCGAGATATGGAGCCGATGTTGTTCCATAAGTAACAGTAGCGAGTGCAAATACTATTGGGATGTCATCTTCGTCAAACCAGAGTATGCACTGTAGATGATGATCTTCCTTGTCAACTGCAATTTGACGAAACATTTTTGTAACGTCAGTAGCGAAGCGATAGCGATGGCAGCGGATGCGAATAAGTACATCACTGATGTCAACTTGGATCTTTGGGCCCACATGAAGTATCTCGTTGACAGATACGCCAGATGTAGTTTTCCAGGACCCATTGAATACCACCCTGAGCTTGGTGGTAGTGCTCTGCTCTTTCAGAACCCCATGATGAGGCAACAGGTAGCTGTTCGGTGGTAATTCCTTTAATTTCAGACGTTTCATGTGTCCCAAGTCTTCATACTCCTTCAGGAAGTCGAAGTACAACTTCTTGTAGACTGGATCAGCTTCCAATCGTTTGCGAAGACGTAGTAAGGCGTATTGTGCAGCTCTGAGCGAATCACCCAGTTGACTTGGCGAAGATTTAAGCGGCAAGCGAACTACATATCGACCATCAGACTGTCTGTAGTGTGTATTGACAAAGTGTTGTTCACACTCTTCTTCTTCTTCAGTATAGCGTGTAGCGAATTCTGTCTGTAGCTCTTCTTGGTACCAAAACTTGCTTAACAAGTCTTGTAGTTGATCATCAACAGCGACATGATGACCATAAGCGGTCAATTTTGATGTAGCGGTGTCCACAGATCCATATATGATCCAACCAAGCGATGTTGACTGAGCGATTGGGTCATTGTCACTTCCTTTTCGTATTTTAGCGTTGATTATATGTGCAGCTGGTGCTGCACCCAGAATGATGTCAATAGGTCGTGATGTCAAGAAGTCTGGATCAGCGAGTTGTAGCCCAGTTATATGCGGCCATTTCTTCTTATTAGTTAGCGTAAATGACGGTAAGTTTACAGTCAATAGAGCAAGCACATGAGCTTGGATGGTAATAGAAGCGTTGTTGTGCAGCGAATGCAGCGTCATCTTGCATGACCCAAGCGAATGCCCAGCTGACACATTACCAATTCCACGTAATGGTACAGCTGCTTTACTGAGTTGAATATCCAGCTTCTTGATTAGCGAATGCGTCACGAAGGATAACTCCGATCCTTGATCAATAAGTACACGGGCTGTACATGTACTTCCTGTTAGCGAATTCAACTTAACAATAGCGGTAGCGAGTAAAACATTGAGCGAATGAGCTGAAAGCAGACTAAGTTAGCGAATTCAAACCGAAAGTTACCAAAATTGGAACTATTTGTTACCTGGGTCAGCTACAGGAGCGTCCTGTGCTGGTTTAGCGGCAGCACCATCGTCAAGGTGCGTTGAAGTGTGATGTGGCTGATCACAATGGCGGCACTTTTGTTTAGTTCTGCAATCAGCGTAGCGGTGGCGTCCCAAACAGTTGAAGCATAAGCGGTAATGCTGAACAATCGTTCTTCGGTTCAGTGGCGACGCCTTCTGGTAGCTGGGGCAAAAGAGAACGAAATGCTTCTCCTTGCAGATTGGGCACATGCCCGGTTCACTCGTACGGTCCTTGGGAGTGAAAGCGACGTAACTAGCGGAACCAGTAGATGTAGATGGCGTTGATGAGGTAGCGGATCGACTGTTTCCAAACTTAACTTGCTTGGCTGTAGAGGCTGACTTAGCGTAAGACTTAGGTGATGGTGGTTTTTCACTAGCACTCTTAGATTGTGTAGAGGTTATTTTGGCGCCAATCTCTGAGTTTTCCCACGCACGAACCTTGGCCTTGAGCATGTCGTGCAGCTGTTGGTAAGTGGGAAACTCATTGGATAACCCAAGCGAAGCCATCCATTCTACTCTCAAATCTGAAGGTAAACAGCGAACAGTCAAGCGAATTAAAAAGGGGTCCAACTCACCAATTGGAATTCACAATGCAGCGATAGCGTCCAGCGATTTCTTGTTAGCGAGTAACAGTGCATCCAAATCAGCAGCAGAGTGTGAAGTTAGCGGTTGGCGATCCAGCAAATCATCGATATGCATATCGAGCAATCGACGTGGATTTGTGTAGCGAGTATTCAGCAACTCCCAAGCGGGTTGGAAAGCGTCATCTGTGATCTGGAGATTAGCGAGTAGTGCAGCGGCCTCACCTTTTACCTGCGTCTTCAGGTAATGCATTTTTTGCGACCCGGTCAGCGAATCTTCATTGATGACTAGTGACGTGAACAAGTCCTTGAACGAGTCCCACTCGTCATACGACCCTTGGAAAGTTGGCAGCTTGATTTGTGGCAAGTTAGACTTGTGAACTCCACCAAAGTAAGCGGTCTGATCATGATTAGCGGGCTGAACTTCATGAGCAGGTTCTGGAGCGGGTCTAGCAGCGCTGAGTCTCACTCTAAGAGAGGTATAAGCAACGTTAGCGGTTTCATAAGCGTTACCTGTATGATATTCGTTGGTAATGATCTCAGGTACGTCTTCGTATAGCCTCTCGTGAGTCGAATTGAAGCGGTTCCACAACTCCGTCAGGATGGAGAGTTCAGCGTCAATGGCGGCGGCACCTTGGGTAGCGAGTACAGCGTCAGTCAAGCGGTTGGACATATTGCGCATCGTGTCGATGCGTTGCATTTGAAGAGCGATTTGAGCTTCGGCGGCCATCTTGTTAATACGTGGCACACAAAATGGACGCGATGACGTGAAACCGACGCTAAGTTTTCGATCTTTTTTGGTTTAAAAGTCTTTTTACACCGGTGTGTAAAATAGATCACCCTGGGCAGCACTCTAGCAGTGCTCAGCAATGCCCACGGCACTTAGCGATTTTCACGACACAGAACTGACACTACACTTTTTTTTTTTTTTCACAATTTTTTTGATTTTTAATTTAAAATAATTTTTTAATTGTTTAAATTTCGCCAGATCCGACTCGAAGGACCAAAATGTAAAATGAGCGAATAAACTAATGGATCTGGTTTAGGCGAGGTTACTTAAACAATTAAAAAATTACACAGATTTTATCACCAATAAATTATAGATTTATTTACACTGATTTACACCTTAAAATTATGAGAATTATATACAATAGCGAATGCGACTAGATAAATTTATACGCGATAGCGAATGCAACTCAGTTATTTTATTCACGTATAAAAATTGACACGTGGTCAGTAGCGGTTACTTCAATGATAATTAATTAACAATTAATTATCGTCACAAGAACAATTTATTTATTCTCAATAAATAGCAGCCTTGATGTACTGTCTAAGTATTGAGGATAATTTAGCGTAGCGATTTGATTTAGTTTCACACAAGTTAATAAGCGAAGCGGTTCAAGCACGAGGTTGCACGTAGCAAAGACACGTTGTAGAAATGAATATTGGTAGCGTCGTTGAGTTGTCGAGAAGCTTGGTGTCGACGTGGCAGCCTTGCTGCATATAACGAATTTTCCTATTGGCTTAAAAGCGCGCCAACAGGTATCAGTTGATAGCGAGCTCTCTCATAGGCTGACCAATATAAAACGAATTTTGTGATTGGTCAGCTTGTAGCGGGTCCTCAGGACGTCTTGACACGATCCTGAGTTAGAAATTGTATGTGCCGGGCCCAAATAGCGAGTGACCCGGCACTATTCTGACCTTCGGTCAGTAGCGAGCTCGGCTTCTCCCGAACCGAGCGGAAATGCACGAAGCTTGATTTAAATTAATCAAGCTCGTGACTGAACAATATATATATATTGAGACAAACCGCTTTTCATTTCGCGATTTTTACCAGCAGCCACCAGAATTCGCGGGTTGAACCCTGGCTTAGGCTGGCCTCTAACAAATTTTATTTTACTTGGGACAGAGCAATGGGCTAGAGTTCTTGCAAAGCAAGGACCCGCACTTATTCAAACTCGGCAACGTATATAAAATTCTGTTAACTTACCTCACGGCTTATTATTTATAAATTATTTCTTATAATTAATTTAATTATCGTATATAACTTAATCAATCAATATTATGTCTTATTAAATAATTTTACCAGTAATTTAGGATATGACTAAAAGGTAGTAGATAGAATATGAAATTATACAGAAAATATGCAAGTTCATTGCCAGTTATAATAATTCTCAATTACTTACAATGAATGTCGCTGAATAATACAATATAGGTGGTCCGAATAACAATGGATGGCCACGTGAAAAGCGTTGGTTGTTATGATCAAAGAATACACTGATTTTATATTTTTTTCTTAATACGCTGATACTACAAATGTATCAGCGGTAACGTACTAATGAACTTAACAAAATTAAATATGCCTTAGTCTCAAATAATAATAAGAATATATGATATATAATGAAATCGCAAGCTAAGTTGCCAGTTAGATGTAAAGTATAATAAGTAAATTAAATAATAAATGAATATAATGCAAGTAAATTGCCGGCTAATATTTAATTAAATTAGAATATTCGAATACGTCTAGACGCTAATAGATCCAAGATCGAAGTCTGAATTGTCTAACCGATAATTGAGGGTCTGGGACTTGCCGCTGAACTCTGTCCCCACTTCACCCTTACGGTCATGCGTCGATGTGAAAATTAGTCATGTGACCACGGCACTATGACTTTGGTAGTTTCAGACGACAAGAAGACGGGGAAAAATGGGAACCGCAAGGCTGAGGACGACGAAGACAATTCACATTGTCTCAATCCCCCCCACTAAGCCAAGGTTACCCTTTTGACCTCTCGTCTAGGTTGTCTGAAAATATTGCGAGTAGATCGCCAGAGATGCAAGTAAATTGCCAGATATGCAAGTAGATTGCCAGATGTGCAAGTAGATTGCCAGTGATTCTTATACAATAGTTAAAAAAAAATATGTACATTAAATTATTTACATTAAATTATTTACAGCAGTGCGAATAAATCGCTTGAAATTGCAAGTTTCAAAAATTTTGCGAGTTAATCGCTAGTAATGCAAGTAGATTGCCAGTATGAATTTTAAACTTGAAGTGCGAGTCGATCGCCGGCTGTGCAAGTATATTGCCAGTGAATTTGAGTGTTTAAAATGCGAGTCGATCGCCAGCTATGCAAGTATATTGCCAGTAAAAACAATAATTTTGAAAGCGATCGCAAGCCGTTAGGAGTATTGTGACTTAAATTCCAAGTCCAGCCACTCTAATCTCAATCCCACTTCGATCCTGGGACCTCGATCTGGATCCGGAAATCTTTACAACTTACGAACCAAAAAATAAAATATACAATAAAAATAATTTTAAATATTTGTTTCCTACAGCCTCTGGGCTGTAAAGAAAGAATAGTAAAAAAAAAATTTTTTTTTTTTTTTTTTTTTTTTTTTTCTCTGCTACCAACTGCTACTGGACTCGAAGCTGTAATTGAAAATTATTACAATTGGCAACAATAATAAAATGAATTAATGAGATGAGTATGAGATTATGTATGTGTTTTTATTTAGATTTACAGTCTAAATCGGTAACGTAAGATATTTTATTCTAGTTTCTTGGTAGCGCGCAGGTGACTACGATGGAAGCGCTCAATGTCCTCCGGAGTGTACTTCGTTGAGATCCAATCTTTGTACCCCGGGTATCTGCGATTACAAAAGTTGCAGTGTGGGTCAAATAATTGGCTTGGGATGCCACAGCCTTGACAACGTCCCCGAATATAGTCTTTGTAGTTCTTGTCGTGTGGACGGAAGCACGTTGCCGTCGTCACTTGGTCCTGATAGCAAACATGGCACATGTCGGGTCGCCATGGTAATTGACATTCGGCAATTTTGTGGTCTCGTTGCCGACAATTCTGACACGCATTGGAGATGAACAACGACTGGGCTTGAGTCGTTACCGTCTGTGTCCATGATTCCCTCAATTCGGTATGGCATATTCGAGGCTTGACAGTGACACAAATTTTCTCAATTGCTTTACAGAAACTTGTGTAATCCAGAAAGTGAACACCATTATGGATCACAACTTGTGGTGTTGGATCGGTTGTGGCTGCGATGGAGTTTGATGCTGGAGTAGGTGGTAAGCCAGACAAAAATTGTTTATAAGCCTCTGTCGGTTGCAATGGAACCTCATACCTTGGCGCTGGAGCTGTCTGCGAATACGGTAACGAATTGGCGAACGTTACCATCTGGATCTTCGTTTTAATGTCTTTGGAGATGGCTCCCGAAGCTCGTAGTGTCGAAACTTCCTTTTCCGATAGCTCTTGGCGAGACATTCGCCTAGCAAGCAGTGATGATGGTGGAAATCTGGCATTTTCCGGCGGTGGACGTTGGTATGCACCATCGCGGATTTTGAGTCCTGGATTCGGACCGCAAGCAGAAGCTTGTTGAGCCAGTAATGGCAACACCGCTTTGTTGTTTGGCGTGATTCCGATGTCATACTCTACTTTGACTGAAGTAGAGGTTGTGGCTAAGGTCGTTGTGGTCTGACAACTGATATCGATAACGGTCCGTTGCGTTTGCGAGTTGATCGCCTGGAATTTCTTGGCAAGTTCTTCGGGGCTTGGCAATTTAATATTTGCAATCATCTCCTGGCTTCGCTGGACTTGCTCATTTAGTTGTTGAAGTTGAGCCGTGAGGTGAGCAGTAGCACCTGATCCTTGAGCAGTTGATGACGATTTTAAAGAATCAAGTTGTTCTTTCAGCTCCGCGACTTGATCAGTGTTGGTCTGGATGACAATTTGAAGGTCCTCTAATTTTTCATCGATGCGTTCCATCCACTGGATGTCGAATCTTGATGTCCCAGATGATAGTGACGTGACTGCCGGACGGTGACTTATGGCACGGTCAATACGAGCATGTAACTTACTAAATTCATCTTTCATGAATTTAGTCATCGTCTCGAACATTGCTGATGTGGGCGTGGCTGATGGACTTGACACGTAGAGTGCGGATGATGGACGACCAAAGTCGAGGCCCGTCGTAGTTTGCCATGGCGGCAACGCAAATTGGGGTCCAGTCGATGTTGCTGACCCAGTAGACCATGTTGGTGATGCTGCAACGGTGGTTGCAATTATCGGTGCCACCGGTGACGAAGTTGCTGTTGTCTTCTCAGTAGCAAGGGGTAACTCAGCGGTGGATATTGATGCGGTGTTAAATATGAGTGATAATGAGTCAGATGATGGTATGACTGCATGACTTGATGATACTTCAGTATCAGACACTTCAGCCTCGGACTCATGAGATGAGGCTTCAGTATCTGATCCTGACTTTCCATGAATTTTAACTTTCATGATGAATGATCTGAAATATATTGAGAATAATCAGTTACATCTTCGAGACCGTCTAGGAATTTTTAAATCATTGTAATAGTATGTGCCAATATCGTTACCGGCATTATCTTGTAATTCAACTACTAAAGGACTTAAAATTTTAGAGACAATCGCGGGTCCCGAATACTTTGGTGCTAATTTAGCACTGTAACCGTCAACTTTTTTGCTTAATTTTTTATTTAGGTAATAAACTTGATCACCAATTTTTAAATCTATAGGAATGTCAGAAAATCTTTGTTCGTGTTGTTTTCGCGTGCGTTCCCTAGCTTTTAACATATTTTGCTCAACAAAATGTCTCAGTTCAACTGCACGGTCCATTCGGGCTTGCCAAACGGTAACGTCAGACACATCTAGATTTTCAAGAGGATCAGTGTCATTAATTAGTCGTGCGTCACGTCCGTGGTTTAGATAGAATGGAGAGACGCCTAAAGCAGTATGTACCGAGGTATTGTACGCGAATTTTAAATCATCGATATGTTCATCCCAATCTTTTTGATTTTTGCTTGTGAACGCAACAATCATAGGTTTAATTGTACGATTGCAACGTTCAACAGGATTTGCGCAGGGGTGACCGATAGGAGTAGGTGTAAATTTGATATTAAATTGACTAATTAAATTAATTATATCTTTGTTGATGAATTCTTTGCCATTATCAGAAATAATTTGGCAAGGAGGACCCCAGTGATTAAATACAGACATCAGGTGATGTTTTATGATTTTTCCCGATTGTTGTTTCAGAGGAAAGATTTCAAGGTAGCGCGTATAAAGATCTTCAATAACCAGAGCATATTGGTTCCCCATAGTTGAACGGGTATATGGACCAATTGTGTCAATAGAGATAATAGACCAAGGCTGCGTTGGTGGTCTTGTTCCGATATATCCTTGCGGTTTTGTCTGATCACTTTTAGTCATTATGCAAGTTTCACAAGCTGAAACGTAAGATGAGACGTCTTTGAACATTCCTGGCCAGTAAAAATGATCTCGTATCCGTTGATAAGTTTTGTCAATCCCAAGGTGACCTGATTGAGCTTCACAGTGTGCTTTCTCGATGGCTGGACGAATTTCTGATTCGGTTAGAACGACTTTCCAAGGATTTAATTCACCAAGTATTTCCTTGACAGCTAGTGGACGGTAAAAATACAACTTATCATCTTCATATTTCCATTCACGATAATTCTCTGGATATTTCTGAACAACTCGGACTTTCTCGTCATACCAAGCGGAATTTTGAGCAATTACATACAGTGAAGATGGATTAGAATCTGAAGCAGTTAAATCAGCAGTCTCTGGTTCTTCGTATCGACGCGAAAGTGCGTCTGGAGCTTCATTTTGTGTACCCCGATAATGAACAACGTTGATGTCATAAGCGGAAATGTCAATTGCCCACCTGGCCAATCTACCTGCAGGATCTTTTAGCGAGTGAAGCCATTTTAATGCGGAATGATCAGTGTAGACCGTGACTGGTAAACCTTCAATATAACCGCGTAGTTTCCGTAAGGACCACACGACAGCGAGACATTCCTTTTCTGTTGTAGTGTAATTCATTTCGGCTTTGTTTAACGGTCGACTTAAACAAATAATTAAATTTTCTCGATCGAGTTCTGGATCATACTGAGTTAAAACAGAACCTAACCCAGTGTTGCTAGCATCAGTATATAAACGATACGATAAGTCTGGACGTGGCAATGACAATGTTGCAGCTTTTAACAAAGCTTCTTTCGTTTCCTCGAAAGCTTTTTCTTCGACGTCTGTCCATTCCCAAGGAACTCGGGTACTTGTTAATTTGTTCAAAGGACCTTGAACTTGTGCGACATTTTTAAGATGCTTATGGTACCAGTTGACTAATCCATTAAATCTTCGCAGTTCCTTACGATTTGTAGGTCGTTTATAATTTGCAATTGGCTCCAATCGAGCTGGATCTGGTTTCAAACCATCTTCATTAATGATAAAGCCCAGGAAATGAACTTCAGAGCATCCAAAATGGCTCTTTTCTTCATTCATTTTTATTCCAGCCTTACGGAATCCTTCGAAAACGGCTTGAAGAAGAATTTTATGCTCTTGTAAATCATCACTGATTATTATCCAGTCGTCGAGATATGCGAAAATTTTATTTTCTGCTTCAGTGTAAGAAAACTGGGTTTTTAATGACGCAATAATTTTTCGTCGTACTATATCGGAAACTTCTTGGTACGTGCTGGGTGCATTTGTGAGACCGAATGGCATCCGAATCCATTCAAATAATCCTCGTCCATCTACACAAAATGCTGTGTACTGACGGCTATTTGGCTCAACTAAAACATGATGGAAGGCATCACTGACATCAAGTACCGAAATTACTTTAGCACCTTGAAGACTTGATAAAATGCGGTGCATAATTGGTAGCGGATAAGCAGATTTTTTCGTGACTTTGTTTAATGGCCGGTAATCGATGCACATGCGCCAAGTATTGTTCTTCTTGGGTACCATCACTGGCGAACATGCCCAAGCACTGTTTGAAGGCTGGATATAACCCTTCGCGAGTAATTCGTCGACTTTATCATGCATCGCCTTCATTACTGGTGGACTTCGACGGTATGGTTTGGTACGTATTGGAGTATCATCTGTCAATTCGATACGGTGTTGAACTAAATGTGTTAAACCCAATTGGACTTGTTTATTTTTCTCAAATTCTTTTGCTAGGAAATTTTCAAGATCAACGCGTTCAGCTGACGATAGTACGTTTAATGATGCTTGATTTATGAACCCGGACCGAGAGAAAAATGTATGAATGACATGACTGGTATTTAATTTCCAAGTACTCTCCTTGGAATTTACTTGGATATCTGCTAGTTGCCAGAAATCAAGACCAAGAATTACTGGAGTCGACAATTCAGATAGAACACTTAACCAAGTGATAATAGCATGACCATCGAGTTTAATTTTAAATGGAGCTCCACCACGAGTTTGCGTGGACTTGGAGTTAGCCATGGTTACTCCATGAGTGCTAGTGGGGTCAGGTGTGAGGTCTTGCAGTTGATATTCTTTGAGCTGTTCGTACGCAATCTCAGAAATATAACTGCGCTCACTCCCACTGTCCAGTAATGCTTCGAGCTCACATTTACCGATAAATATATTGGCAATCATGCGACTTACTGTTGACGGAGCTGTGAGGCTGTCTGAAGAGGTCAATGTGCTGAGTTTATTATCATTACTGAGCATTGGCAGTAATGTACTCTGTTTATTGTTTGAATTCATTTGAATGGTGAATTTTGGAGAGTAGGCAACGTTTTCACTCGAATCAGATCGATACTCGTCAATCTCTGAATCATATAAAGGACTATTATCCTCCCTTAGATCACAGAGAGGGGCATCGTCTGTCTCCGAGGTACTCTCAAGCTTTGTGACAGTTGGTTGTTGCAGTTCGTTTATTTCCAGGTCTAGTAGTAAATTTTTAATTGGGGATTTTAATCGATTTTTATTAATTTTATTTTGAGAATTACGCGACGGATTTATGGAATTTTTAATTTTGGATTTTAAAACTTTTACAGAATTTTTAATCTTTGACTTTTTAGTATTTCGAATTTGTTGAGAAGCTTCTGAACTGGTCTCCCAACTGGACTCTTCACTCACCAACTTGTCGGCAATTTGATCGAGGGGAGTTGAGAAATCAATTAAATCAGTATCGGGATTCTCATTACCAACCGATTTTGGAGTATCAGCAGCTATAGGATAATTTAAAAAGAATTTTCCACGACTGATGACGAATTCAGGAGCATCCGGATTTAATTTGAGCATATTTGATTTATCTTCAATATTGGCAATAGGCTTGTCCGAATTATTATTTGGTACAGGAGCCCTGGTAACGTGATTGGTGTCTACCAGGGCGCTTACGCGTTTTTTGGAATCGGAGGCCGTGGACGGAGAGGTAATCCTGCTTTAATACTTAATTCGTCGGTTACTGGTCCACAGCAAACTTCGGCAACGTGACCAATTTTTCCGCAACGACCGCAGACAGGAGTTTTTGTTGCATTATTATTTGATGATACTGGAATTGAAGTAATAGGAGTTACGTTTCCCGAAGACATTTTTACCGTAGTTTGATCTAATTTCTCTAGAATAGTTTTCATCATAGACTCGAAATTACTTAATAAAGTAGAAGACTCAAAATCTACATTTTTATTAACTGGATTTGACTGTATTGAATTTTCAGTGTGTTTAGAATTATGAAAATTTTTATTATTGTTAGAATTATTATTTCTATTAAAATGATTGTTTCTATTAAAACTAGTATTTCTACTGAGATTATTATTTGCGAAGTTATTATTGGGCGATACAGCAGAAGGCTGTAACGTCTCGATACTATTTACTTGACCTGTTTCTGTACTTTTTATAGAATTTAATTGGATGCGAGTTTTAATTCTACTATTATTTTCTTTACGAGTTTTAAAGTGAGGATTCAGCGCATCAGCTGTTGACTGCCAGGCGCTGACCCGCGTATATAATTCCGCGTAAGTCATAATAGTCGTATCCGAAAATTTTTGTAAAAACTGAGAATTAAATCGCGAGGTTATAATTCGAATCTGCTTCATTTGCGGTAACGGATCTTCTAATTTTGCAAATTCGCTTTGCATCCGATTAATGAAGGCAACTCCTGTCTCGTCGCTGCTTTGTTTGGCCGAATATATCCCCTGCAGCACCGACTCGTCTGTTTGCTGAACCTGCCAAATCTTAAAAAATTCCTTGAAGGCCACCCAGCTGTGAAATAATCCTTCATTTTGGTAATACCACTCGAGTACGTCGCCGCGAAGGGTGTTAGTTATCACTGCATGGAAATTTTCAAAAGAAATATCGTTGCTGATCATCCGCTGCTCGATTATTTTTAGATATTTTTTGGCGTCAATGGGAGAAGATCGATCTTGAGCCGGGAACGAAACATTCCAAGATTTCACGAGACGACTGAGATCATACAATCGCATGGAGTTAGATCCGCTCATATTTGAATTCCCCGCTGGAACTGTATACGTATTGTGCCAGGTTGACGGCTGAGCGTGTGGGTATGCTTGTACTGATGAGGCTTGTTGGTATGTATTTGTAAGTACGGGTACATTATTGTTGCTAGATGGATGTATGTATGTGTACGAGAGTGTCGGCTGAGCATTCGTATGCATTGGAAGCGTATGAGCTGGTGGTGGGACCACTGAGTGCGCGTACGGTTCACGCGCAGGTAAGCCAGGCATGGTGAACTGTTGTCCGTTCGCTTGCGTTGCCGATACGGGTGCATGTGGCTGTGAGATGACTTGGCGAGTAGAGAGGGGGTTTGCTGCCTGTGACGTCACAGTAGCAGCAGGGAACAGCTCTCTCGGCATCCACATGCTTGATGCGTCTGGTTGAAAAGATAAGGGTGGAAATTGAGTACCTGGGGGTCGCAAAACCGTGCTCGATATACGAAGCAAGTGCTGACGTTCTGCCCGCAAAGCTTCGATTTCTGTCTGGAGGCCCGAAACTACATTTTGTAATACGGCAACGGAGGTCGTATTTTGGGACTCTGAAATTGGCACAACCCCACTAACATTGTGGTTGTGGACGCTAACATTACCGCCCGAACTGGTCGTACAAACATTGTTATTATTAACAGATTGACTTTGGGTACAAAGGGTACTATTATGTATCTCATCGTTCTGCGTAAGATCTACTAGATCATCCATTGCGCTTGATGCGGTGGGAAAATGAATAAGATTACCCGGATTATTAACCGAAGTGACTGGGAGAGATGATTGTGGAATCGGCGTTCTCGGTAGTGTCATTTTGGCGGGAAAACTGTCTCAGTAAAATTTTTCAAAATAATAGTTTATAAAAGTTTATTATTAATAAAATTTTCTTAATCCGAACTAATAATAATCTTGTCAGATTATCAATAGATTTATTTAATCACGAGTTATTGTAATATGAAACTTTAAAACTGTCAAGATTAATTATTTATAACTTAATAATTTATTTAAGTTATTGAGACCCTTGATGACTAATAAAAATTTTATTTGTAACTTGTTTTGGTTATTGAAATTTTCAATGACTCATAAGATTTTTATTTATTACTGCAAAGATTCTATTGATAATTTACTTAAGTGCTTAGTTTATTTGAGAACAATTTTGTCGAGCAAAAGATATTTTATTTTAAACCGGAAACGAATATAGTAATCTGTTGTGTCGTACAGAAAATAATAAAATTCTTTACTTAGAAAATATTTAAACCAAAGTTTTATTTTAATATTTTAAGTATTTATTTTTATTAGTTACTTTGGGTTGTCTTTTGTGCGTAAGCAGAGGATAATAAACTGTGAAGAGTAAATACTAGTGTCTCGAGTTACAACACGTGTAGCTAGTATACGCTCAAGGTCAAAATATACGGAAATATTTATGGGAACGAAACCGGCACACAATATTACAATGATAAACAATTTTTAAAATAAATAATTTATAATAAATTGATAATAATTAAAATAAATAAGTTGAAAGAGCAATTAAATATTTTATAAAATTTTAATATAGGTGAATGAATGATGAATTATGAAATGTAATGGAATGATGAATGTAGAAAAATGAAATTATTAATACTGGTAAAATTTTTGAGATTATTACTGAAAATTGTATAAAATTTTTGCTGTAAAGCCGTGAGAAAAATCAATAAAATTTTCTGTTACCCGTTTGAATTACTGCAAAGTCCCTGTTCGAGCGCCAGTTGAGACAAACCGCTTTTCATTTCGCGATTTTTACCAGCAGCCACCAGAATTCGCGGGTTGAACCCTGGCTTAGGCTGGCCTCTAACAAATTTTATTTTACTTGGGACAGAGCAATGGGCTAGAGTTCTTGCAAAGCAAGGACCCGCACTTATTCAAACTCGGCAACGTATATAAAATTCTGTTAACTTACCTCACGGCTTATTATTTATAAATTATTTCTTATAATTAATTTAATTATCGTATATAACTTAATCAATCAATATTATGTCTTATTAAATAATTTTACCAGTAATTTAGGATATGACTAAAAGGTAGTAGATAGAATATGAAATTATACAGAAAATATGCAAGTTCATTGCCAGTTATAATAATTCTCAATTACTTACAATGAATGTCGCTGAATAATACAATATAGGTGGTCCGAATAACAATGGATGGCCACGTGAAAAGCGTTGGTTGTTATGATCAAAGAATACACTGATTTTATATTTTTTTCTTAATACGCTGATACTACAAATGTATCAGCGGTAACGTACTAATGAACTTAACAAAATTAAATATGCCTTAGTCTCAAATAATAATAAGAATATATGATATATAATGAAATCGCAAGCTAAGTTGCCAGTTAGATGTAAAGTATAATAAGTAAATTAAATAATAAATGAATATAATGCAAGTAAATTGCCGGCTAATATTTAATTAAATTAGAATATTCGAATACGTCTAGACGCTAATAGATCCAAGATCGAAGTCTGAATTGTCTAACCGATAATTGAGGGTCTGGGACTTGCCGCTGAACTCTGTCCCCACTTCACCCTTACGGTCATGCGTCGATGTGAAAATTAGTCATGTGACCACGGCACTATGACTTTGGTAGTTTCAGACGACAAGAAGACGGGGAAAAATGGGAACCGCAAGGCTGAGGACGACGAAGACAATTCACATTGTCTCAATATATATATATATATATATATATATATATATATATATATATAATATTTGTTTAAAATTGAAATACTTTTTAAAATACAGTATTATATAAATATTAAATTGTGAAAAAATTTAATTTAAAAATAATCAGTTATGAGTGAACAACGACGTGCATCTACATTTGAAGAATCTTTTATCAGAAATAAATACAGAGTTTTACAAAATATGATGAAGTCATCCCAACCAGAGAATAATGAGAGAAATGTTAATAATGTAACGACTGATCTAGAGGATACGATTAGGTAAGATAAATGTAATAACTTTAATTAGCATCTTACGATATTTTAACAATTTTCGTTCAATTCAATTGTTCAATTCCTTATTATATTATAGTGTAAATCATATTCTACTACTGTGTAATAAAATTTACATTTTATATTTTTAGAATTTTCACCAATCATTCTCAAAACGGTGATAATTTTAATCATCCACCATCAATCAATAACTGTGAAAATGAGTCTTATCATACGGAAAATAAAAGTGAAGGTGACAGTGATGTGTCAGTAGATAATGACAATAACTGTAAATATGTTACTGATGATGATAACGAAAGTAATTATGAAGGGAGCACCATAGCAGAGGACGAGCCTGAAGATTTGCCAATTTATGATGGAGCTCCATTAACTGTTGGAGAGAGTTTATTATCCATGGTGATTCATTATTTACGGCATAACTTAACTGGTGTTTGTTTAGTAGATTCTTCAGAGCTTATCGAACTTCATTGCAAGACACCATATCGATGTAAATCAAGTTTATATTTATTTAAGCAATATTTTTCATCAATTAAAACTCCTTTGAATCGGAGATTCTATTGCTCCTCTTGTTTTACTTATTTAAAATTAGATGAAGTCTGTCAAAGATGTGTTTCTGACAGTGGAGTCAGCTATTTTGTAGAAATCCCAATTTTAACTCAGCTTAAATTTTTTTACAAACGGCCCGGATTATTCATACAGTATTGAATCACCGCTTCAATGTAAACAAATAGAATAATTTGAATTACGTAGATATTTATGAAGGCAAAGTATATCAAGAACTATCACTTCCACCAGGAATATTAACCAACCCCAGGAATATTTCTTTTATGTGGAATAACCATAGTGTCTCTTTATTCAAGTCTTCTAAATACCAGATTTGGCCTTTTTATTTGACTATAAATGAACTATCATACAGTCAGAGACTTAAAAAAGAGAGTTTTATAATTACAGAGCTATGGTTTGGACCATCGAAAACGCAGCCTCATTTATATTTACGCTCAATATCAACTCAACTTAATGAATTGAGAAATGGCATTTATTTGGAGGTGCCTAATCATAATAATCTACTTTGTGTACAAGCGATGGTAATATGTGGAACGATGTAACGGTAAAACTACGGTTTATTTTATTTATCAAAGTAATTATTAAAACAAGCGAATAAAAACTTGTTCAATTCAAAATAATTAATGACCAAATTAAAAACAACTACCCCTTTGCTCGAATTTACTCGCCGGAGTCCAGGGTTGAAAAAGGTTTCTAAGTCAGACACAGATTAAGCAAAAGAGAACAAAACTTTATTTAAATAACTTTTTTACACGGGAATTAGTTTAAAGCTTTTTTCTACTTCCTTTACAAACAAATAAATGATCCGATAATTAATAATAAAGGTTACGTGGTCGCTCAGCAATTTCCTCGTCACATACACTCATACACACCCAAAATCTTGTGGGCTTAATCGCGGTTCTACCCCTCTCCGGGTGCCTTGGGGTGTCTGGTTGTCTTTTCTCTCGGCTCTACGCGAGTTTCCCCTCCCAGAGAAGAAGCGGATGTTTTCCGTCGAACTCCAACCTACTCGACTAGTTTCACCTACTGGACTTCCGCAAAAGGCCTCAGTACGGGGACATTAAATCTCCACGAGAGTAAAATTTCACTTACCTTGGCCTGGATCAGACTCGCAGTAGGTGAAGTTCCTTCTGTTGTCCGGGGAATGGTTTCCCTCTGGAAAACGTCTCAGGAGACTAAGTTACCTATACGGGCTTTTGCCATCGATCTTATTATCTGGCTTTTCTGCCGTGAGTACTGAAAGAATAATTCCCGTCGCCCTCTAGCATCGCCCGCGCAAGTACAGTGGGATAAAAATTATTTTTAAGTTCCGATTCACTTTTATAAAAGAAATAAAATAAAAATGAAATGTAAGAAATATAATACCGCAAGAATAAAAATTCTACCAAGTCCCGATCGCTCATTCTCTCATTATCTTTCTATTCGTTCGTTCGCCGTCGTGAGTACTTTGCTCGGCCGGCCTAATTCGCAGTATTTTAGTGTTTACACAAACTCTTAAACGCATTATTTCTCTTTCATTTCACGATTTTATTTTATTAAAAATTATTCTTCTCAATTCCCTTTGATTTTATCACTCAGGACTTAGAAAAATCTTAAACTCTCGACATTATATCTCTTATTTTGGCTTCTCTTACAATTCTTTCAATCTTTTAATTTTTTGAAAAGATTCATCCGGAAACGGAATTTGCCTTTTTTTATTTCCCTTTGATTTTAGTCACTCAGGACAGAATAATTTCACTCGGTCGCGCATTCATTTATTTACATGTACTGATAATAATAATAAGGATACGGTTATCAAAATAATACTGATAATATAATAATAATTGCAAATTATTTACCATAGTCATAGTTGAGTAAAAATAAAAATAGATTTACAATAGTCGTAGTAATAGTTATAATAATAATAATAATAATAATAATAATAGTAGTAGTATTAGTCATAATAACAGCAAATAGTGATAGTAATACATAATAAAACGTAGTAATAATCGTAGTATTAAGCATAGTAGTAATAGTATAGGATTAGTCACCAATAGTAATAATTGCATGTGTAAAACAATAGTTCTAGTTATAAGAATAGCAATAAGAAAATAGTAGTAATCTTAAGTAACACAAGTAATATTAGTAATAGTAGTCATAGTAATCCTTACATTAATAAGTGAATCACAAATACATCGTAGTAATAAGGAAAAGACAGTAGTAATAGCGATAGTATAGTAATAATACTAGTTATAAGAAATAGTTATAGTAATAGTAATAGTAGTAGTCTTAAGTATCACAATAATATTAGTAATAATCACACACAAATAAAAATAAGAACTGGTCCGCTCTCACACCATCACAACGTATGATTTACCAGCTAAAGCATTGTTTCTAAATATGAAACTATTCAATGGCGACTATGGTTGTCGTAAGTGCACAATTAAGACTCAAGCAGTTGATGAATCTAATGCTTGCACTCGTTTTTATCCATTTCGGCGACATTTACAACTTCGTTCACAATTATAACACAATTGTAAGTGGTCATCCAGACTTAAGGTCTCGTTACCCACGCGATTGTCAGCCGATAATAATTCCTCTGCCGGTGGAGAATCATCTTCATTTCCCCCACGCAATCACCTGCATTCTTCCAATAATGCGCTCGGCTCATCCTAAATTTCGCGCCAAAACTTCATTGTAGATTAATAAATTTTTGTAAATTAATAAATAAATACGAAAATCCAAGTATGTGTGAATAACTGCAAAATATCAACAACAATTGAGACAACCTGGAATCTTGCTCCGAAATTCCAATCTCCGAACCTAAACCTGAAACTTCACTAAAAATCGACCTGTACGATTAAATGGCTCCCTGGCCCCACGTTGGGCGCCATATAACGTTCACTACTATTTCACACGACCCACGGCGGAGTGTGGTTCGTGTCAAATAGCCGTTATGGCCCTCCGATGGTGAAAATACTGAAAACAAAAAAATAACAACACGAAATTGCCTTGGGAGATGCATCAAATCTCCACTGGGCACACAGCTCTTATCAGACTGGGTTTTTTTTTTTTTTTTGAAAGAGGGTGAGGGAAAAATGCTTTTGCGCACCGTAGAAGACAATACATATATGGAAAGCATAAACTGCCCTCCATATGCATATTGCCCTCGGTGTGCCGGACTTCTCCCTCAAGGATGTATCACTTGATTTTACTCCAAGTATAACTGTATTCTTGGGGGCCCTACCGGCTAAAAACCTCACTCCCTTCCTTCTTCGGACCTAGCACTGTGGGACCGGGTAAGCATTTCTTCGCAGTGCTAGTCCTCCTCCTCTTTTCACCATCGCTGTTTCTCTTCTCACTCTACTCTATTCTCTTCCTTCTTCTTTTCCGTCAAAACTTCTCGGGCGTACGTTGTCATATTCTTAAAATTGTCTGCCGTCGCCAACATCCAAGGTATCACCAGGTCAGCAGCATTTGGCACTTCTTTCTCCTCTTGAAAGCGCAGCCGTGTTTCAGACCAACGCTGACAGAAAAAGAAAGTGTGCTCGGTAGAGTCGACAATTTGCGGACAGTATTGGAAATAAGGATCGGTTCGGATCCCCATGCGATACAAGTACTTGTCACGTAACGATTCAAAATTATCTAATTTTAATTAGTTGTAAGTCAAATATTTTAATTATGCGTTTGAATTTGAATCGTTACGCGGGCATTCCGCCATTTCACCGATGGAGACAGCAGGCCGTTCACAGTGCTAGCGCATGCGCGCAGCGTATGAGAGCACGTATGTGAAATAATTTTATTTCATAATTAAAAAATATAAACAATTGATTTTTGTTAGTTACAAGTTTTTGTTTAGGATTTTGAAGCATTGGAGTTGCATAATCCAGCGTGACATTATGCGCCCACATTCGTTTAATACCTGATTTTTATTAAACTTGTCATCCGATTAGGAATGTCATTTGATGTTTTGGGAAAAGTATTGACCGGAGGGTAGGAGAAAATCGATACTTGAGCTATAATCCCGACATAAATCCCATTATTTAAAAGAATTATTATTTAAATTATTAGATAAGATAAAAATATAGACATGGTATAAATAAATAGTTTATGCATTCAAATAATTAATTATGTATAATTCAGGTGTCACGAAATTACCTTTATATTTTATATTTTTTATTCAAAACTAGGCCCAGGGCTAGAAAAAAAATAATCATAATAGTCAATAAGGGCGACGATTGCGCCGCGTGAGCGACGACCAACAGGTGGAGGATAGGGTAATTAAGCCAAAAAGATACGGGCTAGCATTGCGTATAGACGCTAAGTAAATTAAAATCTCATTTTGGTTCGATTCAGGAGCGGAATCCTCGTTAATTAAAGAAAGTTATGCCGATAAATTTGCGGGTAAAAGAGATAATAAGTTAGTAATTTTGAAAGGTATAGGAAATGTTGGTGTAAATAGTACAGTACAAATTTTGTCTGAAGTAGTAATTAATGGCCATACGTTAGAGATTTTATTTCATGTTATCCCTGATAATTATTTAAAATGTAACATTATGATTGGTCGTGAAATTCTAGGTCAAGGTTTCGATATAAATATCTCGTCAGACAGTTTTAGTCTATCCAAAAGTAAAAAAGTTGATACATGCGATAAAGTCGAATCCGATAGTAAAATAGATTTTAATAACGTAGATACTGATGTTAATGATGATAGTAGAGAAAAACTCATTTCAATTTTAAGAGACCATACGGATTCTTTTATTTAAGGTTTTCCAAATACTCGTGTTAGTACTGGAGAACTTAAAATACGCTTAGCAGACCCTAATATAACTGTCCAAAGGCGACCATACCGTCTGAGTATTGAAGAAAGGCAGGTAGTAAAAGAAAGGATAGACGAACTATTAAAAGCAAATGTTATACGTCCAAGCTGTTCACCTTTTGCTAGTCCTATATTACTAGTTAAAAAGAAAGATGGTTCGGACCGCTTATGTGTTGATTATCGTTCGTTAAATGATAATACTATCGATGATAAATTTCCGTTACCCCTGATTGCTGATCAGATAGCCCGACTTTCTAATGCTAAATACTTTACGTGTTTGGATATGGCCAGCGGATTTCATCAAATCCCTTTTCATCCAGAATCCATCGAGAAGACGGCGTTTGTCACGCCCGATGGTCAATTTGAATATCTGACGATGCCATTTGGTCTGAAAAATGCACCGTCTGTTTTCCAACGAGCTGTTACGAAAGCTCTTGGAGATCTCGCTTATCAATGGGTCATTGTGTACTTAGACGATATAATGATTATTGCCTCAACAATCGAGGAGGCGTTAGAAAGACTCCGAGAAGTTATTCAAATTCTTATCAAAGCCGGGTTTTCATTTAGTTTCTCTAAATGTTCGTTTCTTAAAACCTCTATACAATATTTAGGATATGAGATCTCTGCTGGAGAGGTTCGACCCAACTCTCGTAAAATAGAAGCATTAACCACGTTACCTGCACCCCAAACAGTAACTCAGCTGAGGCAATTCATCGGTCTTTCATCTTACTTTCGTAAATTTATCCCTAAGTTCTCGCAGGTAATGAGGCCATTGTATCGACTAACATCAGGTATTAAAAGGAATATTGAATGGACAGAAGCCCATGAAAACATCCGTCGAAAAGTAATTACTGCGTTGACTAACGAGCCAGTCTTAATGATCTTTAACCCAAATCTTCCTATCGAACTGCATACGGATGCTAGTTCCGAAGGCTACGGAGCCATATTAATGCAAAAATTAGATGGTTCAAATCGAGTCGTCGAGTATTATAGTCAAGCCACTAGTCCAGCAGAATCGAGGTATCACTCGTATGAGTTAGAAACGTTAGCTGTATTTAATGCCGTTAAATTCTTCCGTCACTATTTACATGCACGATCATTTATAGTGGTAACAGATTGTAATTCATTAAAAGCCGCCAGGAAGAAAGCCGATCTAACACCAAGAGTTCATCGCTGGTGGGCTTTCCTGCAAACTTTTAATTTTGACATTGTTTATCGGGAGGACAAGCGTATGGCTCACGCTGACTTTTTCTCTCGAAACCCTGTCGTAAAACAACCCATTACAAGTCCGAAAAATATAACAGAAAAGCGTATTAACTCAACAGAAATTACAGAAAATTGGCTTTTAGTGGAGCAACGTCGCGATACCGAAATTTGTCAAATAATGAAAGATTTGGAAAGTGACGAACTGGCACCCGATGTCGCTAAAACGTACGAATGACGGTCCGGATTGCTCCATCGTAAAATTCAAAGACGAGGTAAAACACATTGTTTAGCTATTATTCCTCGTGCGTTCAGGTGGTCAGTGATAAACCATGTCCATGAGTCTATTATGCATTTGGGCTCAGATAAAACCCTCGATAAAATCTGTGAATATTATTGGTTTGAAGGGATGGCAAAATATGTCCGTAAGTTCGTTGACAATTGTTATACCTGTAAAGTCTCCAAGTCTAGCTCAGGTAAAGTTCAAGCGGAGCTCCATCCTATCCCTAAAGTTAGTATTCCTTGGCACACAGTGCACATAGATATTACAGGTAAGCTGAGTGGCAAGAACGATTCAAAGGAGTATGTTATTGTTCTAGTAGATGCATTTACTAAGTTTGTATTACTATATCACACTCGTAAAATAGATACAGTAAATACTATAAGAGCCTTAAAATATGCTATATCTCTGTTTGGCCCTCCGACCCGCATAGTAGCAGATCAAGGTAGATGTTTTACAGGTACAGAATTTCAAGAGTATTGTGCATCCCAAAATTCAAAATTACACTTAATAGCTACGGGTTCTAGTCGAGCTAATGGTCAGGTTGAAAGAGTAATGGGTACTCTAAAAAGTATGTTTACTGCAGCCGAGACAAATGGAAACTCATGGCAGGCAGTTGTCGATGAGATCCAACTGGCAATGAATTGCACGACTAATCGAGTAACTAATGCTAGTCCCTTAGAGTTGTTAATAGGTAGAGTAGCCAGACCTTTCGGGATGGTAGTTGACCAGGTAGATAAAGAAATAGATATCTCTGACGTAAGGCAAAAAGCAATTGAAAATATAGAAATAAATGCTAAGTATGATAAGTCTAGGTTTGATAAAAATAAAGCCAAAATTATGTCGTTTAAAGAAGGAGATTTTGTGCTGATAAAGAATGGAGAAAGAAATCAAACAAAACTTGATCCAAAGTTTAGAGGTCCATTTGTAGTGGCGGAAATTCTCGATGGTGACCGATATATTCTAAAGTCGTTAGATAATAATAGAACATATAAATATAGTCACGAAAATTTAAAGAAAATGCCGGAAAGTCATATCCCTACTGAATTAGATATCCCAGATGATCATGGAGGTGACGAGGAGGAAGCTACTCAGGACTCTGAGACAGAGTCAGAAGCCACAGGGGGAGAGACCAAGCACTAGTGGTAGTAGTTAATAGTCGTACCGTTTGCATCAGGCTGTAGGTCGTACTGGCAAACTAAGGATGGTTTGGCCAAGTAGCGATAGGCAGTAGATGATGCGGTTACGAGAAGAAAAGATTTTTTTTTGGATCTGCCCACCAAGCTGTAATCGTAACTGCAAATCCGGAGTGATTTGAATCAATCTTGGTTACCAAGATTGTCAGTGCGCGAGGGGCAGTTGGTGGGGTAGCAGAGCCCTGAGATAAGAATACAAGCCGAACTACATGTGTCAATGGTTGGCAATGTAGTAAGAGTTTTAAATGATAGTGTGCATAGTTGAATAACTATGTGAGTATACAGTTTTGCTATATATGGTATATAGTTGCAGACCACTGTGAGTGCTAGGGGTCTATACCTGAGGTGGTGGTTAATGTAGCCTGCATTGTGTCGCTGGGATAGATATTTGTAGAGACTTAGAAAACATTCTAAATAAATTAAGCCTATCAAATTCCATGGTCGAGAGTTTCTGTCAATTGAATGAGTCTCCAAACAAAGGGATAGCTGTTAGAAGGAATAAAAGTTTGAATGCATAAATTTTGTTTTTGTAGATGCACCCGAGGACGTGTGATCGTCAGGATGGCCGTGTCGGAAATGTACAATAGCTGGGTTTTTCCAAGGGATGTTGGAAAATCCCAAGTATATTTAGTTTATTACTAGCAATAAAAACTTAGTATTACAATTTTATGATTTAATCCCTTTGGGTAAATTTTGTCAAAATTATTTTAAGTCTTTTATGACGACAGACTTAGGCTCGAAAGATCACATCTGTGCATCTAACGTAGCCACGATCGGAGGATAGCAATACCGGAGGATAGGACTGAAGTAACTACAAAATAACGTACCCAGAAGGCCCTCAGAATAATTACCTGAAGGGGCCACTTATTAAAAATAGTTTTTGGAGACACTTCTCTCGGAGCACTTATCAAGAACGGTTTGCTATCTTGCGGATCGTGTATTCGTTCTCGTGCCTAATTACGTCGTCGCAAACTAGCACATAAATAATCGTAGAATATTATTCTGATATTACATATCAATTATATCATTCGTTTAGTGTTTGAATATCATAAATACCGTTAATAATTAAATAATCATATTGTCAAATAGTTAAGTGTAGTTAATAATTGATATTGTGCATTATTGTTAATCGATTGTTGTTAAGGTCGATTTGATCTAGTTGTAAGCTGTGTGTATTATTTGTATAAACTTTAACATCCATTTGTTATTAATAAAATAAAAGATGTCTAGTGATAATAATAATGGTGATGCCTTGCAACAACCCAATGTTGTTCCGACATATATATATATATATATATGGGTCATTCCACCAAATAAAGTTATTTTTACGGGGCGACCCTCATCGATTTGATTCAAACCATGTGGAGTCTTTCCAAATATTTAAAAAAAAATTCTCTGAAAATTTGAGCCTTTAATATGCAGCAGTTTCAAATTTATGATTTTTTGAATTTTTTAAAAATTTTTGTTTTCAACTTTTTAATTACTTTTTTTGAAGGAAACAATTTTTAAAAAAAAATTAGCACATAATGTTTTTCGTAGGAAAAATTCTCAGCTTTCCAACGAAAATATTTATTTTTTATTTTAAGTTACAGAAGACCCTTTAAAAGTCGTTTAAAATAGGAAAAACGATTTTTATGACTGTGCGGCGCTTGATACATTTAATTTGATATTTTTTTCTGAAAGCTGAGACCTTTTCCTACAAAATATGTAATTTTCACGATGTGCATATTTTTTGTTTGAACAAAATCAATAATCATTTAAATACAAGTCATTGATTTTATCGTTTTATCAAACTATATTGGTTCATTGTGTGGCAAGAGATGAAACAAAACGATATCAGACAAGAGTGAAGTAGGCTGCCCAAGCCGTAGGCAAAAGCTGACAATAACTGCAATCTGAAGTCGTGTTTCATCTCGTGTTACACACTATTTTTTTCATGATTACCTGCATTAAAAATTAGTTTCAGTGGCAGCAGCCAGTTAGAATTAAGTTAATTAAAGATCGATGGTGTGTTCAACTATAAGTGTACGCGTACCTTATGATTTGCAATTTATAATTGAACAGAAAGTATAAATGCTATTTATTATTTACACAAATTATTTTAAAACGATGACAAAGTTAGAACTGTCATTAAGGCAGATAACACCAATTGCCTGAAATCATTTCTGAACAAAACGCAAGAATCAAAGTTCAAATCACTAATTCTGAAACTTGAAGCTTTGATGCTGGTATCATGAAAAATAGTTTCATAGTTTTTGTTGTCAGAGCTTTACAGCAGGCACATATCAGAAAACATATCCTCACACCACAAGATTTATGCATCCAGGCTATTCAAAATTTTACCGGCGTTGATTTCACTCTTATAACCAACTCTTATTAAAAGAAATGATTTAAAACGATTGGAAAAAAAAATTTTAATACTTTTTAATGCTTTCGAATACTTTGAATAGTTTTTAATCACCCTTTTTATGGGCATTTAACATTACAAATCGTTTCGAATCGTTTCTTTTAATCAAGGAATAATGACTTTTTATAGAAAATAAATGTTTTAGACGTACGATACTTAGAGTCAAATACGGTGAAAGAAACACAAGCAGTACACCTTTTCTTATCTATTGTTAATAGCCAAGGATATATTTGTATTAAAAATGTATCAAGATCCTCAGAAAACCTAAGAATTAAAGTTATTCAATCATTGGGAGTTTATATTTCATTTAATTTTGTTCAAATAAAAAATATGCACATCGTGAAAATTACATATTTTGTCGGGAAAGGTCTCAGTTTTCAGAAAAAAATATCAAATTAGATGTATCAAGCGCCGCACCGTCATAAAAATCGTTTTTCCTATTTTAAACGAAATTTAAAGGGTCTTCTGTAACTTAAAATAAAAAATGGATATTTTCGTTGGAAAGTTGAGAATTTTTCCTACGAAAAACGATTATGTGATCATTTTTTTTTTTTAATGTTTCCTTCAAAAAAAGTAATGAAAAAGTTGAAAACAAAAATTTTTAAAAAATTCAAAAAATCATAACTTTGAAACTGCTGCATATTAAAGGCTCAAATTTTAAGAGAATTTTTTTTTAAATACATGGAAAGACTCCACAAAATTTGAATCAAATCGTCGAGGGTCGTCCCGTAAAAATAACTTTATTTGGTGGAATCACCCATATATCTATATATGTATATATATATATATATATATATATATATATATAAATATATATATATATATATATATATATATATATATATATATATAAGTATATATACAACGTTTGTTAAACGTTGCCGGTGAATATAGGTATATCTATAGATATATATATCTTTAGTGAGTCTCCAGTACTTGAGCAAATTCCTCAAGTATTGACATCATCACTTGGGCGAAAAATTCCCAAAGTATTAAAATTATTTTTGTTTTCACTCAAAATATTTGTAAGAATATTAAGCATTATTATTTATATTTATTATTATTTACAATAATTAAGTAATTTTACTTTTTTTCATTTTGATTTATTTACTTTCCCCAGCGGTCAAAATTATTATTGAAATTTTTTATTTAAAACTATAAATTATTTTACCAGAGAAAAATTTATTATTTTGAGTGTGAGTGAGGAAAAATTCCGTATCTTTCTCTCTCTCACATGTGCTGAGAGATAATATGAAATAAAAATATTGTTATTATTTATTAATTTGGGAAAATTTTAAATGAAATAATTGTTTCTTTTATTCAATATTAAAAATGAAATGAAATTATATTTATTTTTGGTTTATTGTTCATATAATTTGTTTCAGTACTGCAATTATTGTGCGATAAAAACTACTACCAGTGGTTGAAATTTATAACGATTTTAATTGTATTCTTGACGATAACCAGGTATTATTGTTAATAGTTTGAGAAAAACTAAATATTGTGAAACATTATTATTTTACTATTGTTATAAATTAAAACTCGGAAACCAACAACTGTCGGGGAAAATTTAATATTTATTTTCCTCTGGATCTTTTCCTACTGCTTAATTTTATTTTCCCTGATCTTATATATTATTTATCTGTAATCATTCATTATTTATTTTCCATTAATTCATTCGATGTTTATCCGCCTTGTTGCGAACGGCTTGCTCGGATTTTCCCTCGTAAATTTCCCTCCTAAATAATTTTTGTCCGTTTGAATAAAAAGTCTGGCGCCTGCGTGCACTAACCCAGCCTGAGAAGCTGGTCCAGGCACGACAATTATTTATTATTATTAATTTAAGAATTATTTAAATTCATTATTATATTATAATTTGATCTCAGTATTTATTATCATTTAATATTATTTTTATCATCATTTATTTATCACGTGAAGAGCTACATACGATATCGAACTGTTCCACGTCTCCGTCGAGGAATTTCAGCACGGTATACGTTATATGGCGCCCAACGTGGGGCCAGGGGGTCAATAATTAAAAATTTATAAATTGTTGATAAAAATAAAAAATTTACGAGGTTCCACGGAGGAGTAAGACAAAAATAACAATTTCATTGGCGGATAAAAATAAATCTAAAGATTTCTTATATACATTTAATTTTCATATACACTTCTTACATTTAATTTACAAATATTTACATATTTACATATTTGTATCGTTAAAAATGAACGCGTGGGAAAAGATTTTTGCCGAATCTGATCGAGTAATCGCTCGGGCGTCGTCGATACGTATACGTGGTGGCGCTACGGATGATGAAGTCATTCCGGGTGATGATAATAACGCGAATGGGGACGCGGGCGGGGTTGAACCCGCGAACAACATTGAACATCTGGATGCACTGATCAGCGAGACCGAGGACGAGGGTCTTCGTGAGTTTTTTGAACATAGCCGCGGACCCCCTCAACAGCACATGATCCCGATGATCATGCACGGTCCCGTGAACGGCTCTGGCCGAGAGGTAGAGATCGTGGGTGAAAACACCCGCCTTGCCCATGCGACTGACCCTGGGCATAGGGGCCGGGGGCGCGGACGAGCGTCACGGACGGCCAGGGATGTTGGATCACACGACACTCCTACTCCAGTGCCAGAGACCGAGCTCACGTGGATGTTGACGCGTCCGGATGAGGAAATCGGAATGATTTTATTCGGTTCGGGGTTATCCACCGCTGGTAGCCGCAATAAACGGCGGGATCGGTTAAATCGTTGTCACAAACGGGTTTTAGGGGTTCCAAACATACCGTGGGATCCAACTAAAGATGAGATAACGCGTGATGGGAACGCACGGACGAGTAATTTGACCGATGCGGAAACCCGTCGATACTTGCTATCTCAGCAAGTCAATCCACCAGGTACCAGTGAGGTGATCCAGGACCATTTTCAACGGCTATTGCGACGTGAAGACGGGGATTTTGGGGCACCCTGGAGTCTGTGGAAGAATGAGTTGGTTCCAGTTGGTCCAGAGATGCCTGAAATTCCTGATGGCATGAATGCATATGTCACAGGGGCGACGTTTGTCCAAGCGCTGCACATGCTGGAGGAGAAAATGGAGCGTGGGCAACAACGACTGTACGAGATGATCGAGAAATTGTCTGGAAATAACCCAATTCGCGCGTCTTCCCCGCATGGGGGTCCCACCGTACCTGCAGCACTCCCGGAAGTCAGCGTCATTCCCGCTGTTACTGCTACCGTAAGTTCTGGACAAAACACGAGACCTGCCACTACTCAAGGCACTCGTGTACACGATTCCTCGACTAATCCGCTGGCTTCACATCAATATGACAATATCAATGACCAGCGACGGCAAAATATTGGGTCTGGAGGCCCTCCTAACCCCACACTGTCCAGGGTTTAGTTCCAGACACCGTCGGATCGACACCGTGGTCGCGATTCCGACCGAAATCATCACAGTTCGTCTGGCGAGTCAGATTCCGATGATAGTTATACGTCATCGTCATCTCAGTATCATTCACTCGGAAACCACCTCTGGGCTGTGCGTACTATAACCTCAGTTTTTGCTTTACTATAAGCCATACCATGGTCATTTAGCCAAGCGTCCACTTTGGTCGTGACCAGGCTTGCTAATCTTTGGGCAATCTCGTAAGAGCAAGGAAGCATTAGCGCCGCCACATCGTCAGTAAACTCCTCCAGTATCACCTCACTCGGTAGGTCTAGACATAGAAGTGCGTCGTAAAGGATGATCCAGAGTTGCGGTCCTAACACAGAACCCTGAGCCGCTCCTCCACTCAGTTTCTTCATCATCTCGTCAAAAAATTAGTCTCATAGATCATAAAACGATCACGTAAGTAATCGTCAATGATCCAAATGAGATACTCGGACAGATCTAATTTCCGAAGCACTTTCATTGTATCCGGCCATCGTGCCGAATTAAATGAATTTTTGACATCAAATGTCATCATTATGCACACTGGACGGGATCGATGGTTTCCCGTCCAAGCTCTTCTGGTAAATGAAAGCGCTTCCGAAATATCACCAATTATGCTGCGACCCAGCCGAAAACCATGTTGGTTATCCGCTAGGCCACCGGCATTCGCAACTTCAATTCTCAGTCGATTTCGAATTAACGATTCGAGAATTTTTCCAGCTACGTCCAGCATGCAAAGTGGCCTGTAGGACGAAGGAGTATAGGGCGGACCCTTTCCTTTGTCTAACAGGACTAACCTTTGCAGCTTCCATCGTGCAGGAAAAACTCCAACCGAAATACAGGAGTTGTAGGAATACCGCCAGGGCCCGGGGCCTTTCCTGCTTTGAGATAAAGCCTCACGGAACGTGGAGGCATCGCAGCGTCGCAGCCTAAGACAATAGTCTTCATCGTACGGTTAACAATCATCTCAACATCTTCGCGCGTCTCAGCAGACGTGGGAGGAAAAGCCTCAACGCTGTCAGAGACTGCTCTTTGTAAAGCACTCCCATCCAGCCCCGAAACCCTCCAACCTACCCGCTTCATTGATCACTGGGACACAATCGCAGGGTTTCCTCGAAGATCATGTACCGTATACGAGATGTATTGATGATCGTTAGCCGTGAACTCCACAACGGCCCAGTCCGAGATCACCGCAGCTATCCGCTGAGTAGCAAAGGTGAGGTCAATTATTGACCCACGTGTACCCACCCTGTAGAAAGTTGCAGTGTTTCCCTTATTCATAATGACAATATCTAGACTTGCCATCATGACCAAGAGCTCAGTACCGCGCGTGTCGGTCCACTCCATCCCCCAATCGATGGATTTTGCATTGAAATCGACACCTATCACGATTTCTCCCTCAAGATTGTGAGTAACTCTTTCGAGTTCGTTCACCCTCTTTCGGAAGTCAGCGATAGGCTCGTTGGGAGTGAAATAGCACGACACAAAGGTGATCGCTGGCGTAACTACCCATACAATACCATCCCTGGATCCACTGTCCTTTACAGAAACAGACTCTAGGTCCGAAATCCAAATTGCCGCTGTCCCCGAAGGGTTACATAACCAATTTGGTCCGGACGCTGAATGGTATTGCTCTGATACCAGAACAATATCCATTCTGCGGTCTTGTCTCCGTCCCAGAAGTAGATCCAGCGATGTTCTGCATCGTTGTAGATTCGCCTACAGCACCTTAGCCATTTTGATGAGTTTTGCATCATAAGATGGTAGAGTTCTTCATCTTCCTGGAGAATGATGTCGCCATCATTATTCCTGAAAGATTGAAGAGAGTTACCCTCATCATCACCATCAACTTCCGAGACATCATTAACTTCCAAGCCATCATCAACTTTTGAGTCACCATCAGGTTGGGTTAGAAATCCGAGTTAGGCGCCAGTTCGTGCGCCTCCACGAACAAATTAAACTCAAATAAAATGAAAATGAAAAATAAAATGGAAATAAAAATAAATAAAATAATCAAGGAGAAGTTTCGGGTCAGGAAAAGGATTAGCAAGAAAGAGATATCTATTAATTAAACAAATGCAAGTTAAAAAAATGCTGGGTTGGTGACCATGTGTTTTCTTAGTTATATTTTAAATCATAAAACTAATTGTTATATGAAATTAATAATTTATATTTGCAAAAACAATGTTCGCCAATTGTTTATAATCTTATAAAATTCCCAAATAATAAATAATTGCACTCAATAGCACCATAGCTACATAATAATAATTGTTTATAAATACTTGTGCGCACAATGCTGCACGCTCGCAAGAAAACAATAATAACTTTTAAATAATACAAATAAATCGCAAAATAATAATTCCTTCTAAATATTAATTGTAAATAAATAAGAATCGCAAATAATAATAATAATTATTAATTACTGATGAAATAAATCATAAATAATTTACATGCGTCACATTTCTAACGCCATAATAATAATAACTTGTAAACAATAACAAATAATAATCAAGATTTAATAGTAATCAATCAAATATGTAACAAAGTCATAGGTAATTATTGAAATCCCATCGAGTATTTTTCGTATATATCTTGTACTAATAATGAAATACTAATTAATGCGTATAAATAATAATGAAAAATAACCAAATATTTATCACAATCAATATCTGGTAATGATAAAATAATACTGAATAATTTTACTTATTGCATTACTATTCACTGGGAACACTAATCACGCATTCCATCATATGCTTATAGAAACTACTGTAAGTTCACTATCTCTCTCACACTTATGAGATAGACAAATGATCACCAACTCGGGAACCACATTACACGCGAAAGTATTAGCCAAAAAGCACTTACAGATTACGTAATTATTCAACTCCCTTGATTGAATTTAATACGATAAATGTATTTCCTTTATTACTCCTCCAAAATAATTAACTAATGCCAATGGATTTATATTATTCACTCAAAATACCAAATGGCGTCCAATTTATAATTATTTTGATGTAACAGGAGCACACATGCTACTCTTACAGAGACTATCCCACGTCTGACCGTGGCAGCACGTGAATCTCATGCCAGCACCTCGGCCAGAACCATTTTGTCATATATCTCACTTTAACCAATGGAGATATAACTGTCCCATGTTTTTTTTTTTTACAGTACCACCAACATGGTACATAACTTAAGCCGTGAAATTTATCCAGTTCCCGACGCTAAATAATCAATTGTCTCTTTCATAATTAATCATTACCACGATTTAATACTAAATCACCCAGTGGTTTATCCATAAACATATAAATTTATTTATAATAAATAAATTCATTACTGCCAACTGTCGCGTTGACGTGCATGCGTCAACCAGCCAAATAATCATGAACATATAAATCAACCCTCGCGGTGGTTACATGGTGGGTTTGTGCCATTTTATCACCGTGTATACATGGTGGTTACACGGTGTTTCCACGATGGTTACACGGTGTACTCACCGTGGTTCCACGGTGTATTCACCGAGATTCCACGGTGTATCCACGGTGATGTATCCACGGTGATTACGTGGTGTACGTGGAATCACGGTGGGTTCACCGTGTAACCATCGTGGAATCATGGTGATAACATGATAAAAAACCCACCGTGTAACCGCCGTGGATCCACCGTGATTCCACCGCGTTTCCAGGGTGATTCAAAACCGTGAGAGAAATGCGCAACTATTTTTCCCAGCACTACAAAAATCCAATTACATACTTAAATTGATCAGTGAAATTTCCTGATTCAAATACAATTTATACCTAAGAAAAACTTTATATAATATTAATGCAGTAATTAAAACAAAATCTTACATGTAAACAAAATAATAATAATAATAATAATAACAATATATCGGATGAGACGTGTGAGCAGCGTATGTTGCCCTCTGTTGCTCACCGACCTGATTCGAGACTGCCGTGATATTCCAATATCATGACACAATTACAAACAAATCAGTTTGCGATTAAAGCAAATAAATTAGGAGAAGATGTATATGATGTTAAAGAAATAAGTGCAATGCACTTCTTTAATACAGATTACATTCGCACTACAGCGATTGATAGTATATATTGTGTATTTTCAGGGGTTGTGGAAAATTTGTTGAAACTTGGGTTTTTACCTATTTACAGCGATCGTTGTTGGTCGTTACATCAGTTTGTTATAATAGTCGATAGAAAAATTAAGTCAATGACCCCACCAGCATTTATTTCCAGATTTCCCAGAACTATTACGGATGATATGGCTCGTTTAAAAGCATCTGAATTGAAAACGTGGTTCTTCTATTATTCAATACCAATTCTTAATACAATCATGCGTAAAAATTATTTAGATCACTATAAATTATTCGTTTACAGTCTTGATTTGTTAGATCAATCAAGTATAGCAGATGAATCTATTGATACAGTGAATAATTTGTTAATAGAATTTGTAAACCGTTTCGAGTATTTATATGATGTAAGATTCATGACAGCCAACTTACATAGTCTTCTACATTTACCAGAAATCGTAAGAGATTTAGGGACATTATGGGTAACATCGTGTTTTCCTTATGAAAACGCCAATGGGTTATTAACAAAATTAGTAAATGGTACGAGATTTGCTGAGTCACAAGTATGTTCGGGAGTACCTATTTTTATACAGGTTCCTGAATTGAAAAGAACAGAACTTAAGGAAAATCCGCCAGTTTTCGATTTTTGTGAACGATTAACAAAGAAGCGTGAAAAATATAATTGTCATAATATTTCCTCAAGAATAGCAATAGTAGGTATATTCTATAAAAATAATCAGTTACCAATCGCTGGTACCGAAGCATTAAGAGCTTTAAGAATATTTGGGACAAAAATATTAAGTTTAAATGCTTGATTAAATCTTGGTTTTTCTACACATCTGAACTTTATAAAAGAATTACGAAAATGGATTCTAAATATGTAAAATTTCGTTATAATAATAAAATAAAATTTGGAGTAATTTATTATTTCATGAAAGTTCCAAGTTGCGAATGTAAAAAATTTTGTAAGGATGAATGTAATGCTCAATATATAGCAATAATTGAAGAATGTACAGTTGTTCAACCATTCTCCGCAGCGTTCGGTGTAAATTTGGCCTATATTCACCAATCTACTATAAGTGATGCCATTTTATCTATAACTGTCATTAATTTAATCAATGTTTGTTTTCATGTTAAAATATTACCAGAAGCGATTTCTTATATTATTGAGCCTGTAAATTTAGTAGAAATTGAATAAAAAACTTTATATTTTTTTTAAATACTTTCATTTCTTTAATTAATCTAGTATTATTTAAAAATTTCTTTAAATTATGCTGCATGATAAATGCTTCTTCATTTAAAAACTATTGGAAGTTTTATTTTTATTAAAACTTTCTAAATATCATTTTTAACAATAAATTCTAACATTTTTCGGTTTGGATTAGTTAAAGAGACAAATTTTAAAGCTGTTGTCTCTACAAGTGTCTCTTATGTTGAGAGAGTTAGTGTTATTGATGGGAAGTTCCCAGTTTTTAGTCTTTGTAAGTCTCGTGTTCGGAGACTAAATGATTGCTGGGAAATTTTACAGTCTCTAGTCTCTCCAAGTCTCGTGTTGAGAGACTTAGTGTTTACTGGGAAATTTTACAGTCTGAGTCTTCCGTAGTTTCTTATAATAATAATAAAATATATATTCTCCTCAATTTGCAAAAGTTGTGTTGTGATATTTTTTTATTTATCTACAAAAATGAATGTAAATTGTATGTTACATAAATAATGAACATTTTATTGCGGCACCACATAATTAATTAATCTCAGTCTTGACCACGATTCCAAATACTTAATTATTGATACAAGTAATTAATCATAATTTATAAGTAATGACTAACGATTGATGAGTAAATGAAATATTTTCAAATTTGTAATGCAAATCAATTTAAAATTTTAAAAGTCATGACTTTTTAGTAAAAATAAAGAATAATTTTAAAATGCATTTTTTAATTATTTTTCCAACCCTATTTCATAAATATTATTGTTATTAATTTTTTTCAGTTATTGTTAACATGTGAGATTTTTTAAAATTTGATTATTTTTCTTAATTAATATATAGAAAATGAAATAACCTGTCATGTCTTCTCGGTCATTCCAAACATGCACTTGCACGACTGGTTTATATATCAATTGTTAACATTTATAACAATTACAAGACTTTTAGTTTACGGCTGTATGCAACATAATGATAATATTAGAAAGAGAATAGTGAAATGATCGAAATGTTTAATGGTTAATCAGCGATTATTTAAATAATTCTTGTCACTGTAATCTCAAGGCTAATTATTATTATATATAATGCATCAAATTCATTAGAAACCGATTATATATAAGTAAATCGATGTTCAATTAATGGTTGTAAAGTTCGCTTACTGCGAAGAAAACAAGTAAATTTATCCTCAAAATATTATTAGGTTACATAGAAGAAGATAGAGTAATTGTGTCTGCGATAAACTTCTTGTCAACGAATTCACTGCAATAGACGGCTACTGAATTTCAAAACACAGTAGCTGACAAGAATCAAATTTTTGAAATAAGTATAGAATCATGTTCACAAAACTCCACTGGAACTAAAAATACTTAAAAATCGATTTTGAAAAATTTGTCACTTACTGTGTTTTGAAATTGGGCAGCCGTAGATTTGTAAGCTTTGAAAAAATATTTATAATTATTTGCGAGTTATAAAATACAGTATTCGTTTCTATATAAATCAATACGGTTAAAAGCAATCATTTAGCTCGAAGGCCATAGTCAGAAACAAAAAGAACTGGCAATCCGTAGAACTAAAAGCAAACACATCTAATACTATTGATTGTCACACATTTCAATTTGAGTTTACTTTGTAACAATTGCGTTAAGTAAATTTTAAAAATTAAATTTTATTTAATGTTCAACGATGGATACACAGTAATTGAACAATAATAACAAACTTTGCCAATTTTCTACAGAAACGGGCCTTCAAAGTTGAAGAACTAGCCCTAATAGCGAAGAAGGATATTTTGCTATCGCTGATTCTTGTCCCTAAAAGGGTGCTATTAGTTAAAATAAAATTAGTAATAAGATATTTAAGATGAAACAAAATAATTGAATGCAGACCTTAGTAACAAAATACTTAGAGACCAACAATTCCTATGCTACTGTCACGATCGAAGTGAGTGAAGGCGACGGGCGAAAGGGTAATTTTAAATCTATTATTTAATATCAGAATGCTGATTTTCCCCTTTCTATAACTCAGCCAAGGAGCTCGATTGAACCTCACGTGGTTAGTGTGAGAATATAGGGATTTGAGCACCGATTATTAATTAATAGATTAATGCATGGAATTATTTTTATTCTGTCATCCAACCAAGGAATTACAATCACGTGGCTGATATAAGAATGTTATAATTTCGTGTTGCTTTACAACTTATTTGTCTATTTGTACCGAGCGGATGTACTATAGACAGTCCCGTTCAATGACCTGCGTGGCGTTAGGGTAGGTCAGGGATTTTCTAAGCGAGAGGGATAGTGGGTCGATGAATATGGGCCCTCGAGAAGACCGTGTTCTTTCTCTGTCTTACTTTAAAGTTACTATGACTTAAATTACCAGCACTCGAATGCCAGAGAAAAGGACAGTAAATGAAAAGACAAATGTATACAAAAACATGTGTAGTATATTGACAGATTTTAATTTTACAAAGTATTATAATAATGAACTTACCCCAATGGGTTGATATACCTGCACACACACTCACTTCAGATTCACCAATTTGAATCTTGTGTATACAAGAATTTACAATGTTTTTACGGTTTTATCGAGATTTACAGATTAAATCTTTTCACGGGAATGCTATGCACGCTGAACCGATAGGCCGGCTTTGCTTCCTAGTGAATTTACGATGATATATATATGTTCTTTAAATGATTTTTATAAAAAGTATTAACTATTCCCGAACAAGGACTCCGATTGCCTAAGCGGTGGACGTCACGTGAAAGAGTTTAGTTAATTTTATCGCGAACTCAAATGATTTTACTCTAGGTATCCAACCTAGGAGTCCAGATGCCTAGGCGTAGGACCTCACGAGGAAAGGCTTTAAGAATAAAATTCAAGTCGCGTAATTTATATTTCAAATAAAAGAATCGAGTTACGATTATCGATCTAGGACCCCCGATTGCCTAAGCGTGGAGCGTCACGAGAACGAATTTTGAAATCGACTCAGTGAGTCTTACTCGTGGATGAATCCGATTATTGATCTAGGACCCCCGATTGCCTAGGCGTGGAGCGTTACGAGAACGAATTTTGGATTCTTACTCGCGGATAGATCCGACAAGGATTTTAGTTGCGGCGGTAATGACTTTTCGATGTTTAATAAAAGAATCGAATTTCGATTATCGAACTAGGACCTCCGATTGCCTAGGCGTGGAGCGTCACGAGAACGAATTTCGAAATCAACTCAGTGAGTCTTACTCGCGGATAGATCCGACAAGGGTTTTAGTTGCGGCGGTAATGACTGACTTTGATTATTTTTCCGGGGTTTTTATATGAAAAAGTTTGAAAGAAAAGTGGGGCCGAAGATGCCTCTTGCATAGGTTAAAGACGAAGAAGGCAATAATATAGAAGGGTTTGATTTCTTTTGGACAGCTGAGAATGACATTTTATTACGGAAGTTCTTGGAATTTTGTAGTAAACAGGATGTAAATAGAAAAATAAGTCCGTGGTGTACTGCTTAAAAATAAAGTAATGAATATATGATGACATTTGTGATCGATATATTACATACTCTAGGAAAATATAATTTTAAAAATAATACAAAATTGAGATGAAAAATCTTTAGTGATAGGTGAAGGAACGGAGAGGTTCTGTGGGGGACCATATAAATTTTTAGAGACTGCGTGTCTATGATGACATTTATTATCAATATTTTTTTTAGGTGATTCCGAGAAATGTAATTAAAATTTAAAATAGAAGAGCTTCCTATGGTGGAAAAGGGAAAAGTAAGAATCCGCGGGAGACCGTGAGATTCTGTAAAAACGATGTTTCTCCAAAATATATAGTGACATTTATTATCGATATTTTGGACACTTCTGAGAAATGCAATTAAAAATTAAAAATAAAATAAAATTAGAGATAGATTTCTATATTGGAAAAGAAATAGTAAGGATCCGCGGGAGACGTGAGGCCCATTGGTAACAGATGGTTAAAATAGAAAGGTCGTAAAAATTTGAGTTGAACTAGAACAGAGAAATGTTTTGACAAATTTATTGAGCCCTTTTCGGTGACTTTTATGATGACAAGGGACTCGGAGCCGCGGAAGATTCAGAGAAATTTTTTCGTGGGACATCTGGAAGACATTGAGTCGGTGGATTCTTTATAAGGGATCGGCCGTAGTGGTGCAGCTGTGCATAGAGAAAGAAAGACGTACTATTTCCTAGTTGCTTGTTCTTATCTACGTCTCTCTTTCTTGTAACTTGACCGCTCATACTCGCATATCTTTCTGTGGGAATTCAGAGCAAGCCCAAAATACGTCATAGATATCTATATATGGTCAACGTACGCATACATAACACACACATACATATGTACAAAACTCATGCACATATACGTATGTACGGATACCCCTGTATTATTGTATCTTTGGTGAGTGTGCTCCGAATTCTCCAGGTTAATTCTCATAATATACATATATATAAAAAAAAATTAACGAAAAAATTTTACTGATCTTAAGGTTCAGTTGAGTGGTGACTCAGGTGTACCGATTGTTACATCTCTACCCCCAGAGTCGTCATCGCCCTCGATGACAGTAATTTATGCAAGGAAATTTCTTTGCTTAAATGTAAATTAATGAGGATAGGTCAACCTGAATCATCAATCAACTAATTAAAATATTTGTTACAATTATGCTTGATAATTAGAGGAATCCCTGGACTTTGAGTGGTAGTTGTTTGATGGCTTGGCACATGTGTTGGCTTCTTCTCTCTCTCCTTTAAGGGACAGTGCATCTAAGGGTGATGGTGACATATTTCAGTTAATTCTAAATTTCTTAGCGTTGTCCTTGTAGGCGTTGTCTTAGGCGTTTTGTTTTCTTAAATTTTTTTTTTGGGGTAGTGGGAAGAATTTTGAAACTTGATTGGTTCTTCTCGAATCCTACCCTTGTGGATCTTTGTATCCTATGTGGATTTAAATACCCGTGATTTTCTCGTGATCATCATTCTCTGGTTTTCTTCTTGTCGCGACAAGTGAAAGTAAAAGTGAAGAAAGAAAATGGCTTTCGTTGTCAAAGATGGAGAAGTCAAACTTATCGAGGAGGTCATTGTCCAGGAGGACGCTTCATCTGGGGAACAGGCTGTTTCATTGGAGGAAACTCTTGCGGATCCGTTATCCGTCGAGGTGGATCCGTTAGGGGTCCCATCAGTCATATTTAAAGAAGATCAATGGTTATGCTGTCCTGAACCCACTGGGATGAATCCAGAGGTTCAATCCATAGTGGAGGTGAGTGCATTACGTATAAATATAATTACAAATTCTTTTTCTTCCCTTTCCTTATTTGTTTAATTATATGTTCATGTTGTTCTTTTACAGGAGTTGCTGGTTCAAAATCAGCGGTTGATACAATTACAGCAACAACAACAACAGCAGCCGATCGACTTATCGGCGTCAGGGGACCAGGCGGTTGAAGAGCCGGTCCCTTCGACGTCATCGGGGGACGTCGAATTGCGACGATTGTTGACCCAGCCGGCTCGTCCCAAATCGACGTACAGGCGTTGGGTGCGCTGCCCAGCTCCTGAAGGGATACAGGCAACTCCTCGGATTCCTCAGGTATGTATATCGTTATTACTTTTACTATTTTCCTTCTCATCAATATTCTTTTATTTTAAAGAAGTTTTCAATTTGTGTTTGTTTGTTTTAGAAACGTTCCATAAAAAGAAAGCGGTCCGAGCTGGTAGTCGGTGGAAGCCAAGGGGCCCCTGAACCGAGGATTCGTCCTCCAGTCTTCAAGTTTTTGGAGCATTCCAGGGTCCGGGTCATGTGTGGGGATACCATGGCCGTGAGTGTGCCCTTCCGGGTGACGTTTGTGGACGGACACACCTTTCCGATCCCATTCACGGATCCACTGGTGGGTTTGTTGGCGCCGATGACGTCTCTAGAGGCGAGCTGGCTGGTGGCAACCATGCCTTGGCCCTTAATGGACCATTTCGTCTTCGAGTCCCTTTTGGCAGTAAGTTTCCTTTCCTATTTCTATATACATATATATACACATATACATCTACACATATACATATATATGTACATTCATATGCATATGTATTTAATATCATAATTCCTGTTACAGCTGATCGTTGCGATGTGTCCTATGCACCTGTGGGATCTGGCGGAAGGATCACCTCCTCGCATAAGGATAATAATCGAGGAGCTGTGGGACAAATGTTCTTCACGGGTGGCTCGCTGTGTGTACTGCGGCAATGGTCGTCGAGCGCAGCAATAATTAATATATATATATATATAATAAATTTTATGTACGTCACTGTAAACTGACTTTTTGTTTTATATTAATAAAAGAAAGAAAATTTTCTTTAAATATCTGCGTAATTACTTGTAGTCATAAGATTTTCCTAGACTTCCTTTTCCTCTTCTTCATGTAGTTAGTAAGGTTGTTCAAATCTTGATGTCTTTGCGCTCTCTGTTCTGCTGTTTTATGCTGCTGGTCATCGTTGGTTGATATTCTTTGTTCTTATACATTATATCCTTGTAGTGAAAGACATTTATCTTTTAGTTTCAGCATTAAGATTTGTTCGTTTCGTTCTAGTATTTCCTTCCTTATTTCTCCTATAGATGTTTCCCTTTGGAAAAAGGATGGGACGTTGAGGCAAGCACGCTTGCTTCAAGTGGCCCCAATGAATCTTTCCTCGTTGTTGTTGATGTCTGGGACTGAGTCGTGTGTCGGTGCATCTGGTAGGTTCGTTGACTGCCCATGGGGTTTTCCGGAGTGGAGAGGGGTACGGGGGAACGACTGAGGTCGTGTTTATCCTTCAACCCATGTTCACTTCTCATGGTTATTTTAACTTATTGCTAAGATTATATATATATGAAAAAGAAATTTTCGTTACAATCTAATGATTATGATTATTAAATTTTATCAAAAAAAAAAAAATTTTTTTCTTTTTCTCTTAGTACTATTCTTATTCATGGATATATATAAATATACGTCATTATACTTCTTAACTTATTTCGTAATTGGTGCCGGGAAGCTCCAAATATAGTAAAAATCTTTAATAATTGACGCATACATACATATATTCGTACAGATATTTTGGATATTTATTTTAAATTACTTAAAGTAAATCTAATTAACAATCAATGCAAGTTAAGCCTAATACTATCCCTTATTCTAAAATGCAATTTGTAAAAAGAATTATAATATAATTTAGCTGCTTTATTGCAAGGCTTAAGAGTTATGTATATTGTTATTAATATAATTATTGTTATTATTAATTTATACGAAATTAGAATATTTTTTTCCCTTTTGGAGTATTCTTTTGTAATATTTTTTTGTTTATTTATTCTTTTTATATATATATAAATTTTTTTTTTTTTTTTTTTTTTTTTTTTTTTTTTTGTCTTTTTCGTATACGGTTTTCAAATTACGTATAGATTAAATATTTGTTAATGCGTCTATTCGTACCCATGATTTTAAGAATTAGTTAATCATCATCATGAATAGGAATAGTTGCATATATTAGCATGCATATGGGTTAGTGTTAATTTGTAACGAGCATTGTTAGAGTCGTATTAGCGTGAAGAAGGAAAATGCATAGAAATATATGTATATATATATATTTTTCTTTGTATTAGAGTTTTCCGTCTTCTCGCTAAAGGGTTAATGTTTTTACTTAAACTATGGTTAGCTGAGTCAAATAGATGTATATTAGGTTATCAGTGTATGGGTTAATGTATGTGTTTTCTTAGTATATGTTAGTAAATTAAGAAGTCGAAGAGTTATATATATAATATTTTTTTTTTTTTTTTTTTTATTTATTTGTACCCACTCGTATCCAGAGGAAAAATTATGATCCTGTTGATAAGAGTGTTTACATAATTTAGTACATGTGTATTCATTGTGTTAGTAATGATTTTATTTTGTTAGTTCTTGGATATATGATATTATGTGATTACATACGCTGGTATCTTACTTTTTCAGTTAGCTTACAGTCGGGTGGTTGTTATTGATACATCATTTCTTTTGGATTATTCTAATTCGAGAATACCTTCTTGTAACTCGGTGTATATGGGTCTGCCTTTTGACTGGTCGATGCCAACGTTGTATTTTCCTTCTCTTGTTGCTGTGATTCCCGTTCGTAGTTGAATTTGGTGAACTTAATTTTATAACGTCAAGATTCTCTAGCAGTCCTACGTGATTTTGAGGTATCAAGTATGGATGGTAACGGAGTCTCTGGTCTTTACGAATTGAAGAGGTTGATGGTGATGAATATTGCAGATTGATGGACGTAGGACTTGCACGATTTTCTCTTTCATTACTCCAAGATATGAGATCATCCAACAGTTGAGGAAGAGAAAATGTTTCCTGTAAGTCGGTGGTTAAGGATTTAAAAGGTTGCTTATAATTATCAATTATCGCATCTAAATAAATCTGAGTGCTTTCTCGCTGGTAGAAGTGTCCCACCATCAATAAATTTATCAATCTGTAAGCGCAATTTATCGGATAGTCATCAGGTAGGTCTATGTTGTCGGTTGCCCATGGTATTTCCCCAAACAGCCGTGGTAGGTCGAGATTGGAAAGGGGATGCACGTACTGGGCTCGGATTTTCCTATACTTGCGTTGTGTTTTTAAATAACGATGACTAATCCAGTAATTCCTCATGACTTGAGTTCTGATATCCTTATCCTGGGCTATGATCCATGCAGCTTGTATTTCTTTACAACTAGGTTCGATATTATCAGTAGTTTTTATGAGTAGGGATCCACAAGGGGTGCAGCGATCGGCTTCTAGAGTCCATGGATTCGGATGATTCTTATATAGGTCACTGCGACGTAAACGTCTTAAGGCTCTTAGACACATACGTCGATGCCAATGTTCTCGTATTACAATTAAGGAGACGAGATAGATGAACAAGGTGTCTATACCAAGGGGACGACTTCTAGAAGAGTATTCGTCTGTTGTTTCGAGAGACATATTGCTTGTTTTATAAAGGAAAAGATTTTAACTGATGATCTCGTACCCACTGTCTTATGCAGATGGCGTTAGTTAAAGCACAGTAGTAATTTTTCCTGAGTCCGTGGGTCGTGCAGGTAGTTGACGAGGTGCGAATTACGTCAAACTTAGGACAATCATATTTTTTAATCTCTAAGTTTACAATGTCACGATTCAGGATCTTTTGTAGATAAGTAGCTTTAATTGATCCTTTAGTGTAGACTTTCCTTGCGTTCTTAGCGTAATTTTTAAGGATATTTATTACTTCTTGGAGTTGGGTATCACCGTCTTCCCAATGAATACCGTGATGTTTTTCCGTTACCCAGTCGTTTCTTTGCTGATTTCGTGGTGTCAGTTTACGATATGGAAAAGGCTGTTCTATTATCCAGTGGCCTAAAATGTCTTCGGTAGTAGCAACCAGGGCAACTTCCTTTGGGATAAATTCTTCCTTGTTATTCCAGAATCCTTGGATATCAATAACTATATCCATATCACTTTACAGTAGTTTTTATTTTATTTACTCCTCAAAGAAAGAAGAAGAACGTGTCTCGTAATTCGTCGAACTGGTTGTAAGCTGAACTTCTTTGATAACTAACACGTGTACAACGATATAGTAAATTTTCTGACCAATAAACTCGCAGATAACTATTTCTGAGAGCCTTGTATTCGCTGAATAGGCAGGCGTTTTCGAGGTCTTCGCGACTTAATGAAGAAGGTTTTCTTATTTTGAATGGTTGCAAATATTTGTCGTAAAGTTTAAAATCTGTTACTGGATCGAAGTCATGGGCCTCGTCGTTGAAAAAGTCCTGGTGTATTAAATCGTTTCTGGATCTTAGATGTTGTCTGAATGCTCGCTTAACTTGTGCTGTTCTCCAGAAATTTCGAAGGATGAGGTGAGCAGTTAGTCGATGGAAATCTTCGAAACCTCTTTGATATTCAGATTGTATTTGACGTTCGTTTATACGAGCGTCTCGCTCTTGGTCAGTGTCGAGTCTGTTTTCGATAAGACCTTTACACATAATTCATTATTATGTGTCGGAGACGTTGAAGGTAAAGCTTCGATTATTGCTGTAAGATTTTGGTCGACCCCGTCGTCGACTATGATGCTTCTTCGATAAGTCGATTTAGTGCTTACAACAGGAGAACCGTTCCTAGTATAACAAAGAAATAGTTTGTAAGTTAGTTTTCGTGTTAGAAAGATTAAATACACCGTTAAGACTAAGGTAGTAATTAATATTCCATGCAAGAGATAAAGTTGTAAATCTTCATGCGTTTGGATTGGTTCGATAAGTTGTAATTCTTGTTCTATTTGTTTTAAGTTGTAGTCGTAGGAAAGAAATCCATAGGAGTCGATGAGTGATACGGGCGTTGGACTATCGTCGCTGTAATTGACCGAGCTGAGAGGTCGATATTTGTGAATTTCAGGAAATAATTGTGTAATATTAAGCCCGATCTTCGGTTGAGGTTGTAGTAGGGCCGTTGAGTCTTCTGACCCATACAGGGTAGTATAACCGATTCTTGCAGAAAAACCAGGGCTAAGGGTGAGAGCTCCCATACCGGATATTTTTATGTATTCAGTGGAACTTCCATGACGTGAGACTTAAAGCAAGCTTAGATGAGGTATGGAGTATATCCATCCCTTAATTTCTTTTAAGGATTTCCAGAACAGATAATGAGTTTTACTCAATCTGATGTCACATCTGCTGAACGAATCGAGTCTTGAATTTGCGAACAAATCAGCTTCACATGAAGGGTGGATAGCGGTTTCGTATATTACAAAGTTGGGTTTGCATATATAGAGATTCCTTAGTTCTTGACATTGCTTAAGTTCGTCCTCTTGAACTAATGTGTACCATTCATGATTTGAGGACATCATCAGATAATCGGATCGGGGTTGTATATAGGCGGATCCTTTAGAATTATTTCCAAAAATTTGACGAACCGGATAAGGATGAAGTTTGTACAAATTGTATTTAAGTAACTGCACTAAAGGTAGGCGAAGTGTCAGAATTAGGTTATCCTTGTAAAACTTATGCTCGAACTTAATTAATTTGGAGACTTCCTCATTATACAGATCTTCTGTTTCTATTGGGATCCGGTACTGCGGATTCTTATTGAGAAACGTTTCCATAGCTTCAAAGATTCTTTTTGGGCTAAGAAGCTGTGGTGGGAATTTTCCAACCAGAACGAGGTTTATTGCTTCAATGACATTTTTCATGAGATTAAGATATTCCTCAAAATAAGCTTGAGTATATACGCTCCAAGCACTTAGGTGTTCAATATACCTTGAGTGTGATATATTTTGTTCAGACAATGGACCAGTCATATTCTTTATAGGCTCCGAAAATTTGTAGTAAGTCTTGTGTCGAAATGCTAGCTGTATCAGGTCCTCGTATATGTCAGAATAAATGATTTGCCCTTTATTTTCAGTCATCAACGCATCATCTGATTGAGAGGCGGAAATAATTTCATCGAATTTTCGGAGAAAGTCTTGGAGGAGGGATTTCACGCTTGGGTCTTTTGGCGAAGAACGGTTTTGTGCTTGGTCTGGATCAACCAATTGTCTTATTACTTCCATCTGCTTGAATAATTTTCGAGACATGCGCTTGTAGTCTTCGAGCCTAATGTAGTATCGGCATTTCGATTCTGCAATTGATGTCAGGCAATGCTGATAAAGTCCAAGAATTTCCATGTCTGTTATAGAGGGAATTCGTTGTTCCAGAAAGTCCAAGTTCATTACAGTAGTTAGTTTCCATTCTTCTGGAGCAAGGTAAACATCCTTCAAATGCTCATAATAGAGTCCTGCGCTGGGTTCCATGGGTCTTAAGTGGACTGCACTTCCCCTTACGTTGGACACAATGACGATGACCTTTATGAGAATCCATTGTAATGCCGCCATGTTGTTTGCTAAAAGTAGTTATTTTAAATTCTTACTGTATTTTTGACGTTGAGAGAGCTTACACTAATCTTAAAATTAAATTAAAGAAGATGGGCATGCGGCATGCATGGGATTAGTTTGGAGGTTGTCGTGGATTTTCATTTGGAACCTGGAGTTCATTAGGGTCAGCTACTCCAGTAATGTTAGACTGAGTGTTCACTGTTCGAGTTCTAGGGGCAGCATAGATAACTTCCTTAGTGTGATCTGGCGGTGCATATGGCAAGTACGGATAGATAGGTCGAGCATGGTTTGCATCTTGACTTCCTTCCTTCTTTTGTGATGACTCTTCGTCCTCAGGTATATAACCTTTTCCAGTCTTTGGTAGATGTAGAAGAAGGTTGGTTACAGAGTCCCATAATGCTCCTATTAACCACACGCTCCATCCGTAGACAGTATGCAGCGCATAGCCGTGGATTAAAGTGTCCATTGCGAACTTTATCGCTTTGAACGTAAGGTAGACTCCAAAGAGTGTTACGCTGAATGTGCCTATGGTGTTGAAGAAATTATACACCTTTCCCCAGGCTTTCGCGAGAGACAGCCTAATGGCTTCTTCATCCAGTAGATTATTAATTTTGATATTGTTGTCAGCCACGAATTGACCCGTCGCACCTCTGGCGATAGTGTTTAGTACCGCAGTTCGTTCCAATGGGAACATCATGTAGTCCTTGAGCTTTACAATGTCGTTGTCTGAATAGATACCGCCTGTTGCCAATCCTTGGGCGGGAATATACTTCCAAGAATGATTTGTTGAAGCAGTGAGCTGTTCCGGATTGGGGACTGATGACAGTTTCGGATTCAACTCATACCATGAGTCTTCTAGTCGATACATTGGCGCTAATAGAGGATTACAGTCTATTTGCGTTCCAGTTTTGACTAATATGTGCGTTCGTGGCAACATATAGTATGTATCATTGCCTCGGAGTACCGGCAATTCTTGATAGCATTCTTTCGTGTCCCGTCGTCTTACATCAACAGCTATACATTTAGCGAATCTTATTACTTCGCCTGACACGTGCGCTATGTATCCAGGCTTCTTCATAAACTGGAATGCGAATTCGTCAGGTGCCAGTGTGGCTAGGATGAGTGCATTTTGTAGGACCTTCTTTTCGAGTTCACATTCTTGTCTGATCATGTCATGGTAAAGCATCATAACTTGACTCTGCACATGTCGTTCGAGGTAGACAAACTTCGTATTTACGTATGTGAAGAGATCCATTGATTTTGTGTCTATGCGATTGGCGTCGTGGAAGAATTCACTATTGTCAGAGTCGAGTATAAAGAGTCTCGGATGTTCTGTCTTGATTAATTTAGTTGCACAGTTGGAAATATGACCTTTAGCTGTTAGTGCGAATGTTACACCTCCAGTAGTGACTGAATATACTTCCTCTCCAAACTTCCGGTTGGTACGATCTTGTATTTTATTTGCAGATCCTTCGTAGAGTATGGAGAACTTGCGTGAATTACATTGATCTGGAGGCAGTAAATCCCAGAAGGTATTTCCTCCTTCGATATCCATACACTTACCGCGTTGATATTTGCAGCGAACTCCAGATCTTAATATTACTTCGTTTTGATCCAAATTAATTGGAGTGTAGTAGTCTTGTAAAGTGAAGGTGGCATACCCGGTTACAGTAACATCTTCCCAGTTACCGTAAGCGTCGGAGTATGTTCCCCTATTACACCAACCACCGGCCGTAAATGAGCCTGCTAGGGTAATTGGGAATCTGCTCGTTGCGTTCTTTTGTATCCCTGCATGTGTTGCATCGCGATACATAAAAAGTCCGGTTTCATGGATGGTCTTACAAGTTTCGTGGCTCAATTCATGAACAAATTCCATGTTATTATTTACTTCTCCAAATAGATGATCAAGCTTTCCGCAATGATAAATAGTGCGTTGAATAGTAAGTTTGCATTGAATGATTTTGATGTTCGAAAAACTAGTGGATTGCAGTAACTGGACTCGGGTGTCTTTTATTGTAGGGTTCCCAGTAGGTATGTTGCAATCCTTAATATCTAGCAAGGATAGCGAAGTGACATTTATCGACGGAGTCCCGCAATCATAAGCGATGAATCCGCGTGCCAGTTGGATTACAGATGTTAACCAGAGAATAATCCTTGTAAGCTCCATAATGTTTACCTGTAGTAATTTATTTAACTAAAACGTGATGATTAATAGAACAAAATAGGAAGTAGTAATTGCGTTAGTCAGATTGGGTATCAGTGTTAGAGTTAGTTGAATTTCTAGTATTACATATTTTTAACTTATCCACATGCTTAAGTGATCGTTTACCCTTTTCATCCTCTATTATAGCTGTATTATTGTCTAATAGTTCAACTATAACATAAGGGCCTTTATAGTGTGAATCAAATTTACCTTTTCGTGGTTCTTTCATAGCATAAACCTGATCTCCAACATTCAGGGTACTGGGGTTCAGGTGAGCGTCATAGTAACGTTTAGATCGGTGTTTAGATTTAATTAAACTAGAAGCCGCGAATTGTCTCATGTCATCCATACGGTTGACTAGATCATGTAAATACGAACCATAAGTTTCGGTTTTATCAGGTGGTGGAAAGGAACTAGGTATACGAGCTCGTTTACCGTATATAAGTTCGAAAGGAGTGAAATTTGTGGATTCGTGTACAGAAGTGTTATATGAAAACATTGCAAAAGGAACGAGTTTGTCCCAGTCATCATATTTATTTACATAATGTTTAATAAATTCTGCCAACACGATGTGACTACGCTCTAGGGCTCCATTAGTTTGTGGATGATACCCTGAGGTAGTAACCTGTTTAATTTTAAAGATTTTAGCCAAATGATGAAATATTTTACCAACGAATGATCGACCTTGGTCGCTCAATATTACACGAGGTGATCCGAACTGAATTATTACATTTCGCGCAAGTGCATCTGCGATGGTTTCAGCTTTTATGTTAGGAATCGGCACAGCTATACAATATTTTGTGAGATTGTCTTGTACAGTCAAAATATGCACATTACCTGATGGTGTTAAGGGTAATGGACCAACTGTATCGATTGATATTTTATCAAAGGGTTCTGCTGGAGTGTCAGTGATTATCATTGGCTCCTTAGTCTTAATTCGGACTAATTTTTGCTCTTGACAACTTCTGCAGGTTCGGATGAATTCCGTGACGTCATCTCGCATGTTAGGCCAGTAGAAACGTTCACGGATTCTTCGATATGTTTTGGTGATGCCTTTATGACCACCCGTCAAACTTTCATGATACTCTGCAATGATATCTCGACGGACATCTTCATCAGGCATTGTTACACTTCCATGACAAATAGTCAGCGAACATTCACAGTCACTCAGGCATTCTTTGAGAAGGTCAATGACGATTGATTGGCTCAAGCCTTCCAGCATATCTCCTGGCTTTGAGATTCGTAATGATTTTATGTTATAATGGTTTAATACATTTTTGACAGTTTTTAGTACGTCTTTCAATTCTTGTATGGAAAATGAGTCAAAGTGGTTCCTTTTCAACACCGCGCTAAGAATTCTATGCTTACCATGCGGTGTTATAAGTACCTGATTAACTTTTGGCTTTTTCAATTTTAGATCTTGAGGATCTATTTTGTCTGTCTCTATCAATAGTCGTGAGGTAATAGTTGTAAACTCGCAGTCAGCGGAAATAAAGTGCAAGTAGTTGTCCCTAAAATATGTCAGATTTTCATTAGATGTATGCAGGGTTAGTTTACTCTCAATATTTTTCATTCCAGGATAAAACAATTCACAAGGAACAGTTTCAGCTACGGATTTTCTTCGTTCTAGCTGTGGTTGGGGTACTTCAATTTCTTCATCCGTATCTGTACTTGAAAAACTTTCGTTGATGGGTGGTAAATTAGCCCATCGTCTACTTGCTGCTCCTGGCGGTATTCTTTCGTCAATTTCTGATCCTGATGTTGATCCTTCAGAAGTTACTGCGGGGGTTGATCGTCCTGCAGGATGTCGAAAGGTTATGCCAGATGGTCTGCCGGGCTGAGGTTCTGGTGCCTTACCAGGACCCTCAGGTCGTGGAGATTCATATGATGGATTTTCAGCACGTCGATCCCAATAGTAGTTTTTATTTTCTGATGACGGTCCAGGTGACATTTCGACAATATTTTTAGGTAGCGGTACCTGGACAGGTTCAGTTAATGAAGGAGTTTCTTCGTCTTCCTGATTATTCACATACGTCAATTGGTAATCAGTCGATCGAGTTTTTGTGGATAATGGTCCTGATTTATCAGAACTTTTGGAAGGTGGAATACGATTAGTTGTGAGGCTAGGAAAAGCACTACTTCTACCGTGAGCCACTGGTGGTGCTGGAGCCACTGGTTGAGTGGTCTGTGATTGCTTTGAAGGTCGACCAACCTTACGTGTTTCTGGTTGAGATATTGGAATTCGGGCTATCGTTTTTGCACGCTGGATTGGAGGCGGAGGTGCTAAAGAAGGGTTACTTGCTAATCTTCGCAACCTTACTCTCTCACCTATAGTGCTAGCGTTCGCTATTGCTGCATTTGTAGCGGATGATCGCAATCGCTCTAAATGCTTGGCGATTGAGCTAGATTGTCTGGCGGCTGTTTCAGACTTGGTCGTAGGTAATACCATAATAACAGGATTTCTTGACAATGCATCTGCATTTAAATTCAATCGTCCTGGCTTGTAATAGAAAACATACTCATACTCTCTGAGTCTTGTTCTCCATCGAACCAAGCGTTGAACAGGTGGCTTAACAGAGTCGATCCATTTCAATGGTTCGTGATCACATACAAGAGTGAATCTCCGACCGTATAAGTATGGTCGAAAGTGTAGAATACCATAAATAACTGCCAAACATTCTTTCTCAGTTGTCGTATAGTTTCTTTCGGCTGGTTTAAGAAGTCTTGATAAATATGCTATTGGCCTATCTTCACCAATTTTTCCTTGACTTAGTACGGCACCGATGGCGAGATCTGAAGCGTCAGTAGTAAGTATAAAAGGTTGAGAAAAGTCAGGATATTGCAGAACTGGAGATGTGCATAATGCTCTACGCAAGTCATCAAAACTCTCTTGTTGAGCTGTAGTCCAGATGAACGGATTATCTTTCTTTAGCAATTCTGTTAGCGGTTTTGCACGCCCCGAGAAATTTTCGATAAAACGCCGATAGTATCCAGCTAGACCGAGAAACTGTCTAATGTTTGTTACGGTTTTTGGTCTAGGAAATTTCTCGATGGCTTCTGTTTTCTTTGGATCTGGGCGCACACCACCATTGCCAATAATATGACCAAGGTATGCGACTTCGAGATTCAAAAATTCACACTTATCAGATTGTAGGACTAGATTAGCCTGAACTAGCCTATTAAAAAGTCGCCGGACACGTTTGCCATGCTCTTCGAGTGATGATGCAAAAATAACAACGTCATCGAGATATACGAAAAGTTCGACGTCTTGTAAACCTAGAAGAACTCTGTCCATAAGTCGCTGGAAGGTAGCTGGAGCATTTTTCAGTCCAAATGGCATTCTAGTATATTCATAGTGGCCATTAGGGGTACTAAATGCAGTTTTCTGCTGGTCTTTTGGATCCATTTTAATTTGATGGAAACCACTAGCTAAATCAAATACTGAAAAATACTTAGCTCCTCCGAGTCTGTCAAGAATTTCGACTATGTTTGGAAGGGGATAAGCGTCGCCTATGGTTTTCTCATTTAATTGACGAAAATCGATTACCATACGCCAACGTTTATTACCTTTGGAATCTGGTTTCTTTGGAACTATCCAAAGTGGTGAATTATATGGGGAAACAGATTCAGTTATTACACCGTCATTTAACAGCTTATTCACCTGTCGGGCAATTTCTTCCTTATGTACAGGTGGAAAACGATATTGTCTGACAGATATAGGAACTTCGTCGACAGTCGGAATAGAATGTGTCATCATCGTAGTAGCAGGAAGATCGTCTCCAGGGAGGTGAAAAAGAAGCGGAAATTCTCTGATAAGTTCATGCACATGCTCTCTTTCTAGTACGTTTAAATGATCAAGTCGGAGACTGGCGCATATTCGCTCAAATCTATCTTGATCGGTTTCTGGAACATCACTTTCTTCAGAATCATCAAAGAAATCTTCAGAGCTACCGTCACATTCAAAGGGAATAATTTCTTGAGGAGGTATAACTAATTCTATGTCATCTTCATAGGCATTAATTGCATAAACGCAGCAAGTATTATTATTATTTGTAACCAAAGCATTACCAATAAAGATATTCTCGCGAGTTTCAATGCGGGGCAAAAATCCAGTTTTCAAATCTGTTTTGCAGAGATTGATTGGAACTATTGTGCGAGTTCGTGCTTTTAATACAAGTATCGAGGGTTCGTCTTCTAATTGGAGTGTGGTTATTTGTGGTGTATCGAATGGGTCACCGTTAGTATTTTCGAGCGGAATCGGATGTATAGGTTCGGAATCTGCGACTATGGTATTATGATGAAAAGATATTTCAACCTTTTCATTTGTTAGAAAGTCAATACCAATTATTCCGTCAGTTGGAATAGGTAGTGGATTCTTGAGAACATGAAATTTCTCGGGATTTGAGAAGAATGTGATCTCTGTTGTACCCAGAGTATCAAGTCGTTCCGTAGTGATCCCTTTTATTGAAACAGAGTCCCAGGTATCAATTACTGTGCGAGGGGCCAATGCATCTTTTCTAATTACGTTTATGTCAGCACCTGTGTCAACTAGGAAACGAGCTCTGCCGTTTCGCAACTCAGGGGCTGTTAGAGTGACGACTGGTCCTCTACCCTGGACTTCAGACCACATTATGAATTTTCGACTGTTAAGAATCTGATTGTTGGGGGACGCGCTTCCATGAGGTTCGCGCTGTTCGGCGTCGCGTCGTTCCGCCGAACCGCGTTGGAGTTTAAAGGCTCCTTGGGAGGTGCAGGGGAGTTTGGTCTCGAATTATTTTGTTGGTTTTGGCGATTACCGGAATTATTGTTATTCCCGTAATTATTTCTGTTGTAATTATTATAACCGTTATTGCCATATCTTTGATTATTATTGTTATTATTATTATCGTAATTATTACGACTATTGTAGTAGTTGGGGTTACTATTGTTGTAATTATTATTGGGACTACATTGATTGTTGTCTTGAGGAGGATAATTTGGGTAGTATGGTGGGTTATAAGAAACTGGAGGTGGATATGCTCCAGGGGGTGGATATTGGTATGGCATGGGGGGTATATATGGCATTGGAGGGAAGTAGCCCGGTGGAGGATAATATGGGTAGTAACTTCCAGGTGATCGACTTCGTGAACGATAAGGTTCTGAGCTACTACGCTCAGAATAATTACGTTTATCACGTGGTGGTGTCGTATCTCGCACCGGAGATCTACTATACGAGTTAGAAGATCTAGTATTGTCTTCGCGAGCGAATCTAAACGGTATTGTGTTTCGACGCTCCTCGTCTTGAAAACTGACCATTCGAGTTCTACGCGGTAGGTCAAGATTCGCGGATTCAGATTGCGCGTAAGCTAAATAATTAGAATTACGGTGAGAGCTACCTCTCAGGTCTTCCTCGAGCCGTAATGCAATTTTATATGCATCGTCGAGAGTACCAGGATTTTGGACACTTACTCCGTATATTAAATCGTCCGGTAGTCCGCGTTTAAATGACTCGAGTGCTAATCCGTCTAACATTTTCTTCATCGCAGCTACCTCAGCGTCATTGTTAAAGCTCTCGTTTAGTGCAGTTATTGCATTAGCGCGAATTTTCTTTATTCGGGTATAATAACTCAGGATCGACTCATTTTGCTTGAGTCGAATGGCTTGAATATCCGCGCAATATTGTGGATACGTTTTCTTAGTGGCGAAATATTCTTTAAGCGCGTCTCTAAAAGTATTCATTGTATTGATTGTCTTATCCGCGATCGCGTCTCTAGCCGTGTCCTTGAGCTTAGATTTTACTCCGTTAAAATAAGTGTTTACGAGATTTTCTGGTACGATTGTAAGGCCATTTTCTACGTCCTGTAAGAACGCTTGTAAAGGCATGTTTTTACCGTCAAAACTCGGGACTTGCATTAACGCTTGATGCAATGTCATACTTTCCCCGAGGGACGTGATCATTTGATCCGTAATGTTCGCGTGGCGGGTGATATTATGGACTTGTTGGTCTAAATCATTATTGTTAGCCTGTGGATCTAATCCATCATTGGCTGGTGGATTCATTTTGATTAATTACTTAGGAAAAGGTTATAGGAGTAATATAGAGATAGTAAAAATGAGAATTTTGGTAAATAGTACGAAGTTAGCAAGAAAATCTGCAATGGTCAAACGCAGGTGAAAGTTGCGTTAATCAGAACAAAAATTATTTACCAATTAATTGTTACCAAATTAAAAATAGCGTTGAATTGAATTTATAATTGTCTCTTGTAAAGTGAGTAGTGTTTGAGATTTGTTAATTGCTTGAATGAAGTGTTGTGTCTGTTTGTGTTTGTTGATCTTTAGTTTTAGGATTCTTATCGACACTACTGGTGGGTGAATTATCTGTTTCCTGAATGTTTACAGTATTTGTTAAATTTTCCCTTTTTACAGGATACGGACCCAGTGATCCTTTATCCAGTATCGCTATTAACTTTCGTATCTGAAATTTTCTCCCGGCGCGTTTACCGCGTTTCATTGAGTGTTTGAAATGTGAGTAAAAATAGGTTTATTTTATGGAACTACAGTTATTTTCTCCTCCGAATCTGGATGATTTATTTCCTGATTTTGTAAAGTGTTCGTTGGATTTTGTAAAGATAACGGTATTGTTACGGGAGTGTATGATAACTCTCCCCTATGGTAAATTGCAACTAATTTTCGCAACTGATACTTTCTTCCAGCACGCTTTCTGCGTCTCATCAAATATTTCCAAGTTGTACGTGCAAGTCACCCTTCTCAATTGCTCCAATGATCAATTAAAGAGTAAGCGTACTACAATAACTGATCTTACGAAACACTGCAAGCTCTCATGGTTTTTTGAAAATGAGTGGATGAGTGAATAATGAATGAATCGCCTGGAATCCGACAAAAAGTCTGCGGTCTCCCAATTGATTCGATGAAAGATTGAATAGAATCCGTCAAAAAGTCTGCGGTCTTCTAAACAACCGTGATTAATGAGATGAGTAATGAATAAATAATAACTGATCCAAAGTACCAAAAATAACTTGCGATTTCGGGCGCAAGAAGGTGGCAAGTTATTTGCACGTAAAACGCAGTAGTACTATAGAATGAAGAATCACTTTAGGAAATCACAATTTATTTTCACTGAAATTGATTCTAATTTTAATAATTAAATTTATCGATAATAAATTGATTTTTGTCTGATACTTGCATACGCGGGTCTAGAGGCGATAATCTATAATTAAATTTCAAAAATCTTTTAGGTATGTCGATTGATGTAAGTTTGTAGTTAATAGAACTTTGTGACCGATTTGCGTGTAAATATTTTTGTATAAAAGGGCACGATGGTGCGTCTTCTATGATTGCAACTAATCTTTCGATGTGATATTTAATTTTAGTTCGTTTAGTGCGTTTTAGTGTAGATGAGTTGGGCATGAACGTGTAGTAGTGATAATTTGTGTAGCTAGTAAAATTGTAGGTAACAATAAATTTGAATTTATTAAACTGAAGGTACAGCACTTTTCAACTAAAGCCTTTATTTTTTTCTTTTCGAAAATATAGTAAAGGTTAAAGATTTTTTTTTTTTTTTTTTAAAGATAAATGAAAATAAGTTTTAAGAACAGAATAAAGAAAAAAAAATTTATTGCACAAGAATTTTAAGGTAAGAGTCTTAGGAGTGATTTAAAGATTTACTCCAGGATTTTATTAAAAAGATTAACAGAAATTAGTATAGAAAAAGATTTCAGATAAAGTTTATAGGTTTTGACGTTCAAATATTTTTAATTTATTTAAATTGATTTCGATGCGTTTTGATTTTCTGCGATTTTTAGCGAAATTATTTAAAAAATTTGAGATAATTGTTTCGGTAATTAATTTCAATGATGGAGTTAAGAAAACTGAATCGGAGTTATTTTTATTTTTAAATGTTAAGAGAAAGATTTCGCTTTTTAAATTCAATACGAATGTTTTTAAATTTGTAAAAGAGATTCCTTTTGAAACAAATAGTGAATATTTTTATCTTCAATTTTGAATGGTTTTTATTTTTGAAATCTAGGAAAAAAAAAAAAAAATTTTGTATTAAAAATTTTGAGGATTAAGATTTAGAAATTGAATACTTAAAATTACAAGTTGAAATCTAACTCAGAAATTTCAACAAGGCAGAACGTTTATTTTGTTAAAATTACAAGAATCGAATAATATTATAAATTTTTAGTGAAAAGAACAATTCACCAGCGTATCCCACCGCTGTCACCAAATTTTTCGACTGTCACGATCGAAGTGAGTGAAGGCGACGGGCGAAAGGGTAATTTTAAATCTATTATTTAATATCAGAATGCTGATTTTCCCCTTTCTATAACTCAGCCAAGGAGCTCGATTGAACCTCACGTGGTTAGTGTGAGAATATAGGGATTTGAGCACCGATTATTAATTAATAGATTAATGCATGGAATTATTTTTATTCTGTCATCCAACCAAGGAATTACAATCACGTGGCTGATATAAGAATGTTATAATTTCGTGTTGCTTTACAACTTATTTGTCTATTTGTACCGAGCGGATGTACTATAGACAGTCCCGTTCAATGACCTGCGTGGCGTTAGGGTAGGTCAGGGATTTTCTAAGCGAGAGGGATAGTGGGTCGATGAATATGGGCCCTCGAGAAGACCGTGTTCTTTCTCTGTCTTACTTTAAAGTTACTATGACTTAAATTACCAGCACTCGAATGCCAGAGAAAAGGACAGTAAATGAAAAGACAAATGTATACAAAAACATGTGTAGTATATTGACAGATTTTAATTTTACAAAGTATTATAATAATGAACTTACCCCAATGGGTTGATATACCTGCACACACACTCACTTCAGATTCACCAATTTGAATCTTGTGTATACAAGAATTTACAATGTTTTTACGGTTTTATCGAGATTTACAGATTAAATCTTTTCACGGGAATGCTATGCACGCTGAACCGATAGGCCGGCTTTGCTTCCTAGTGAATTTACGATGATATATATATGTTCTTTAAATGATTTTTATAAAAAGTATTAACTATTCCCGAACAAGGACTCCGATTGCCTAAGCGGTGGACGTCACGTGAAAGAGTTTAGTTAATTTTATCGCGAACTCAAATGATTTTACTCTAGGTATCCAACCTAGGAGTCCAGATGCCTAGGCGTAGGACCTCACGAGGAAAGGCTTTAAGAATAAAATTCAAGTCGCGTAATTTATATTTCAAATAAAAGAATCGAGTTACGATTATCGATCTAGGACCCCCGATTGCCTAAGCGTGGAGCGTCACGAGAACGAATTTTGAAATCGACTCAGTGAGTCTTACTCGTGGATGAATCCGATTATTGATCTAGGACCCCCGATTGCCTAGGCGTGGAGCGTTACGAGAACGAATTTTGGATTCTTACTCGCGGATAGATCCGACAAGGATTTTAGTTGCGGCGGTAATGACTTTTCGATGTTTAATAAAAGAATCGAATTTCGATTATCGAACTAGGACCTCCGATTGCCTAGGCGTGGAGCGTCACGAGAACGAATTTCGAAATCAACTCAGTGAGTCTTACTCGCGGATAGATCCGACAAGGGTTTTAGTTGCGGCGGTAATGACTGACTTTGATTATTTTTCCGGGGTTTTTATATGAAAAAGTTTGAAAGAAAAGTGGGGCCGAAGATGCCTCTTGCATAGGTTAAAGACGAAGAAGGCAATAATATAGAAGGGTTTGATTTCTTTTGGACAGCTGAGAATGACATTTTATTACGGAAGTTCTTGGAATTTTGTAGTAAACAGGATGTAAATAGAAAAATAAGTCCGTGGTGTACTGCTTAAAAATAAAGTAATGAATATATGATGACATTTGTGATCGATATATTACATACTCTAGGAAAATATAATTTTAAAAATAATACAAAATTGAGATGAAAAATCTTTAGTGATAGGTGAAGGAACGGAGAGGTTCTGTGGGGGACCATATAAATTTTTAGAGACTGCGTGTCTATGATGACATTTATTATCAATATTTTTTTTAGGTGATTCCGAGAAATGTAATTAAAATTTAAAATAGAAGAGCTTCCTATGGTGGAAAAGGGAAAAGTAAGGATCCGCGGGAGACCGTGAGATTCTGTAAAAACGATGTTTCTCCAAAATATATAGTGACATTTATTATCGATATTTTGGACACTTCTGAGAAATGCAATTAAAAATTAAAAATAAAATAAAATTAGAGATAGATTTCTATATTGGAAAAGAAATAGTAAGGATCCGCGGGAGACGTGAGGCCCATTGGTAACAGATGGTTAAAATAGAAAGGTCGTAAAAATTTGAGTTGAACTAGAACAGAGAAATGTTTTGACAAATTTATTGAGCCCTTTTCGGTGACTTTTATGATGACAAGGGACTCGGAGCCGCGGAAGATTCAGAGAAATTTTTTCGTGGGACATCTGGAAGACATTGAGTCGGTGGATTCTTTATAAGGGATCGGCCGTAGTGGTGCAGCTGTGCATAGAGAAAGAAAGACGTACTATTTCCTAGTTGCTTGTTCTTATCTACGTCTCTCTTTCTTGTAACTTGACCGCTCATACTCGCATATCTTTCTGTGGGAATTCAGAGCAAGCCCAAAATACGTCATAGATATCTATATATGGTCAACGTACGCATACATAACACACACATACATATGTACAAAACTCATGCACATATACGTATGTACGGATACCCCTGTATTATTGTATCTTTGGTGAGTGTGCTCCGAATTCTCCAGGTTAATTCTCATAATATACATATATATAAAAAAAAATTAACGAAAAAATTTTACTGATCTTAAGGTTCAGTCGAGTGGTGACTCAGGTGTACCGATTGTTACACTACGTTTTGTGAAATTACCCAAAATTAATTAAAAATAAAAATAATTTTTAATTATTTTATTTTATCCAGGTTTGGCCTCGTTAGAGTGTCTATAGACCCCTGGTGGGCCGTGGTCATCGATTATTTTATTAATTATTAATTTTAATTGTTTTTCGCGACTTAAAGTATTTTCGTTGCCGGTTCCAACCCCATATTTTTATTAAAGCAGCAGGTGAATGGATGGTAAATCGGCAGGAAATTTGAAGGAAACCCGAACTGCTGTTGAGCGCTCAGGGTTATAGGACAGGGTGGAACTGCTAGTAAGCGCTCGCCCCTGGGTATTAATAGGGATATGGATAGGTCATAGTGTAGGTGAAAATATTGGGGTGCCAATTGGCACCCCACAATAAGGTTAAATTAATTTAGGATTAATTATAATTTATTAATTATGGCTGGAGAGCAGAGGTTTCAGCTCTAGGAGCTCTCTCCAAAGACTGAGTATTTCGTCATTATAAGAATATAATAAAGCCAACAGAGTTGACAAAATGTTGACGCTGCATCTCAGGTTCCCTGTGAGAGAATCGTCTTAGCCCGGGTCTCATGCATCGTCATCAATCAATAAAATATTACGGGAACGTAACACTTCCCGACTTAAGCAAGTTGCAGCGTTTTAAATGAATAACGCTACGACTGAAAATGAAATTTATGACTCGATATAATCCAAATAGAATGTGTTATTGACTCTATACAAGCTAAAATTGATTGTATGAATGAATCTATATAAACTAAAGATGAATGTTTCAATGACTCTATGTAAACCCAAAAATTAAAATCCATTTTGAATATATTAAAGAAGTTCTTGGCTGTAAAATTTTAACCTAAACTTGAGACACAACGTTTATAATGTTACTCAAACTTAGTAATATGAAATTAAACGTTAGTATCTAGTAATTTAATTACCTCCCGACTCGGTCGTTTGATATTATTGAAATGATTAATTCTAAATATAATTCGTACAGATATACTTCCGCTTTGCGGTAATTTATAGATTACCTAAGAAGTAACTGCACAAGTCAAAATTCATAATGAAAAATGGGGTAGCTACCTCCCGACTTAAGTCAGTTATTATTTCTAATTTAAAATATAGTATGAATTTTAATTAATTTAAAGAAAGTATTTTTATTCAACTGATTTAATTCGGCGGTCAATATAATCACTGTGATTGATTGGATCGGCTGACTATTATCCTAATCTTCATTTCTTGAGATCGAAGCCCTGATTCCTCGTTGACTCGGCGACGACCTTTAAGGTGTTGATTAACGTAGTTGAACTCGACATTCCAACTGTTTCTGCTAAACAGTGGATGTCTTCAAAATTAATAAAAATAAATAACTCGACGTGTATAAATTTGATATTTATACACGCGAGTAAACCGATTGTAGGTGACTTGACATCATACGTGGTGCTAGAAGCACCATTGCTGATTATTTTGGAAAATTCATTTCTCACACCGCGATGTTCTTCCGTCAGGCTCCGATGGTGATATTCAAAATTTGCCCAATCAACCCGATTACACCACGAGATTAAATCATTTTTATGAAGGCGTACACAAAGTTTGATTAATAATTCAATAAAAATAAAATTCATATAATACATTAACATTAAATAATCTTTCGATTTCTTTATTGAATATAAGATCAAAAATGAATCGTTAATGTCCAATCCCTTTCGATCCAAATTAGCGCCTATTTTCAAGTATATAATATTCTTATTGTCAGATTTAATCTCCGATAATTTATATTTATCCGGAGGTTCTTTCAATTTTATCTTAAATACATCTTTCTTAAATGCAGTCATGTTGAAACAAAATCGTAAACAATTTTTAATCATTACTTGTAAGATAATAATCTTAACACAAAATATTTATTTGCCGAGACTAGGTGTTAAAGAAGATGGTAGACACATTCGTGGTATAATTATGTTTATTCTAAACTAATCACAGGTATAGCTTTGATTGTACAGAGTTGAGAGTTTACACAAGTATGATCACTTTGAATTACTGATAACAATTTAATGAGTGATAGCTAGTCGAGCACAATTGAGTCCGTAATTAATCAATGCATGTTAATCAAGCTGAGTATGAGTCTGTAGTATGTGAGAAATTCAATTGAACTGTTAATCATTTATACAATTTAATTAACACTAGCAATTATGAGCAATAAATAAGAGCAACGGTGTAGAATGAAGTGCACTGGATTATTAATTAATTAACACTTAATTAATAGTCAGAGTATGAGCGTTTGAATTGAATGAAAAGGGTGAACACTGAAACTTAAGAGTAAGATGATCGCAGAATGAATACATGAAAGCACGGAATGGCCGCCAAGGCCCAGGAGTTAGCAGCAGTCACCCCCAATCCCCACCAAACAACATCTGCAATGCGGCATTTGATTATGACGCATGATGACTAGATTTCTATAAATAGCTAGAATAATTATAACACGTGATTGTTGTTTGGTGGGAGTTGTAGGTGGCTGCTATACATATACATGGGAAAGAGTAACACATGGAGAAGCCATGTGACAATGAGTGGAAGAGAGAGGGAGCATGTGGGTACAGGTTAGAATAAAAGTGATCTCAGGAGTAATTGCATGATAATTATTTGTACCTGAATTGCCAATGATTGACACTGATGAGTGCAAATGATCAAGGGACTGCTATGGTCGATTTGATTTGCGTTGAACAGATGAGCTAAATGATGAGAACTTGTTGCACACAAAAGGAATACACTGAACCGGCGTCTGAACGCTATAAGATTGGCACGTGTTATGAAGTGTGGCTGCTTGCCGGTGAGCCAGTTGAGTTTGAGGTGGGCCACCCGAGGGCGCATTTGTAGCGGCACCTCGGTGCTACCAAGTTGTTGCGGGAAGATTCAAATGATTCCGTAACATTACTGATAGGTCAAATTTACCTTTAATATAAAACATAATGTAAAATATATTTCTTATGAAAACTGAGCCTGAAAACGTAGAACCACTAGATTTATTCATTCCTTTATTACAATAATACTTATAAAGATTTTGTTGCCTTTTATTTTGTGGATTATTTCCTTTTGAAACAATCCACGCTGGCTAATAAATTTTTGAGCCCAATGATTGACCGTAATTATTTTTTTCTTTACTCTCCACTGAGCAGTAAGGTAGTTCTTTTTTCAGATTCACGAACTCAACGCGGTCATTTTTATCCATATGCTCGATCTCGAAGACTCCACTGGCTCGGATCGGCATAATTTCATTTTCCGTGGTTGCGAGAACAATAAGCTCGCCAACCCGGCTATTTGAATTTTCGGCTCTCAAGAAAAATCTTGAGCAGTCCGAACAATACAAGCTCCTGACGTAGCCAATACAGGCAGCTCCCTTTCGACATACGCTCGATTCGAATCATTACTATTTAAACAATTGAAATCAATCATTGGCTTCAAATCACATGAAATTCTATTTAAATTATTTTTAAATGGAACGTTTTCAGGCACAAATGTATTTGAATTTAATTCTGTCTTATGGACAGTATTGACTCTACTAGATCCATTTGATCTATTGAAAATTCCGGAATGAGTTTTTGAATTTGAATTCTTCTGAAATTTACTTATCGCAGCCTCGTTTAAAAGACGAGCTTTTAGTTTTGTAGATTCCGATTCTACTACCGGTAAAGTTCTACATCGGCTCAATTCTTGTTCCCGAAACGCAAGTAATCGAGCGCGTAAACGATTTTGTTTCTCCATTACTGTTTGGAGTTCCGTCTCCGACATCGGAACATTTAATTGATAGTTCATTGCGAATATTTACTACATATTCCAATGTAAATTATTATATGCATACTTATTTATGCACATTTCTGAGATATTTTATAACAAGGTGTTGTCGTGAGTCATTACCGGAAACATTTCGCTATTTAATAATTTTCTATTAAAAACCGGTGGTCAGCAAATATTTCAATTATGCTAAAAAAAATTACTTGAGATCAGCATTGAGACCTGATCGTGATATAACGACTACGTCTTGGTTTCACAAAATACCGGGGCATACTCTTCGTTAAATCAGCGACGAGAATCTCAACTGATCCCAAAAGAAACTAAAGTGATTGCTAAAGAAACAACAATTAAAAAATTTACCCAAAATATCCACGCAGTATTTTCCGCATAATAATAAAATAATTTTTATCATGTAATATATTCAAATATACTCGCGAAAACACCTTTACAGTTCCGTAGCAACAATTTTAACTATATTTTTAAATATAAAAATAATTAATTCAAAGAGATTAATTTAAATAAAATAAAACAAATCTCAAAGCATAATCGTTAGTTAAAATTATAATGTTCTTTGTAATTCGTCCAGCGGTCATTTAGTAATTAATAAGTTCAATATAATGAACAACTGTTTCTACACACTACTCGCGAGAAATTCTTGAAAGTCCGTAGCAACATTTTTAGTTTACAAATCCGTAGTTTTGAATTATTTTCAATTATAATATTTATTATAGTGATTTGTCTAGCGGTCAAATAGTTCTAAAAAAATAAAAAATATTTTTCACATATAAAATTTATAGTTTAATAATATCGCGTAGATATTACTATAAACTCGCGATAAATTAGTTTAAATTCCGTAGCAACACTTTTAAAATATTTTCACTTATATATATATATATATATATATATATATAATTTGTAGTTACTGCACGTACATCTTCCAACGGCAATCAGTCACCAACGTGTAAATTAAAACGTATTTTTGATAAGAATAATCTTACTTTTGGTGAGTTTGTAGATTGGTCCATTACTCTAGCTTATCAAAATGAAAATTTAACAGCATCACGGCAGGTTAGACCTTTAAACAGTTAGTCGATGACTGTGATGTTACACTAAGGTAACAAACTCTTAATGTTGATGATAGTCCAGCAGTTAAATATTTAAACTGCTTAAATTTTAGTTTTTACAATTCAGACACATTCTAAAATTGACATCCACTTAAAAATTTATTTTATAAAACTTTTCTTTTTACACGTTTAGTTTCATCAATCACCTATGAATAGTCACCTGATTACTAAAATCATTATAAACGTCAGCTTTTCATTTATTTTCGCTAACAAATGTCACTTCACAAATATTTTAGTTATAAATGAATTTAAATATTAGTTTCAACTCACTTCACCAAAATTTAAATACTATGAAGATCACAAATAAACATAACTGTACGTTCGTAAATTGTAATTGAAATATTAATTTTCACATATCATCACAAATCATCGCTGGTCACAGAGTTTCAATTTAATAATTACAAATAATCTAAGACCATCCTAGCCACAGCACCACTGTTACGTTTTGTGAAATTACCCAAAATTAATTAAAAATAAAAATAATTTTTAATTATTTTATTTTATCCAGGTTTGGCCTCGTTAGAGTGTCTATAGACCCCTGGTGGGCCGTGGTCATCGATTATTTTATTAATTATTAATTTTAATTGTTTTTCGCGACTTAAAGTATTTTCGTTGCCGGTTCCAACCCCATATTTTTATTAAAGCAGCAGGTGAATGGATGGTAAATCGGCAGGAAATTTGAAGGAAACCCGAACTGCTGTTGAGCGCTCAGGGTTATAGGACAGGGTGGAACTGCTAGTAAGCGCTCGCCCCTGGGTATTAATAGGGATATGGATAGGTCATAGTGTAGGTGAAAATATTGGGGTGCCAATTGGCACCCCACAATAAGGTTAAATTAATTTAGGATTAATATAATTTATTAATTATGGCTGGAGAGCAGAGGTTTCAGCTCTAGGAGTTCTCTCCAAAGACTGAGTATTTCGTCATTATAAAAATATAATAAAGCCAACAGAGTTGACAAAATGTTGACGCTGCATCTCAGGTTCCCTGTGAGAGAATGGTCTTAGCCCGGGTCTCATGCATCGTCATATGTTTTGACTACCCGCGAGCCACGGTGACTCTCTTATCATAACCGATTTCCGTTCCATTGTATAAAATTATTTAATTAAAAATAATTAATTTGATTTAATCAATAAAATATTACGGGAACGTAACACGTACCATCTTGCCAAGACAAATTTAAATAGGTTTATTGTGGCAATATTTTTACTTCTAAAATCACATTATTTTTAAACTATCGTAGATATACGTTTTTCCAACATAATATTTTTTATAAATCAATGTCATTTCCAGTAATTATAAAACTTGTAGTCTACAATTATATGCAGGAAGAAACGGCAATGTGACAAACTAAAGCCAAAATGGCCAATGAGTGTGAATGTAGCAGACATCAGACACCTCAAAATTTTGACTATCGATACCTCTGCGAAAAACGTGGATACAAGACATTTAAAAATTGGCACTGGCGCGTATTTCAAATATCTTTTCGTGTATTTCTGACTTTTTTCATCCGCTGCTTTTCCGAAGCTTTAATTTTGAAATTAAATTTTCATCAAGTTTTCTCATAAATATATGTAAATATAAATTGATAAAAATTACTTATTTATATCGTTGTTAGATGCTCTACTCGTGCATTTATTTTTTTAATCAATAAAATTAACAGAACACACATTTAATCATGATAATTACTAAAATGAAGAAAATGAAAAAAAAAAATTACACATATTTATATTAACAAAATGTAAATGTGCATCTTTTTATTTTTTTATTTTTCAAATTGTATCTGTAAATATTGATTATTTTCCTATCAGACAAATTTTTATATTAGCATATACTTATGAAAAAAATTTATATAAATAAAAAAACGTCAGGCACATGTTTGTATTCCTAAATACTACATGTGCGTCTCTTTATGTTTTGAATTTTCAAATTGCACCCATAAATATTAATTATTTTTCTATTAGAAAAACTTTTATATTGGCATATACTTATAAAAATAATTTATATCAATAAAAAAACTTTAGGCACATGTTTGTATTCTTAAATATTACATGTGCATTTTTTTATTTTTTCATTTTTAAAATTACACCCGTAAATATTAATTATTTTTCTATTAGAAAAAATTTTTATGATGGCATATTTCTATGAAAATAAATTATATAAATAAAAAAATGAAAGGCACGCGTTTGTATTTTGAAATACTACTTGTGCGTAAAAATTAAAAAATTTTTTTTTTTACTCGAGTAATATATATGCTTGAAAAAAATTTTTTTTATTATTTAAAGTATGTAGGAATTATTTCAATATGAAAAAACAACACGTTAAAATATTTTCTAATTATATTTTATCACATAAATTCTTTGAACATTTGAAAATTAAATCGTTCTCAATATTTAAAATAAATATGACATTTTTTTTTTTTTTAATATATTTACATTGAAAAATTTTTTACTATCATCAGTGTGATAATATTAACAAATTATAAACTACTCCTCATCCACTCGGTGCATAAATCACAAATGTATTTGAATGATTTTTTTTGCATTTGTTTGTAAGTTTTGCTGAAATAATCCAAACAAGTATAGTGAGAATGTTTTTCACATGTTTCGCACATAATCCAAACAGGGTTTCTATCTATTTCTCCCTGCCCACACCTAAGGCACTGATCATATACGTTCAAAGATGTTTACAGGACTAATCGTTGTAATCTACTTCGCAGCATCATCGGATCAAACTTTTGAATTGTAAATAAATTACCCTTAAGTATTTCTTTTATAAAATAAAGGACAAATATCCCACAGTTGAAGCTGTCTGATTGAATGGGATATTTGTTTTTACTTATAGACCATTCATAATTGGAGCCTGGAAATACTTCTTCAGAGCAAAATCTGAAGTTTGTTGAGAGATTGCCAATTTCACGGGAATTAATTCTCAAAGGATCCATACAATAAAGATGTTTATTTTTAATATCCACATAAAATAGAAACCAGTGAGAATTATTTACATTAAGTGGAAAAAAAAATGATGATTTATTATTCTACATTTGATGTAAATTTTCGAAAAATCCTTCTCCAACACCTACAAATTTTTTTAGTAAAATACACCTACTGAAAGATAACTCGGAAATAAAAATATTTGCACAATAATCAATTATTCTATTAGATAACCATGCATTATTGTATAATGTGCAATAATCTTCACCGTATAAAGTCTTTAAAACTTTATTATTGTCATTAAAAACTTTAAAGAATGGAACAAAATATGACCGAGTGGTGTTTGGTGCAAAATAATAATTTTCATTTTCAACAATCCAATTGTCTGAATTAATCATTAAGAATGACCGCCGAGCATCATCAGTAGCGTTTTTTAGATTGATTGTAGTTTGATAGGTGGTTTTTATTTTTTTCATTTCTTTTTCACGCCGATTCCCAACTTCTTCAGACACCAAGTTATCTGGCTCACTAATTGGTCTGGTTCGTTTTTGGGCTGCTTTCACATATACACTTGGCTCTTCGAATCCCAACTCATTATACACTGCTCGTAAAGATATTTCTAGTATATCAATATAGCGTTCAACTTTCGAATGATTAACATTTGCCATTTTAACTTGTTTAAAATGATTTTCTACCGTACTGTTTGTATAATGGTTTTTTGTTTTTGGTAAAAAAATTGTCCAAAAGAAGAGATAAGCTAATAAATGTTCCAAAAAATATTGTGCCAAAATTTTAGAGTTGAATTTATTTTTCGACGTAATATATTTGCTGCTATGTCTAGCATCATCCTCAATTTTCAATTTGATTCGTAGATAACGTTGATAATAATGAGATGATTCATAACTAGTTTTAACTGTTGAATCATCTTCGAAATCAAGAACTTCTTCACCATCAGTGTCATCAAAATTAATTTCTTGACTTGCATATTTTTCACTCGACAGAAAATTCAATGCTTTTATTACTTCTAGACAATCAAATGGAAACAACAATACCGTAAATAAGGACTCGACTAATTTATCGAAAATTTAAATATTGTTACAATGAGCCAGAGTAGCAATAACTTCCAAGAAAAGCTTGGTCGTATTTTTTTTAATCTTGTATTTTTTTGCGTACCGAGAAATCATCTTCATAAGATGAGGATAGCACACAAATAATGAAATGATGTTCAATGGCATTGGAATGTCGAGGAAAATGGTCTTGTACGTAATATTTGAGTATTCTCGAACAGTGCAATCATTCCAATTATACATTAACGCGTTAATATTCCCCCATGACCAGTCAGAGAGTAAATTATCGAAACACAGCCAATTAACTACATTTTAGATCCATAAATCTTTAAAATACTTCAAAAATTTACCAATAGAAATAGACGTGTGCTCATTTGTTATTAATTCCAGGACAGGGTAAATCGTGTTTTTAATATTAACCACTCCCGCATAATAATAAACGCGTTTGCAATTTTTACATAGTTGTCTGACGACTGATCCGGTTGCATCAAAATGCAATGTTAGATTTTCATATATTTTCAATAATTCTATTTGCTCCTTGATCCCGAGATACAAAGTGAATGGTCGAATGTATTCTTTAATATATAAGTGAATATTGTTTGATTTCTCTAGTCGCAGAATGATATCGACAATATCATTCGAATCAAGATCATTCTAACCGAGCTCCAAAGATCTTGTTTTTCGGACAGTATCTCTAGAAGGCGTAAACTGAAAATTGCCATCGTTTTTATCTACCTGTTTGTCCATTTTATTAATCATTGTGTGACGGACCATTCTAGGTTTTTCATGTTTCAAACACTGTTAGGTTTCTTGTCGTAAAGATTCACGTGATTGGTAAGTTAAATTAAGTGTGTGGTTTGTTGCATTCGGAGCTGAATGAATTTTAATTTTTGTTTTAAGATCAATCATATCACGATGAAATTTAAATTTAGTATGACAATTTGGTTGACCACAAAAAGCATAATCACGAAAATGATCGTTTTTACAAGGTTTAAAACCAGAAAATATAACGAAACAGTTGATGAGGAATTTTTTGGCAATGAAATACGTAAGAATTGGTGTAATAAATCAGATATTATAACTTCATCAACGACAATTTTACAAGATGGTGTGATGAGTGTGCCTATATAATCATAATTCGATTTTACTTTAGTACCATTATTTTTATTTTCGTCTGAAGATAATGACGCATTACTGAATTCTCGGCTCAACTGTCGAATTAACTCTCCAGTATCATTATTACCATCACCAGCATTAGCTAACTTTATTTCAAAGATTAATGAAAAGTCATCTAACGACTTCTTGATGTTATCAGTCTTTGAATGAGCCTTTTTCATCAAGTCGTCTGTGCTACTTAAAATTTGCTCCGATCGTTCTGATAGATCCCTCAACGTAGTGTCATTTTCAATTTGTTTCAGGTTATCATCTTTTAATTTTAACTGCTTTATAACTTTTTGTTTAAAGCCATTTTTATCATTTTTCCAAGCGAAAAAAAAATTAGTGCGAAATTTTTCAATTTCATTTTTTTTTTTAATTTAAAATGATTGCAAAGGTTGGAAAAAAGGATTTTATTTCGTGCTGGATTATTATTAATAACATCAATGGTTTCAGCATATAATAAAAGAGCTGAACATGTTTTAGTTATATCGAATTTCATTATTATTAATTTAGTTTATTGCATAAAAAATGTCGCTGGCAGTGTCTTAGGGTAAAAGTAAATTGTTAAAATTAGAAAGAATTTAAAACTTATTATTTTTTTTTTGCACAAATGAAGTTTTTATTACCTTTTGCTCAGTGTAAAATGAGCGAATAAACTAATTGGATCTGGTTTAGGCGAGGTTAGTTAAACAATTAAAAATTACACAGATTTTATTACAAAATAAATTATAGATTTATTTACACTTATTTACACTTAAAAATTATGAGAATTATGATTAATAGCGAATGCGACTAGATAAATTATACGCGATAGCGAATGCAAAGATATAATTCACGTATAAAATTGACACGTGGTCAATAGCGGTTAAGTCAATAATAATTAATTAACAATTAATTATTGTCACAAGAACAATTTATTTATTCTCAATAAATAGCAGCCTTGATGTACTGTCTAAATATTGAGGATAATTTAGCGTAGCGATTTAGTTATAATTTTACACAAATTATTTACTGAAGCGGTTCAAGCACGAGGTTGCAAGTAGCAAAGACACGTTGTAGAATGAATAATGGTAGCGTCGTTGAATCGTCGAGAAGCTTGGTGTCGACGTGGCAGCCTTGCTGCATATAACGAATTTTCCTATTGGCTTAAAAGCGCGCCAACAGGTATCAGTTGATAGCGAGCTCTCTCATAGGCTGACCAATATAAAACGAATTTTGTGATTGGTCAGCTTGTAGCGGGTCCTCAGGACGTCTTGACACGATCCTGAGTTAGAAATTGTATGTGCCGGGCCCAAATAGCGAGTGACCCGGCACTATTCTGACCTTCAGTCAGTAGCGAGTTCAGCAACTCCCGAACCGAGCGGAAATGCACGAAGCTTGATTCTAATTAATCAAGCTCGTGACTGAACATTCTTCCCAGCGCTGGCGACTGTGTCGACTGGATTGTCTTCTGGAGAGTGAACTGGTAGTACACACAGCTTAGCGATTGGTCGTACAAGTTCCGTGGTAGCGGTCTTCAGCGTGATTACTCGAGTCAGGCCATCTCTGCCTGGATGTAATGCGAGTACTCGAGCAAGCGGCCATTTCGATGGTGGGAATCTTTCATCAGTCAACATGACTAATGAACCCACTTTGATGTTGTTTTGCGGATTATGCCATTTCGAAATAGATTGATGACGTTGCAGGTATTCTGACCTTCAGTCAGTAGCGAGTTCGGCAACTCCCGAACCGAGCGGAAATGCACGAAGCTTGATTCAAATTAATCAAGCTCGTAACTGAACACTCAGAAAATAACTAAATCATAAGAAAGTGAATCAATAAGATTTATAATATATTTAATTGCAGCAGATAATTAATTAACTTGAAATTTTAACGAGACTTATCAAATAATTATGATTTTTTAGTTTAAATCGAATGTTTACGACTATAGCGCCACACAAACTAAGTGGCAAATAATAAAGCGCATGCTCTCGAGAAGAAAAAACATTATCGACTGATACCAAATTGGATAGATAAAACAGATAAATCGATAGCAGGCTGGGTGGCAAACGAGTAACATAAAAATATTTTTACATGTTTTTTTATATTAAAATAATTCCTGCATATTTTAAATAATAAAAAAAATTTATTCAAGCATATATATATATATATTACTTGAGTAAAAAAAAAAAAATTTTAATTTTAATGCACAAGTAGTATTTCAAAATACAAACGCGTGTCTTTCATTTTTTTTTAATATAATTTATTTTCATAGAAATATGCCATTATAAAATTTTTTCTAATAGAAAAATAATTAATATTTACGGGTGTAATTTTAAAAATGAAAAAATAAAAAAATGCACATGTAATATTTAAGAATACAAACATGAGCCTGACGTTTTTTTATTGATATAAATTATTTGTGCAAGTATATGCCAATATAAAAATTTGTCTGATAGAAAAATAATTAATATTTATGGGTGCAATTTGAAAATTTAAAACATAAAGAGAGGCACATGTAGTATTTAGGAATACAAACATGTGCCTGACGTTTTTTTATTTATATAAATTTTTTTCATAAGTATATGCTAATATAAAAATTTGTCTGATAGGAAAATAATTAATATTTATAGATACAATTTGAAAAATAAAAAAATGAAAAGATGCACATTCACATTTTGTTACTATAAATATGTGTAATTTTTTTTTTTTTCATTTTCTTCATTTTAGTAATTATTATGATTAAATATGTGTTCTGTTAATTTTATTGATTAAAAAAATAAATGCACGAGTAGAGCATCTAACAACGATATAAATAAGTAATTTTTATCAATTTATATTTACATATATTTATAAGAGAACTTGATGAAAAATTAATTTTAAAATTAAAGCTTCGGAAAAGCAGCGGATGAAAAAAGTCAGAAATACACGAAAAGATATTTGAAATACGCGCCAGTGCCAATTTTTAAATGTCTTGTATCCACTTTTTTTGCAGAGGTATCGATAGTCAAAATTTTGAGTTGTCTGATGTCTGCTACATTTACACTCATAAATGGCCACCAGAATTGATCGAAAAATTTGCGCACGCGCATTTTTCATTTCACCACGTAAGCTTATGGGAGCCAATAACTTTGTTTACCAGTCCCTTCTCGAAGAATATCTTTGCAAAAATGAAAAAGTATGCGAATATCGTTTCCACGCAGATCAAAAATTCGACAATATATATAGTCCTCCTAGACGAGAAGATATTATTAATTTGAAAAAAACCGTCACCCACAGTTGCCAATATTAAATAAAATAATGAATTATCTTTTAATTGTTCGAACAACGTGATCAGGCTGCTGTCTCAAAAATATCGGCTAATTTGTATTAAAGATTAAAACAATTTAATTATTTTAAGTTCAATTTGAAGTCTATTTCATAATTTGATTGCTGTAGAAATTTAATAAAAATAATCACGAGTGTGAATCTAGCAGACATCAGACAAATTTAAAATTATAAATAAATAGAGTAAATAATTTAAAATATAATATTTATAAAAAATGCACTGATTAATTTCAAAAATTTTTAAATGTACATTTTTTAAAATTTTATTTTATTAATTATTTATTTGACTTTATTAATAATTTCAAATTTGTCTGATGTCTGCTACATTCACACTCATAAATAATCACAATAATATTGATGAAGTATGACAGATAGATTATTCTTGCCAAGTCTGGTCGCACCTAATATTATAGTCAAATAATAGGGCGCCACTGGAAGATGGACTCGGCCTTCCAGAACCGGATGTTGTAGGATTTTATTTTAATTAAAATAGATTAATTATTTACTCAGGGTCGTTTGTAATATTTTGTGAGTGAGAAGAGGAACTGTAGAATAGGCTGAAATAATGTTACTCCAAATTTTTAATTATTTTAAGCACCTTGCTTTTATTCTATTAACCTTATGACAATAATTATTTCTTATGACAAACTAATTTTCCTTATGACAAACTAATATTTTCTCGTCTCCCGGACGGTAACTTATGACAAACTAATATTTCCTCGTCTCCCGGACGGTAACTTATGACAAACTAATTTTCGTCCCCTGGACGTTTTTTCACACCCACACACCCACAATAAAATATCTCGTCCCCTGGACGGTAAACCTTAATATTGTCCCCTGGACATTAACCTTAACCTATTTTAATAACTCGTTCCCTGGACGGTAAACCTTAATTTTAATTTAAAAACCATCCCCTGGATGTATAATTATTTAAGATAACTTAACCTGTCCACCGGACCTAAATCACAGACACAGTTTTCCTTTACTTAAAATTACTGACTCTACTTTGAACTCTAATTATTTCATGACATCATTTTCTTTTACTCAGTTACTAAACTTGACAATTCAACATAAAATTATCAGTAATAAAATTTCCAGTATACAAATTTTCACAATTACTTAATTAATTTTCACTGACTTATTTAATTCATTTGATATTTATGAATTAATTAATTTTGGTGTTAATTTAATTATTAATTAATTAATTTTTCATTGATAATTTTCCTATTAACATTTGCTTCAAAATTTATATATTTAATTTATTCAAAATTTTCTGACAATATTCTCACTACGTATTTCAATACTCAACTTAATTTACTGACAAAATAATCCGTTCTTAATTTTTACTTGACATAATTTTACCGTAATTTTTCTAGCGTCTTAAAATTCTGATTTTCGATTTTAGAATTTTAATTAGAATTATTTTAAAATTATTTTATAATTATTTTATGATTAATTTTACGACTAGAATTACGCTTAAAAATTGACTAGAACATTCGGCCGGTGAATTCGCGTCGCAAGGCCTGAAATTACGATTTTACAACGCGGACAACTTTTGTCTAGAGCGGCCGAATTTATTTATTAAATAATTTACGCGGAAAATTATTTTATTCCAGCCGAGAGGCCTCGAATAGAATAATTTTAGAGTTCAGACATAATGGCGAGTACACGGCAAAGAAATTACGGAAATTTCGAGAACACGAGACGCGTGTGGTTAAGCTAGCCGACGGGCCTTGAGCTACCAATCTATTTCACGTAACCAGCAGAAAGATATCAAGTAATTTATTTATAATTAATTCGGCCCTCTAATAATTAAATTAGAGGCCTTAATTAATTATAAATTTTACCTTGAGGAAAGTTGCAGCAGTTGCCTCCAGAACTTTACTGACGTCTGGCTGTCTCTCCTGGTTACCACAATTGTTCAATCTCGTTCTCTTCCTCGTGAGGTTGTTTTATTGAAATCTGTCAAGGAACAGTACGCATTAATATTTTATAGTTAATTATTAGTTACAGTAATTATCGGCCTAAAGGCCTAATAACTAATCGAACAGTTAAATATTAATTAATGAATCGCCTCGTTCCACGTGAAGCGTGAACGGACATATATATTTACCTTGGTGATCCTTATTTTACGTCCGGTGTTCTCGCCGTCTGGACAACTCTGTCTATTTTACGATCCGCAGTCCATTATATCGTTTCACTCCCGTTCACTTCTCCGGAAACCTATTCCCACTTTCTTAGACTAAGGAAATGACGAACGGACGGGCCTTAGTGATCCATGTGACACCCGGTGACTAGTCGCATCACTACTCGCAACTTACGAGGTCGTTGGTCGGTCATTGGCGGGAACGAAATTCAAATTCAAATTAATTTAATTATTTATCTTCATTAAAATTACCCTGTTACAGAAGAATATTATTTTGAGTGCATTGTTCGCAAGTGTTTCGTGCTACGAATTAAAAAACTCCAATTTATCACCAAAAAATCCTACAATCACACACACAAATATTGTACTAAATTAATATTAATTCATGTTTTGTGATTAATTTTTCTAATGCCATTATTGACGTTGTTTTCTCTTCTAGTTATTTATATTGTTCATAATAATTATATTAAATTTCTTTTCTGTTTTCTAACAGGCTCAACTTTTTGAACTTTGTTTTGCAAATACATCAAATCCGATAGTCATAACTGAGAATTTAGTAGAGACATTTTACAAAAATTTATCCATTACCACAAAGGCGCCTGTCATTATCATTAACAAAAATTTCATTGCCAAAGACATTTAACTGTATTATCCAACTTATCTGATGTATATTTTATCAGTATCGAGTGCTCGAAAAATGCTCCAACTCTTAATAGAATTGATTTCTTCACCTTCATCGAGTCACAAATCCGTATTTTTTGTGATATTCGATATTAAAAACCTTTGCAAGCGTTCGCATATCATTCTCAGTGGTTCGAAACTAATACATCTTGATTTGACTGACGTAAACAACCAATGACCCTTTACAACCAATCTTTTACGGTGAATACCCTTTTTATCATCATTGTTACTACAATAATTAATAAAACACCCTCTTTTTTGATAAAACTAGAATTCTTGGTGGCTATCGCGGAATAGAAAATACTATGACTATACATATTTAGAATCATTACGCTCTGGAACTTACGATTTCTTTGAATCATACATTCGTTATAAAGTCTCTGATTTTCTACAAGTAGTGCCAGTGGTTTTTGAAGCATCTTTTATCATAGTAACACAAAAAGCAAGTTTAGTATCAGCATCTTATGAAATTGTAAATGTATTTGATATGAATGGAGCCATAGCGATAATTTTTCTTCTTCTTCTTCTAATTACCCTCTTGATTGTATTGCACAATAGGTATCAAATCGGATTGGCTGTTCTGGACTTTTTGAGGCTGCTGATGAGTATGGGGATCGATGCACCTCTCGACTGACTCGCTATGAAAATCACCTTTTTTACAGGATTCTTGTTTGTTTTTGTATATAGTCCAGCACTTATGGGACAACTATTTGCCGTATTAACTCGCCCGCCAGCTTACAACATTGAATCCCTCAAAGAATTGTACGATCATAAGTATCAAGTGTAATATACCTACTCGATCCATCATGATATTCTAGCAGAGCAATTATGGAAAACTGTTGAGGATTCTAAATATTTACATCCCATGCACCCATTGGTTCACATGGACTATTGTTTGAAACAAGTTATCGAAAATAATCGCGTTGCGTGTATATTTCAAAATTGGCAAGTAATTGGCTATGCTGCTAAATATAATTTGCATATATCTGAACGATTCATGCTGAAAGTAGCAAATTTCCGTTAGACACAACTATTTTATGCACTAACGGATCAATTTTACTATAAATCATTAAATTTTCAAGAATCTGGAATCAAATCTGTATTTTTTAACTTATACACGAAGCAAACACGGAAAAAGTTCAAAGCTGACGAAAGACTTAAAAGAATTGTTGATTATCTAATAATTGACGCTGTAGATCTAACATATTTATATATTTTTGTGACAGACACTTGAAATCTACACGACATTTAGCGTCTATAGCCGGCAGTTAAAAATATTAGATAAGATACAGCTGGTAAAAAAGATACCTAATCGTTCTAATAGTGAATTCATCATCGGATCAAAAAATATTTTTTGGTTACATGTGCGATAGCAAACGACCAAAAAATATCGAAATAACTTAACTAGCCATCTTGTGACAAAATTTATCATCATTTCAATTCGTCTACTTACCGACTTTTCTCTAATTTTCAACAAATACTCAAAACAATCTTACCAAATAAATAAACGCGGATGTATAACCTGCCATTTATAGGCACTAAATGTAGTAAATTTCAAATATCTGTCACAAAAACTAATGTATTCATCTAGTACAATCGAGTCTGAGACGCGAGTGTGAAGATTGGTGCCTGAGCCGAAGGAGAACACTCGCGTTTTAAACAGGATCGCACTGGATAGATGAACTACTAATTTATGGCATTTTTCCAGTTTTTGGCAGTTATAGTATTTGGTATTGAATATATTGTCAGACGTCATCGCTGTCCAAGACAATAAAAAATAAATGTCCGTTAATTAAAAGAATTGTGTATTATTCTTAAGTGCAGTCACTTGTGCTCGGCTTAATAAATTAGATTATTGGATTGTCTTTCGTTCACAAAATTCAAGGTCAATTTATTTTAATTAAATATTTTTTTTATCAATTATAACGACTGACATAATTTGTGAGTGTAAAAACAAACATTTGACAGTCAGCTGTTTATTTTATAACAATATTTATCAAAGTGACTGCTTTCATCATTTTTAAATATGTAAATATTATTTAAGGAACTACAATAATTATAATAATAATAAGTATATATTTTTCTTAACTTGCAAGTTGAGTTGTGATAATTTTTTAATTTATCTCTGAATAATTAATGTAAATTGTATTTTATATAAATAAAAATCTTTTATATAAATAAATAATCCGAGAAAAATATTAAAAACTGAGTTTTTTCAATTTCTTGCTGACAATATGATTGAATCTAAAGAAGAATTTAGATGACATTTTATGATGATCGAAAGAGACTATAGAGAGAAAGAGTTGGTATGATTTCAGACACACTTTAGCACATTATATTTTGATTTACCCGGAAAAAATAACATTTTTGTTATTTTCTTAAGTTTCAAGCTCCGATATCTTTTGAAATAATTAACCGATTCTGACATTTGTGGTGACATTCGACGCGCCTTATTATGTTCTAGAACTGCATAGAATTTGAAATCGATTGGTTCAGCCGTTTCCAAGATATCGGGAAAAACCCTATTTCACCATTTCTTTCTCCAAAGATATCTCTCGAACGCATTAATCGATTAATATCGTTAAGGTGGCGATCGACGCGTTCTATTAAGTTTTAGAGCTGACTAGATTTTGAAATCGATCGGATGTCATTTTAAAGATAATCGAAAAAAAACCGCTTTTTACCATTTCTTTCTCCAACGATATCTCTCGAACGTTCACCATTCACACACACACCCACGCGCGCGTGCGTATAGACACTCGGATATCATTCTGAAAATAGTCAGAATAGCTTCCTAGGACCTCAAAACGTCGACATCTGATGAAAACTCGATTTTCGGAAATCGGGGTGAAAACAATAACTTCCCGAAATTTTCGAAAATCATCGATTTTCTTAGCGGGAAGTTAATAAATATTTTATTGCGGCACCACATAATTAATTAATCTCAGTCTTGACCACGATTCAAAGTAATTATTGATTCAAGTAATTAATCATAATTTATGACTCATGACTAACGATTAATGAGTAATTCAAATATCTTAAAATTTGCAATGAAAATCCTTAAAAATTTGAAAAATTCTGATTAATTAATACAAATAAAAAATAATTTTAAAATACATTTTTTAATTATTTTTCCAACCGTATGTCATAAATTTTATTGTTTAAAATTTTTTTTTTGTTAAAGTAAATATAAGGACTGGTTTTTTCTGCAAATCGATTGCGTTAGAAGTTATAATGGAGGGTCGACGTCTCAGTCACGTGAAAGAAGAAATGGAGATGCGTTAAACTAAAAGCACAAACGTGTTACTGTAGGAGTTGGGCAGTTTTAGGGCGATATAATTAATGGATAATTCGTTATTTAGTAAGTTTCATTTATTCACAGCACTCAATACATTGAACGTATGTAACGATGGTTGATTAATTAAGATAGCCGGTAAGCGGCGAACGTATACGTTGGCATAGTGTATGAAGTGTCAGTCTTTGACGGTAGGGGACTTCCGGATTGTTCATGTGTGTGTATGCGTAAGGGTCTATGTGTGGGTATTACTGCATCTTCAACATACACTATTGATCTTATTATTTTTTTATAAATATATTTATGTATAATAAATAAAATTTTTAAAAAATGTTTTATGAAAAAAATAATCAATTATTCATTAATTTAAATATATCAAGCATTCAAAGAGTTTTTCTCAATGTGGATTATTTTTCTTAATTAATATATAGAGAATGAAATGTCCTTCAAAATGAGTACCAGTCTTCTCGGTCATAGCAAACATGCACTTGCAGGACTGGCTTATATATTAATATTTACAACAATTATGAGGCCTTTAGTTTACGGCTGCATGCAAAAAAATGGTGATTTGAAAAGGAGAGTAGTAAATTAATAAAAATATTTAATATTTCATAAGTTTTCATTTGAATATTTTTTGGTATTGTAATCTCAAGGCAGATTATTATTATATATATTGCATCCAATTCATTTGATAACGATTATATATCCCCGGCAAAAACGAATTATATATGGTCATATATAGATCATATATGTCCATATATGGGACATATATGTCGATACATGGGAATATATAATTTTCGATTGTTTCTAGACGTGAAAAATGAATCATAGATGGCCATACATGGAGCATTCATAAATGGCCATGTATGAAAATTGGCCAGACATGGCCGTTTATGACCATGTATGATCATATATGACCATACATGGCCATGTATGGATATACATGGGTTGATATGGCCATATATGACTTGATATGACTATGCATAGAAATTTTAACTAAATTTAAAAAAAAATTTCTTTTTTTTTTATTTTAATTATTTTGGCAATGCAGAGATTATCAGATATGCAAATAATTGAGTTCCTAATCAAAATGGTAATTTTTAAGTCAGAGAAAAAACGCTAGACTTATTAATGACCGCACCCGCTTTAGTAGGATTCGAACCCGGGACCTTCCGTAGGAAAGACCGACGCTTTGACGACTAGGCTATGCCACCGACAGTTAAAACAAAGTTTAGTTGTGCTACGTAAGGTTCAAGGAATATAATCACTTTCGAAAAAGCAAAATATAATCATCAATATGCTGTTAGTGACATCAAAAAAGCTTCCTATTTTTTTAACACTACAACATTCTGTTTATAAGTAATTGTAATAGTCGAAAATTAATCATACATGGCCATGCATGGCCATCCATGGACATATATGAACCATACAAGACCATGTATGGCCATACACGGTTTTGTATGACTGTATATGGCCATGCATGACTGTAATGAAAAAGTTTATATGCCCACGTATGACCATATATGAACCATATACGGCTATGCATGGTCAAGTATGATTCATTTTCCACAAAAAGGAGCGTTCGAGGCGTGCATTTCGGTGAAAAATGAATCATACATGGCCATGCATGGCCGTATATGGCTCATATATGAAGAATATATGGCCATACATGGAGCATTAGACTATTTTTTTTCCTTTCGATACTGTGAAAATATTCCTAATGACCAAAAAAAATTATTGTGCAAGTTTGAGCCCTTAATATTGTTATTAAGAGGTGTACCGTTACGTCTATTTGTTTTTTTGAAAGAATTTTAATTTTTTACCCAAAACTCGTAAATCACTTGTCTGAAAAATTTGAGCAATGTATATTCTTAAAGGAAATTGAATTCCCTACAAAAAATCTCGTCTAGTAAATTGACTTAAAACGAGTCGTTTCCTTGTAACCCTGTCTTAAATATTGATTTGTTTTTTAAATTCTTTGCTTTGATTTTTGATTTTTGTAACTACTAGAAATATTAAAATTTTTTCTAGTCAAGATGCATGTTTTTGAAGGAAATCTAATGCTCTACAAAAGAGGTCTCTCAACATTTTTCGCTAAATTCACTCCTTCAAACGTTATTCAAGGTTGAATTTGAGTCAAAACGAATATAATCACCTAAATAACTTTTGAAGGAGTGAATTTAGCGAAAAATGTTGAGAGACCTTTTTTGTAGAGCATTAGATTTCCTTCAAGAATATGCATCTTAACTAGAAGAAATTTCAATATTTCTAGTAGTTACAAAAATCCAAAATCAAAGCAAAGAATTTAAAAAACAAATCAATATTTAAGACAGGGTTACAAGGAAACGACTCGTTTTAAGTCAATTTACTAGACAAGATTTTTTGTAGGGAATTCAATTTCCTTTAAGAATATACATTGCTCAAATTTTTCAGACAGGTGATGTACGAGTTTTGGGTAAAAAATTAAAATTCTTTCAAAAAACAAATAGACGTAACGGTACACCTCTTAATAACAATATTAAGGGCTCAAACTTGCACAATAATTTTTTTTGGTCATTAGGAATATTTTCACATTATCGAAAGAAAAAAAAATAGTCGATTTTTTTGGCCCAGTCTAATGGAGCATATATGGCCATGCATGGACATACCAACTTTTAAATACAGTGATACATGGCCATATATGAACCATACAAGGCCATGTATGGCCATACATAGTTTTGTGTCACTGTATATGGCCATGCATGACTGTATTAAAAAAGTTTGTATGCCCATATATGCTCCATGCATGGCCATATATGCTCCATGTATGAACCATATAGGCCATGCATGGCCATGTATGATTCATTTTTCACAGGTATATAGGGATATATTGAGACAAATCGCTTTTTCTCTTTGCGATTTTAACCAGCAGCCACCAGAATTCGCGGGTTGAACCCTGGCTTAGGCTGGCCTCTAATAATATTTGATTTTACTTGGACAGAGCAGTGGGCTGGGGTTCTTATAAAGCAAAGACCCGCACTTATTCAAACACGGCAACGTATGTAAAACTCACTAACTTACCTCACGGCTTATGACTTATCAATAGATTTCTTATTGTTGACAAACTTATCAATTCTTACTTAATTAATAATACTTTTATTAAACTATTGAAGAATCTTACCAGTAAAATAGGATATAAATAGGATGAACAAATAGTAGGTTAAATGAATGATTAACCATATGTGCGTGTTTATTGCCAATTATAATAATAAAAATTACTTACAAGAAAATGCAAGCGCAGGATGTAATGCAGAGAGATGTGTAGCACAGTATAACTTTATATTACGAGTATCTCGCCAGTACATATAGTAATAGTTACTTAAACTAACTTTATTTATAAAAATTAATAACTAAACAATAAAATATAATTGTAAGATAATTGCCAATAATGTACAGAATATCGCAAGTTAATTGCCCGAATTACAATTAGGTTTTTGCAAGTAAATTGCCGGAATTAATACTGAATAATTAATATCAAAACGTCTGTACGCTAATTGATCCAGGATCGAAGTCATTGACCGATAATTGAGGGTCTGGGACCAGTGCGGCCAGATCGTGGGTAAAACGACCCCTCACTTTCTGCCGCGCGGGCGACATATACAACTTGGGAAGACCTGTTGGTGTGTCGGGTGCGGCGGAAGAAGCCGAAGGGAGCCGAGCTCGGAGGAGAATTTACTCTCCCCACTAAGCACAGAAGAGTCACACACACAGCTGTGACTCTCTGTACATGAAAAATTCTGAGAATCCGATCTCAGCCGAAGCATACAGCGGGAAAAGTAATAATAATAATATAAAATATAAAAATATAATAATAATATAAAATAATATAAAATAAATTCGAATTTTTTTTTTTAAATAAATTTTTATTTAAAAAAAAAAATTTTTTATTGTTTTCAGGATTAAATTATTATAAAACAATAAATTATAAATATTATGATTCTTACTAGTAAATATTAATAGCGAGAATGGCGATTGATAATTATTACACCGGTAATTCTCAAACGCAGCTTTTATAATAGTTCTTATGAACTACGGGTAACCGCGGAAACAGTCAAGTGGAGTGAGTAACTACTTCGGAAGCATAAGCTCCGTCGTCGAGTCCTCGCTGATACAAATTTTTTTTTTTTTCAAATTTTTAATTTTTTTTTTTTTTAATGTTTAAATAAGAGTTCATGTATCAGTACCAGACCATTCCATGCATTTATATATCTATATTTGTGAATATAGATATACAAATGTATTGAGTGATCCGGTACCGGTACTCCATGCATTTGTATATCTATATACACAAGTATAGATAGATACAAATGCATGAAGTGGTCCGGTACTGATACATTTAAACTCTTTATGCGGCTAAACTATTGAAGATACGAAAGTGCACCAAGAGACCTTTTTTATAGAGATTTTTATGCTCTAAAAAAATGGTCTCCTATCATTTTTTCGTATCTTCAATAAATAAGCCAAGATTTTGAAAAAAAAAAGCCATTTTTATGTTTTTTTTTTCAGTTTTAAGCTCTCTTTGCGGCTAGGAGAGACGAAAGATTACTTACGACACAGCTTTCCACATCACCCCGGAGGTACTGTGTCCTGGAATGCGTTTCCACTTTTTTTACATGGCGGGATCCCCTTATAGGCCTAAACCATGGTTCAATTATAGCTAAAGGCTTTATATTTACTTTACTAATAGAAAGTAGAGCTGAAGGCTCTAACATTAACAAGTATAAACTAAAAAGAAGTAAAACTTAAGGCTCTATATTAAATATATTATGAGGTAGAAGAGCGGAAGACTAACTTCTACGTGATATTAAATAAATTATTAGCCCATTACACTAAATTTTAACACGATTGACTAGTCAGAAGCAGAGCTAAGAGCTGTAGCTTCTATATATTTGTAAATACTGTATAAAAATATTGCACTAAAATTACAATTGACTTAGAAAAGCAGAGCTTATTGATCTAATTCTTATACTATCTTAAATACTTAATTAAACTTTAAATCACAGCTATGACTAGCTCAAACTTTAAATCACAGCAATGACTAGCAAAAAAACTGTGCTTTTTAATGACTGAAAATAATACATGGAGATTAGTTTTAAATACATAAATACTCAACATTCATACAGGACCCAATTAAATACATATTCAATCTTCAATCATTCGCCAATCATCACTACTGTCATACGTATGAAGATTCTCATTCCTCGGGGGGGGGGGGGGGGGCCTTGACTTCGTCAGGGTACAAATCTGAAGAATTCATCATATCTACATAGTTCTTATCTATGGTCATTTCTAAGGGATTTAATTTTCCTGATTTAGCGAGAGATCTAATCACACAAAGTGAATTCAGCGTTTCAGCAGTAAGGCCGTTTCTTTTTTTCGTCTTAATTTCAGGTATTAACGAAAACGCCCTTTCAGCCGCAGCATTTGAATGGGGGAGTGATCTGATAAGACCTGAAAGTAAGCGCAAAGTTGGAAATTGTACATTATTATTTGAGCAAGTGAAAGTGGAAATTTTCATCCACATTCCGTCAAATGTCAATTTGCTCCATTGCTTTTTTAAATTCACATCAACAAAATATAACAAATTCCACTCAGTTTGAATAGATCCGTCTACAGGAACGCCAAGAACATCACAGACATTTTTGACTTTTAAAAATGAAGATTCCCTATCTTTTTCAAAGAGTGCCAATTCCGGTGCAAAAACAGTAAGACTGGATAAGAAACTATCTTCAAACGGTAATCTCTTGCGGATGTTTTCAGCAGCTATTACATAGAAATTTAAATAATTGACACGCACCTGGTGAACAATTGATTCAGATTTAGGATCGCCTGATCTTAATTGAAGCCGTAAGAAATCTTCACAATTTGCTCCGACGTCGACTTTAGACAAATCAAGTTGATTTGTGATTAATCCAAAGTTTATTTCGTGAACTCCATTGTCAAAGATTTCAGGCTTCATTAAGGCAGATTTCATGAACTTTTGCAGAATTTCAGTGTACAATCTTTTCGACAAAGGTTGCAGTTGATCGACTAGCGTATCATTTCCTTGGAAATGGGAATTGATCTTATTAAAAGGTTCAAGTGCCCATTGCAAGAAAAGTAAATACGCTTTTGTCGAGGGATCCTTTATAGTTTCTATTAGGGTATCAGCAGCTGCACTTTTTTCTGAAGATTGGTCAATCAAAAAACCTCTAATCGCCTGCCAATTATCTAAAATCCTAGTAATCGCTATTTGACGAGACAACCATCGTGTAGCAGCAAATCGAGTAACTTTAGAAGGATTTTCATCATAAAAATCCTGAAATTGGGAGAAAATTGCGCTTCGTTTTGGGCTATTATTAATAAAAGAGGAAATTTCCGCGACGAAAGAATGAATTTCCAAGGGTATGGCAGTACTGGCATCTTTAGCGACAAGTGCTAAAGAATGGCAAATGCAGGGGAGAGTTAAAAGGTTAGGGATTTTCTTACTCAAATGAACTTTGAAAGAATTATTTCGACCAACCATGACCGAAGCATTGGCACAGGCAAGACTAATGATTTGATGCAGAGGAACTTCCTTTTCAGCTATCGCACTGATGAATTGTTGAACCAATCGGTCGGCACTACCGTTAATAGCATCGATGTGGATTAATTTCAACAACTCGGTGTTAACGAGTAAAGTTTGTGGATCAACGTAGCGAACCATCAAAGTCATCCATTTTTCATTAGTAACGTCAGTAGTCTCGTCAACAAAAACAGAAAATTTGGTGTTTTTTACAACCTCATCAACCCTTTTTGACTCACGGACACTAACAACGTTATTAATTACTTTGGTAGTTTTAGTTTTACCCATGGCCATTTTTTGAAGAATAGCAGGTTCTTTACCAATCATTTGAAATAATTTCAACATGTCCGAAGCAGTAGAAAAAGATATATTATGTTGAGCAACAAAAGTTGCAAATCTAATTTCGGCAGCTTTGACTCGATCATTAAAATTGAGTCCAGAAGAAGATGGCAGGGAACTGACCTCTGGTGGAGAGCTAACTGGGAGAGAGCTAACTGGTGAAAGAGTTAAATTTCTTAAAATGCTTACATTACAGTGAACAATACCTTTTCTAAGATGATGGGTACGCGTGAGCTGGTTATGTTTTTCTGTTTTTAAATGCCTGTCAATTTCTGACCTACCGCAAGTTAAATAAATATCGCACGCAACACAAAAGAATTTCGTGGGGTCTGACGGACATTCTTTCACCCATTGTCTCCACTCTGGAAAATCATCGAACCATTGCTGCTGGAAAGTCATGACTCGAGATTTTTTGGATTTTTTAGCAGAAGGCTCTGATAAATCCATATTTAATTTTTAAAAAAAAAAAACAGAAACAGTAGCAATAGTACGATGACCAATTAAATCTATATAAACTCTAACCAACGCGTTCGCGATACTAAGAAAGTCGGACGTGAATTTAACTATTAATAATTTAAATAATCTATACTATTTATTCATTAAAAAACACACACTGTACTTAATGTTAATAATAATTATAAAAATAAAAATATACAAATACTTAGTTAAATACCTTTAAATTTTATTTCAGGAACGCAGTAATCCCGATAGCTGATGCACACCGTGTAACTTTATACGTAAAATTGATCGTTTACGGAAACAGCATCCGTTGACGAACAAACGAAGCATCATTTGTTTATAACCGAGATCCGAGGCGCGAAAAACGCGCGCGTGTAACTTCTTCGGGCATTTAAAGTTTAAAGAGACGCGATTGACTTTAAGAAACTTCGTCATCATTAAAAATTGCTTTTGTGAAGATTATAAGAGCATTTGAGTTAAAATGCATTTAACAACTAAAAATTGTCATAAAAATAATTTTGGTATTGCATTAAATATAACTGCTTGACAAAAAAAGTTTAGCCGCGCAGTCCCCAATGACTCAATAAGTAAGACAGAGACAATAACAATCGATTGTCGCGGCGCTGTCAATCGGCCGGCGCTGACCGAGACTCTGTCATCAGCGATACCGTAAGAGTGACAAAGACAGAAGGTATGATGAATGTTACGACTTCTGTCTTACTTATTGATAACAATACTTATTGATAGCCCCGCTCACTTCAGATAGAAAGAATAGAAATATATTTATTTATCTTGATCAATTTTGAAAGGGGAAATTTTAAACAGTACTAATGACAAGGAAACGTAAAGTAAAAAATACAATGAAAATAAAAAATGAACTTTCAAATGATGAACTGCATAATCAAGCAAATATGGTAGAGATAAAGAATTCAATTGAGAAGTGTATACATACACATATGGATCAACGCTGTAAAACTTCAACTTACGTTTATGACGGTGAAAATAGAAAATACTTGATGAATTTTGAGACCCATCAGCTCTACTTTCTATTAGTAAAGTAAATATAAAGCCTTTAGCTATAATTGAACCATGGTTTAGGCCTATAAGGGGATCCCGCCATGTAAAAAAAGTGGAAACGCATTCCAGGACACAGTACCTCCGGGGTGATGTGGAAAGCTGTGTCATAAGTAATCTTTCGTCTCTCCTAGCCGCAAAGAGAGCTTAAAACTGAAAAAAAAAAACATAAAAATGGCTTTTTTTTTCAAAATCTTGGCTTATTTATTGAAGATACGAAAAAATGATAAGAGGCCATTTTTTTAGAGCATAAAAATCTCTATAAAAAAGGTCTCTGGGTGCACTTTCGTATCTTCAATAGTTTAGCCGCAAAAAGAGTTTAAATGTATCAGTACCGGACCACTTCATGCATTTGTATCTATCTATACTCGTGTATATAGATATACAAATGCATGGAGTACCAGTACCGGATCACTCAATACATTTGTATATCTATATTCACAAATATAGATATATAAATGCATGGAATGGTCTGGTACTGATACATGAACTCTTATTTAAACATTAAAAAAAAAAAAGTTAAAAATTTGAAAAAAAAAAAAATTTGTATCAGCGAGGACTCGACGACGGAGTTTATGCTTCCGAAGTAGTCACTCACTCCACTTGACTGTTTCCGCGGTTACCCGTAGTTCATAAAAACTATTACAAAAGCTGCGTTTGAGAATTACCGGTGTAATAATTATCAAAAGCTATTCTAGCTAGTAATATTTACTAGTGAGAATCATAATATTTATAATTTATTGTTTACTCGGACTGTGGTACAAATTTTGTAGGAGCAGACGCCACGCTAAAGAAAGACTTCGCAGCAGGATCGAGGCAACTAAAAGAACTTCAGTATTTACTTGCTACAGATGGCACAAACTGGAAGTTCAACCCACCAAGCGCTCCACACTTTGGTGGCAAGTGGGAAGCAGCCGTAAAGTCAATCAAGTTCCATCTCATGCGAGCTATTGGTGAATCGCTATTGACTTACGACCAACTCGCTACAGTCTTAACACAGATTAAGGCTGTGTTGAATTCAAGACCGATCGCTCCGCTATCTGAAGATCCTGCAGATTTAACCGCTCTAACTCCTGGACATTTTCTCATCGGTGAACCGCTAATAGCCGTACCTGGGCCCTCGCTACTGGAAAATAATTCAGCTACGTTGTCACGCTGGCAACAACTACAACAAATGTTCCAGAGATTTTGGAGTAGATGGTCATCAGAGTACCTGCAACGTCATCAATCTATTTCGAAATGGCATAATCCGCAAAACAACATCAAAGTGGGTTCATTAGTCATGTTGACTGATGAAAGATTCCCACCATCGAAATGGCCGCTTGCTCGAGTACTCGCATTACATCCAGGCAGAGATGGCCTGACTCGAGTAATCACGCTGAAGACCGCTACCACGGAACTTGTACGACCAATCGCTAAGCTGTGTGTACTACCAGTTCACTCTCCAGAAGACAATCCAGTCGACACAGTCGCCAGCGCTGGGAAGAATGTTCAGTCACGAGCTTGATTAATTAGAATCAAGCTTCGTGCATTTCCGCTCGGTTCGGGAGTTGCTGAACTCGCTACTGACTGAAGGTCAGAATAGTGCCGGGTCACTCGCTATTTGGGCCCGGCACATACAATTTCTAACTCAGGATCGTGTCAAGACGTCCTGAGGACCCGCTACAAGCTGACCAATCACAAAATTCGTTTTATATTGGTCAGCCTATGAGAGAGCTCGCTATCAACTGATACCTGTTGGCGCGCTTTTAAGCCAATAGGAAAATTCGTTATATGCAGCAAGGCTGCCACGTCGACACCAAGCTTCTCGACGATTCAACGACGCTACCATTATTCATTCTACAACGTGTCTTTGCTACTTGCAACCTCGTGCTTGAACCGCTTCAGTAAATAATTTGTGTAAAATTATAACTAAATCACTACGCTAAATTATCCTCAATATTTAGACAGTACATCAAGGCTGCTATTTATTGAGAATAAATAAATTGTTCTTGTGACAATAATTAATTGTTAATTAATTATTATTGACTTAACCGCTATTGACCACGTGTCAATTTCATACGTGAATTATATCTTTGCATTCGCTATCGCGTATAATTTATCTAGTCGCATTCGCTATTAATCATAATTCCCATAATTTTTAAGTGTAAATAAGTGTAAATAAATCTATAATTTATTTTGTGATAAAATCTGTGTAATTTTTAATTGTTTAACTAACCTCGCCTAAACCAGATCCAATTAGTTTATTCGCTCATTTTACATCCTGAAAACAAAAAAAAAATTTTTTTTTTAATAAAAATTTATTTAAAAAAAAAAATTCGAATTTATTTTATATTATTTTATATTATTATTATATTTTTATATTTTATATTATTATTATTATTATTCCCGCTGTATGCTTCGGCTGAGATCGGATTCTCAGAATTTTTCATGTACAGAGAGTCACAGCTGTGTGTGTGACTCCTCTGTGCTTAGTGGGGAGAGTAAATTCTCCTCCGATCTCGGCTCCCTTTGGCTTCTTCCGCCGCACCCGACACACCAACAGGTCTTCCCAAGTCGTATATGTCGCCCGCGCGGCAGAAAGTGGGGGGTCGTTTTACCCACGATCTGGCCGCACTGTCTGAGACTCGCCTCTGACTCTGTCCCCACTTCACCTTTACGGACATGTGTCGACGTGAAAATTAAGTCATGTGACCATGGCACTATGACGTATTAAATTCGGGCGGCAACAAGACGGAGAAAAGTGGGAACCGCAAGGACGATGAAGACAATTAAGATTGTCTCAATATATATATATATATATATATATATATATATATATATATATATATATAGGAATTTCAACAATTTGAAAAATATAATATTAAAAAAAAAAAAAATAATACTATATTTTTTTAATTATTAAAATCACTATAACTCAGAACCTATGGATTTAGCGACTTGTCTCATATGACTTTTTTTGAAGGGAATAAAATTTCCTACAAAATTCCTATGAAAATTTTCAGTGTACTTTGATTGGTTTACGTTCCGCAAGCCAATAAAGGTCAATTTGATAGGAAAAATGACTTTCACAGCGGACACAAGTGAAACATCTGGAATTACAGCTAAGTTACAAGCTAAGTAACAGCTAAATGTCCTACAATTCGCGACCAAAACCGCGTCGATATCATAAAACGCAGCTGAGTATTAGAACGTTAAAAAAAAAAGTAATTTAATTTACGTGTATTTTAAATGAGAAATCTTGGAAATTAAATGGAAAGTACTTAAGATTGGAATTAAGAGCACAAACTTGGCAGGAAGTTTTGTTTTAGCATAAAAAACAATATTTTGCTTGATGAGCAACAAAAAAAATACTTTCGCCGGAAACGAAGTACCCTAATATATATATATATATATATATATATATATATATATATATATATATATATATATATATATATATATATATATATATATATATATATATATACATATATATATATATAAATATATATATATGTATATGTATATAAAATTTTGAACCGAATGTATTTTCTGACTCAGTTCGTCGAGCTGAGTTTAGGGGTAGCAAAATTTTTCGGACATTCCATTATGAGGACAAATACGATAGTTAAATTTTTATGAAATCTACTAAAAACCTGTGATTGGAATAGACTATTATACCGCCCGCTCAACGCTTATATTTTCTACCTATTTCTGTACACTTATTCGCATCGTATATTGAAACCTCGTTCGCGTGAATCTTATGCTGCCTTACGCATTCGAGTATCGACACGTTAGAATACCTCAAACCTATAATTTTTTTAATTTTAATTCTTTTCTAGTGTATAGCTGCAATTACGGCCTTTTGTACTTTTTGCCTTTATATCGCAAACTGCTTTTTACTTCTCCTCCTCTGCCTTCCGTTGTGCGGCTGTGGCCCGACTTGTGCTTGTATTGTACTGTATGATTACGGTGATGCCCTAATACCTTTCTTGTGCAATGGAGGTGCAGTGGCTAGGAAAACCAGGAAAAATACAGAGAAAACTGAACCAGTACAGTTTGGTTTGGGTGAAGCTCGAGTGATCGATAAAATTACCATTTCACCGATCACTGGATCTTCATCCCGCGCCTAGCGATCAGAGACCTTCGTTCGAACCCAACGTGTGGCTAAACGGTCACCGAGCCAAGTAGTGATCCTGCTCGATGCTACTTAACTTCGGTGATCACCCGAGCCACGCGCGTGCCGAATGGCTGCCTCAGCCGCCTCCTCAAACCTATAATTTTCTTTTAAATTTCTATTTTATTTTTCTCAGCTTTTTTATTATGCAAATAACAGACTGCATGAAAAAAAAGTTTTTATCGATATATATATATATATATATATATATATATTTAGTAGTTAAGGGTAAAATTTAACTATATTAAAATAAATTATTTAAACCAACTAATAATGATAAATAAAAGTTTTATTTATCCAACGTAATTAACACAGTAAAAGAAAATTATACAAAATGAAAATGCTTGAATGCGTGTTCGCAGCTCAGCGGTGTATCTTGTAATTGTGTAATATCTCTACGAATGAGATAGAGACGGAATATGGAAAAATCGTCAGCGTAGATTGCCGAAATTGATCGATCGGAATTACTGTAGCAATGCTACATATATATATATATATATATATATATATATATATATATATATATTTGGCGACGATACTTTAGGATTAGATTGCGATAATCACTGTCTACGTCGCCAACTACCAAAGAGTGAAACGTTGTGAGTGATAATGAGAAGAGAAGAAATGGAAAATGGTATTTGTGGGGTGATAGCTGAGACTCCTCAGTTAGGTGAGTCTATCGTATACCCCACCTAAGACGCCGTGTTGGAAGTTACATGTTGGAAATGTTATACATTGAAACAGGCATAGGGACGAGGTATTGCGAGAGGCGCGAGTTGTGAATGCGATCTCGCGGAGTGAAGCCGAACCGCCATATATATATATATATATATATATATATATATATATATATATATATATATATATATATATATATATATATATATATTGAGACAATGTGAATTGTCTTCGTCGTCCTCAGCCTTGCGGTTCCCTCTTTTATCCGTCTCATTGCCGTTTGAATTTTCGTATGTCATAGTGCCGTGGTCACATGACAAGTTTTTCACGTCGACGCATGACCGTGAGGTAAGTGGGGGCAGAGCAAGTTCATGACCAAGGACCCTGCGGCATCGATAGACACTTCGATCTTGGATCTAGTAGCATTTCGGTCTACTTAAATATTCGGAATTAATTATTGTTAGCTGGTAATTTTACTTGCACTATATCAGTTGTTACTATTCAATTTTACTTTTCAATTGTACTTTACTATTCAATTGTACTTTATATTTAACTGGCAACTTAGCTTGCGATTTCATTGTTTATCATATATTATTATTTTAGTATAAAGTACGTTTAATTTATTAAGTTCATCATTACGTTACCGCTTATACATCTGTAGTATCAGCGCATTAATTATAAAGAATAAAATCAGTACGATAATCAACATTTTCCACGTAGCCATGGATTAGTATTCGGACCACATCTATTGTATTCTTCGGAAACACTTATTGTAAGTGATTGAAATTTTTATAACTGGCAATAAACTTGCATATTTTCCTTATAAACTCTCTATTCTATCTATTATCTTTTATTCATATTTCAAAATACTGGTAAAATTATTTAATAAGATATAATACCTATTAATTAGGTTATATAAGATAATTGAATTAATTATAAGAAATATTTATAAATAATAAGCCGTGAGGTAAGTTCATAAATTTTTATATATGTTGCCGAGTTTGAACAAGTGCGGGTCCTTGCTTTGCAAGAACCCTAGTCCATTGCTCTGTCCCAATAAAATAAAATTTGTTAGAGGCCAGCCTAAGCCAGGGTTCAACCCGCGAATTCTGATGGCTGCTGGTAACAATCGCGAAAAAGAAAAGCGATTTGTCTCAATATATATATATATTATTTACGTATAAATAACATTGAACATAAAGCACAAAGAGTTAGAAAGTCCTAGGACAATACTATCGTTATCGCCGTTAATTTTTTTAAGCTTTTCATTGGACAATACCTTGTTTTTGAGAATATATATATATATAGTAAAAACATTGCTCATCTTTTATAGTAAAAATAAAATTTTAATGAATAACAAAATTGAAAAATATAAGTATTTGACAGTATGGAGAAGACACCTATTGCAAGTCCTTGCAATTTACTGGAAACTGTATTTTATTTATTAAAGTAATTAGTATATATAATCATTTTTTTTTCTATATAATATACACGTACGAAAATATTCATAGAAGTAAACTTAGAAGTATGACTTGATAGTACTGACTTCTCGTATCCGATAATGGAAACGGTAATCCATGCGTGACCAAATGCAACTTTCTAGTCCATGTCTGTGCCATAATCCTGTTATGTCCGCCGCTTTGATTTAAATTAATTATCCGGGATTTCTCCCTTTGATAGCGATAGAAAAATTTAACGAGCGATGTGGAGTGTTACGTCCTGGTTGATGTTTTGGCGCTGGCGTGGTTGAGCGGTCGATTTGAATTGGACGTAATGAGAACTTACATATAATTATAAATAATTATTTAGTAGGGGTTGAACAGCCACCATTCGGTGGTTGAAATAAACTGGTTATTATTTTATATCTCAATCCGATTTATTCAATTGTAAAAGAATAATTTCAATAATGTGGAAATATACAATTGAATCAATTTATAAATTGTTAAAGTTCGTCTAACAATAACTTCGAAAGGGTGAGAAAGAAGTTGAGTATTTAATATTGAGCCTGACTGCTCTCTATGATTCTATATTTCAGACTGACTTCTCTAGATCGAGAAAAACTAGAGTAAGTCTCTTATCAATACGAGGCGCTTGGGCATCAGGCCCGCGCATCGTTCGATATAGAGGGGTGGATCGTGATAAGCAATATTCTCGAATGATCCATTCTCCGTTCTCACGCTTTCTCCGTTTTTATTATTAACAAATGAGTCACTTATCTATGAACAAAAGTTATCTTAGAACAAAATAGATGTTTGTGCAGCTGCACGTCTCGAGGATTTACTCGAGGCGTCAGCGTTTATTTATACATAACAAATATTAAGAGAAAAATAACTTTATCAATATGTTTCAAATATTCTAAATAATATCATATTATTTTATATTATTATGTTATGCTATATTATTACATTATATTATATCCTATAATATAGAGTAACTTATTAATTATGCAACTTGCTAAATTATCAATATACATCTTAATTAATTAGTTAGGTCTCAGATCGGTCTCTTAATAATTAGTATTTAAAAATAGTCAGAGACATCTGACGAGCAGGCTGGGACGTAACACCTCCCCACCCGGTAGACAAGCGCCCCGCTTGTTCTGGGCCTTAGCTCTTGTTGTAAATGTAGTTTATTTTCTTTATTGTTTTATTTGTAACTCTATTTTACCCATCTTCGAGTTTAAGAAATCTAAGTACCGACCTGTGACCTATGACTCGACGCCTGCCTTTTTAGTGGCGACATTTAAAAAAATCCATTCTCTTTCTAATCCGTCTGTTTGTAAACCATGGTAAACATTTTTATGGTTTTATTTTAATGACGATGTTCTTTTTTTTCCTAATCCTGTTTGTTTGACGATTGAGATAAATTATGCGTCACGTATGCCGCATCTGTGGCCAAAAAAAATTATGTAAAAATTTATATTTTTTTTTGTAAAAAAAAAATATTTTATATATTCATAAAATTATTTACCGTGTTTTTTTTTCTTTATTGAATTTAATTTTTTTTCAAATTATTTAAAAGTAGACTATATGCGTATATAAAAAAAAAGATTTTACGAATAGGACAAATTCATAAAATTTTCTTGTTAAATTATTAATATGTTCTTTTTCAAAAAAAAACTTTAAGATATAATGTTTGTAAGAAGTTTATGCTAAGGAGAAAAGAAATTCCAAAACCTCAAACTATTATTTGAATGTGATTTCTTTTCGGTCTTCTTGATGTAATTATTACTATGATTTTAATTTTTTTTTAACTGTTTAAAATATATTATTTTATCGTAGCTTATAAAAATTCCTTTATTTCTTTCTTCTTCTTTCTATTATTTAGTTAGTTTTTTTTTTTTTTTTTTTTTTTTTTTTTTTTTTTTTTTTTGAGTTTTTAGTATTGTTTTCTGAATTTGTTTATTAATGTTAATAAGTATTATTATATTATTACAATGATGTATCTATATTATATCTAAATATTTGTATATATTTATTTCTTAGTATTACTTACGACTTTTCTGCCTTCATGTGCTAATCCTGTGTATTTGCATATAATTTTTTTGTTTTCCTGCATTTTGCATATTTTCTTGTTTATTTTTTTTTTTTTTTTTTGCTTAAAATTCTATATACATTTGCATTAAAATTATCTATTAAATAATATATAAAGAAAAACTTAATCTACGAATTCTTAATTTTATATTAAAATTCTATTTGAGTCTATATATTGTTAAAAAAAAATTATTTTTTTTTGTCTTTTTTTTTTATTTTTTTTTTATTTTTAATTTTTTGGATGAAAGTTTATAGACTGGAAGCTTATTTTTTTTTCTTAGCATTATTACTCAATTTCAATTCATAGCAGATAATATTGGTACTATCATTCTTATTAAAATTTCTGTATAGAAAGTAAATTCATTCATTAATTATAAAAGTTATTAACATGATGTTTTTTTTTTTTTTTATATATATATATTGTGTGAGAAGGCAAAAAAAAAGAAAAGAGTAGAACAGGAAAGAAAGAAATATGAGAGGTACAGATTTCAATGTATCTACAAAAAGATGCATGTGTCTGGGAGGAAAAAAAAACTATTTATTTATAAGCAATTTTGGCTCTATCACAATGAATGATTTTTCTCTTTCCCGGTTTACATTCGATTTCTATATCATTTTTATCAGGAAATATTTCTGTAACTTTATACGGACCTAAATAATTATCATCAAATTTACCATCTCTCTGATTCTTTACTAAGAATATATTTTGGCCTATTTTGAAATTTACTGGATTAATTTTTTTATCATACCGTACTTTGGATCTTTGCTTTGAATTTTCTAAATTTTGTCTTGCTTCTTTCCGTGATTCTAATAATCTAGTTGCAAGTTCTTTAACAAAATCTGCGTATGTAGGAATCTCGTCTAGATAGGAAAATTCTGATGGTAATCGTGCTTCTTTACCAAAAACTAATTTATACGGCGTGAATTTCGTACCTTCATGTACACTCGTGTTGTAAGCAAAGGTGGCATGAGGCAACCATTTATCCCAATCATCGTGACTTGTAAAATGTTTAATATAATCAGTTAAAACTTGATGGCTTCTCTCGAGAGAACCATTTGATTGAGGATGAAAAGCTGTTGTCTTAATTTGTTTCATTTTGAAAATTTTGGCTACGCAACCCATTACTTTACCTATAAAAGCTTGACCTTGGTCTGTTAAAATTACTTTCGGGCAACCGTGTTTTAATATAAAATTCTCGACTAATGCTATCGCGATATCTTTGGCCGTCATGGACACTAAAGGTATTGCAAAACAGTATTTTGAAAGATCATCTTGCATCGTTAAAATATATGAATATCCGTTAGCTGAAGTTTTATTTGGTACTACTATATCTAATGCTAATTTATCCCATACTTCTGCGGATGTGTCTGTAATGACCATCGGCTGTTTTGTTTTTATTCTAACTAATTTCTTTTTCTGGCAACTAATACATTTCCTAACGAAATCTTCAACATGCTTTTTGTTATTGTCCCAAAAATATTTTTGTCTAATTCTATTATAAGTTTTAGTTACTCCTTTATGTCCTGCTATTGAAGTTTCGTGATTTTCGGCTATTATCTTTTCTCTTTCCTCTACTGGAGGTATTATTATTTCATCTTTGCAAATAATTATTTTTAAATCGCTGCCTTTGAAAATTTTAGCAATAATATTTTTAATTTTCGTCCAAATTGTTTTTGATAAATTGCTTCTACCCTGAGAAATACTAACTGATTTTATTTTTGATTTTTCCATTTATAACTTTAAATTTTTGAAAGCTTTACAATAATCTTTTTCAGTTGGTGTATCTCGACTATCACTTTGAGTTACCAACGCGAGTACTTTCTTTTTAGATGTTCCCATTTTGATTACTTGACCTGTTTTATAATTAGTTAAAGGGCTCAATTTTAAATATCCTGACACTAAAAACTGTTTCCCGATTTCGCTTGGTACGGTACCATCAGCGTTAATGAAACATAAATAACAATTTTTCTGCATTTCTAAGTTATCTCTTGTTTCGTGTACGTTCTCGTTACTGTAGTCGTTTGAAGTATTTGAAATTATAGATATATTACCGTCAGAGTCTATTTCCTCGTTAGATAAATTGTCGTTTGCTATTATGATCGCATTGTCGTTTGATTTGTTTTGATTTCTGTCCGAATTTGATTGTGTCGAATTTTGTCGTATGTCTATTTCATTATCAGATGAGTTTATCTGTTCGATTTGGTCAAAATTTTGGTCATTAAATGAATTTATTTGTTCTATCTGTTCGAAATTTTCGTCGTCAGCTGAATTTATCTGTTGATCGAAGTTCAGGTCGTTGAATGAATTTATTCGTTCAGGCGATTTTGAATTTCGATCAGCAGGTGAGTTTAGTGTAGGGTTTTGTGATTCTCTACGTGATGTAGTGTGTTGTGAATTTTCTGGGCTTGTATTTTCGTTTATTATTGACAATCTATCATTAGTTCGTTTATTATTTAAATTTTGTTGACGTTTAATTGCTTTTAGAGTAACCATTATGTCTGGTAATTTGGGTTGTGAATTTTTATTATTTGGTTTTTTTGTTTTATTTTTAAAATTTTTCGCAAGATGTTGTATTTTATTCGGAATCTGTTTTTGTGTATGTGTATGTTCGTCGTAGTCTGTACAGCATGAACATGTTTTGAGTTTACGTTTTCTAGTCGATCTACGTAGTTCTGGTGTAAGTTTATTAGTATGTGTTTGTTCTGCATCAGTACCGTGAGGTCTGTTCTTGTCTGCGTCTGTTAAATTTGGGTTTATTTTTGTAGTGTTTGTTTTTGTCTTTTCTGTATTTTTATTGGCTATTTTTTTCTGTGTTATTGTGTTAGTTTTTATGGTTTTTGTTTCGTCGGGTGATTCTACTGTCATGGGTTCAATTACAAAAGAATTTTCTCCTATGTCGTTAGTTGACATGTTTATGTTGTTTTCTGGTTCATTATGAATTACCGCAGAGACGTCCATAATTTTTGGATAATCGCCTCCTTCGTCAGAAGACCAAGGAATTGCAACTCCCATGTCTTTTTTATTTACGGATTTGGGTGTGATAGGAGTTCTTGGAGTGATAGGGATTGTTTCGACAGGTGATTCAGTACTAATGTCATTTGAATTTTCTGAATATATTTTTGAATAAGTCATTTCTGTCTCGTCAGTGTTTGATTCGTCATCAGAAGTTTCTGGAATAATTATTTTTTCAATTTTCTTACTTTGTTTATTTATTTTTCTACGTGAACGTATTGTAGGAGAGGGTGTAAACTCTGCCATTTTAGTTGTCCTTTTGATTTGAGAAGGATTAAATTTATTTTTATTAATTTTTACATTTTTCTTATCTGTCTGTATTTTTGGATTTGGGTGTGTAGATGTAGCTTGTGTTTGTACGTTGGGTGGTAATGACAATGGAGTTTTCGTGGTTTTACCACTTTCAACTTGCGGATTTGGAGATTGAGGTGATGGTGTTAAATTACGTGAATTTTTATGTTTTGGAGAGTTTATAGAATTATTAGAAATATAAGACAAACCGAAATCTGTCATATCAGATTCGTCACTTAAATACGAAGGGTTGTCTTTAATGAGTTTTTTCCTCAGAGTTACAGCATCATACATGTCTCCTGATGACGACGATTCGTCAGAATAATCAGGAAGAGTTATTGATTTATCTGGTTCTGGATTTGATACGACTTTGCATTTAGAATTTTTATTTAATTTTGCATTCTCGTTAGAATTACGCATGCGATTTGAATTTCCGTTAGAATATAATTTATTTTTATTATTTTCATTTTGATTTTTAGAATTGAAGTTTTTATTGATTGAATTTGAATTTAGTTCTTGAGGATTATTTGTTTCCAAGTTTGTGAATATTTTATCATTTTTATTTTTACTTAAATCATCTTCGCTTAGTGATTCAGTGCTAGAAAATTTTTTATATGGATTATATCGTCTGACGTCAGATCTTTTCATTTTTAAATTTTTATTTTTACCGATATATCCGTTTTTATTATTTTTAACTAATCGCCGGTCGCTAGGGTAGCTAATCCTATTGCCGTCGCTAGTAGATTTGACGACTGGGTCCATAGTATTGTTACTGACTGGCCCAACCGCTTGAGTTTTTGGCTCAAGAATTTGAAGTTCTTCGACCGAATCTTCTAGACCGACCGCTTGAGTATTTTGCTCAAGATTTTGAATTTTTAAATTTATTTTTCTAACTCCGTCGACTGAGTTAGTCGCAATTTTATTTTTATCGCGAATTATTTTCTTACTTGGAGTAATTTCCTCTGAACTTGAATTATTATTTTTGTTAAAATTTGTAGGTAATTTATTTTTATCGTTATTCGAGCTAATTGACTCCGAATTAGTTTTGTATTTAGGTTTCTTTTTAAAGACTTTACCATCGTCTGAAGGATCTGAAGTCCTCAACCTAGCGATTCCGGGTTTTCCAGGTCGCCATTTAATTTTAATTGGATAAACTTCGCGGTTTTCAATTATTGGGTTACGCGATAAAGCGTCCGCGTTTGTGTTTATTTTTCCCGCCTTATATAACACGGTATATTCGAACTCTTTAAGCCGTTCTCTCCATCTCATTACACGCGATGTTGGGTCATTCATATTATTTACCCACACCAGCGGTCTGTGATCGGTGACAAGAGTAAACTCTCTGCCATAGAGATACGGTCTAAATGTTTTCATACCAAATAAGGCTGCGACCATTTCTTTTTCGGTGGTCGAATAATTTTTTTCGTGTTTATTGAGCACACGAGAAGCTGCTGCAACAATTGTGTCTTCGCCAATTTTGCCTTGTGAGAGAATTGCTCCAACTGCATAGCCCGAAGCATCGGTCGTTAAAATAAATGGTTTCGAAAAATCTGGATACTGCAATATCGGAGCTGTACATAGTTTATCGCGCAAGGTTTCAAAAGCTATCTGATGTTCAGGCGCCCATGAAAATCTTGCGTTTTTGCTTGTAAGATCGGATAGGCACTTAGAGATTTTTGCGAAATCCTTGATAAATCGCCGATAGTAACCAGCAAGTCCAAGAAATTCTCTCACTTGTGTTGTGTTTTCAGGTGTTTTGAAACATTTGATCGCTTTAATTTTATCGGGATCAGGCTTGACACCGTCGGCAGATATAAGATGGCCTAAATAAATTACTTCTTTTTTTAGGAATTCACATTTATCGGCTTGTAGAGTTAAATTCGCACGTCGCAAACGTTCGGCTAATTTTTCGAATTTAGTGTTATGTTCTTCTAGAGAACGTGCGTAAATGACTATATCGTCTAAGTAAACAAAGAGATCTGCTCCTTGTAACCCGCGTAAAACTAAATCCATTAACCTTTGGAACGTTGCTGGAGCATTTTTAAGTCCAAATGGCATTCTATTAAATTGATAATGACCATGAGGAGTTGTAAATGCTGTTTTGTGCTTATCTTTAGGATCTACTTTTAATTGATGAAAACCCGATTTTAAATCAAATACTGAAAAATAAATCGCACCACCTAATTGATCGAGAATATCATTTATCAACGGTAGTGGATATGCATCTTTAACAGTCTTATCATTTAATTTACGATAATCTATAACTAAACGCCATCTTTTATTGCCTTTAGAATCAGCCTTTTTGGGTACGATCCATAAAGGGGAATTATATGGTGAGGTCGAAGGTTCAATAATATCCATTAACATTAGTTCTGTTATCTGTTTTTCTATTTCGTCTTTCTGTGCTGGAGGGTGTCTGTATTGTCGAGTATTTACGGGAACGTCATCGATAGTGGGTATAGTATGAGCCGCAGTGTCTGTAGCGCGCAGTGGTTCTCCTGGAATGTGGAATAGGTCAGCGTATTTCTCTACTAGAGAAACTATTGCTTTACGCTCTTCCTCATTCAGATGTTTTAAACGCAAGAGTTTTAACACTTTCTTGACACGATTTTCCCCGGCCGTGGTACTTTTATCGTAATTGTCTGTGTCGTCATGCGTCAAAGTAGTATCCTCGTCTTCGCTTGTCCCGAATGGGTACAGAGGAATTACGGGTACTTTTACTTTTACATCTTTGTCAAGAGTATTTATTGCGTACAAATAAGCGATTCCGTTATTATTACTCACTAAAGCTTCGCCCGCGTAAATACCGTTTTCAAATTCGATACGAGGTGTATAACCCTCTTTAAGTTTACTATCTACTCGAACAAACATTGCCGTTTTCGTTCGAGCTTTTAAAACGAAATATTCTCCTTCTGTTAATGATATTCGTAGATTATTTAAATGTTGAAATGTTACCGTATTGTCTACTAAATTTATTATTCCGCCGTGTTCTCGTAAAAATTCCATGCCAAGTATGCCCGTATAATCTAAAGGAAATTCGTCCGGTATTATATGAAAATAAGTGTCCTTATTAAAAATTTGTATTTTTATTCTACCCAAAGTGATAGCTTCGGAAACACCGTTTAATTTGTAACAATATGATTCGTCGATTAATTTTTTATATTTTAATTCCCCATATTTTATTAAATTTAAATTACATCCGGTGTCTACTAAAATTTTCCCATAGCTAGATATTATATCTTTGGATCTGAACATAATTGACGTAGGTTTATAATCAATTGACATGGCACCCACGGAATAAGTTTTTGTCGGTATTCTTAGTTTTTGTTTAAATTTTGGCGCTGAATTGCTACGTTTCCCATCGGAGCGCCGACTCGAGGGAACGCTTGGTCGTTTCCCGTACCTGTACTCGGCTTTGCATTTAAACCGTCGCGTTTTCCTTCGTTATAAATTTTTTTACGACAATTGTTTACTGAATGACCGTTCATTTTACAGTAATCACATTGAAGAATATTTTTATTTATAATTTGATTAGATTCAATATTCTTTCTTTGAATTAAAATTCTACATTCCTCAATATTATGATTGTTTCTTTTGCAAAAATTACAAAACTTATTTGGGTTGTTTCGATTTTGATTATTAACCTGTTCCGATTTTTCACGACTGTTTCTGTTATAATTTTTATTAAATTGCTGATAAGGATTCAAATTTCGAATGTGGTGATTATTTGGGTTAATTGTGTTGTGTGGGTTTGGGTCTTGGATTGCGAAACAATTTTTATTTGAATTATTATCGAATGGCTTGAAAAGTTTATTTATATTTTTCATTTGCTGTAATTTTTGTTCCGCTTTAATTGCTGCGGTAGCGGCTGTAGCAAGATCCGCAAATTCGTCATTGTGTAAAAATAAAGCAAGTCTTGGTTCTAAACCCGAAATAAATGCTTGTACCGCAGTTTCTTTAGCCAAAACTATTTTTTCATCTTTACTATTACCGCCTGTATCCGCGATTTCTGAGCAAGTGTCCTGTAAATGTTTATTCACTCTATGGTAAAAGTCCATTACGCGTTCACTCGATTTTTGCTCCAAGTCATTAAATTCTTTTAACCAAACTGAAACTTGTTTGCTTAATCTAAAATTTAAATTTAAAAATGCAATAAATTCGTCTATTGTTTTTACGTTTGACCCGCTTACTCTAATTAAAGGTTCGCCTTTACATTTGGATTTTAATATTCTAACGAGCGCGTCCTCGTTTATTTCTCTTAGATATTCTTTCGCGTCTTTGCATGCCTGTATGAATGATTCTACTGGATAACTTATACCGTCAAAGTCTGGTATAGTTTTGAAAAATTCTTTGTAATCGAATTTGTTATTTGCACTTAAATTATTCGTTAAATTAAGATTGGGAGGTAATTGGTGTGAAGTACCCACGGGTGGATTTCTTTCGAAATGTGTTTTTAATTGTTGAGCAATAGCTGCTTGACAATTTTCTTCAAATTTATTTTTCATTTCAAGTTTTTCTGCTAGTAATTGTTCGATTTGAGCTTTTAACGCTAGTACTTCATTTTGGGTTTCCGTAAGGGAAACTTCCATTTGTTCAAGACTCATTATTGTTTATGTAGATATTTCGAAAGACAGAAAAAAAAACTTTTAACAATATAATTGACTTACTACTTAGTTGTTTACAGGTTTGAATTTCAGATGAATCGGTAATTGTAGTTGATATGGAGATCTTCGTTGCCGTCGGAAGGTTGATGGAAACACGTTGAGCAGAATGTGCGATAACTGTAGATTTCTCAGCTGTAGTTGATGTTGAGCTGCGTCCGTCGGGTGTCGTGAATGATATTGGTAGTTTTATTTTATTTTAAATTTTAATTCTTCATTAACTTCACTCACTTGAATTTTATTATGAATTTTATTTTTAATTCACAAAATTTTATTTTTTTTTTTTCTTGATGTATATGATTTTTATAAATTTATATACTTTTTTTTTGTTTATTATTTTATTTGAGAGCAGAGAAAAAAAATTTAATTTCAGATCTTGAATAATAAAAATTCAATTTTCAATTTAAATGTTCGACGAGAAAAAAAAATTTGTTATTTTATCTTAATTATTTTTGAATTTTTTTTTTTTTAATTTCAATTATTTAGATTTTTATTATTATTTATTTCACTCACTTCAATTCTCACTTAACTTTTCACTTCTGTTTCACAATTTTACTTCTTTTTTTTTCTTTATTTAGGAAAAAAAAATTTCCGATGTCGACAAAAAAAATTTGTAATATATTTTTTTTGTGTTGCTCAATTTCACTTTGAGAACTTGATGTTAATTTTTGTAAAAAAAAATTTTCGGATTGTTGAGATTTTACCAGTGTATTCGGGGGCTGTTCGAATCCGTCGCTGCCACCAATTTTAATTATATAATAAGTTGTTACGTCCTGGTTGATGTTTTGGCGCTGGCGTGGTTGAGCGGTCGATTTGAATTGGACGTAATGAGAACTTACATATAATTATAAATAATTATTTAGTAGGGGTTGAACAGCCACCATTCGGTGGTTGAAATAAACTGGTTATTATTTTATATCTCAATCCGATTTATTCAATTGTAAAAGAATAATTTCAATAATGTGGAAATATACAATTGAATCAATTTATAAATTGTTAAAGTTCGTCTAACAATAACTTCGAAAGGGTGAGAAAGAAGTTGAGTATTTAATATTGAGCCTGACTGCTCTCTATGATTCTATATTTCAGACTGACTTCTCTAGATCGAGAAAAACTAGAGTAAGTCTCTTATCAATACGAGGCGCTTGGGCATCAGGCCCGCGCATCGTTCGATATAGAGGGGTGGATCGTGATAAGCAATATTCTCGAATGATCCATTCTCCGTTCTCACGCTTTCTCCGTTTTTATTATTAACAAATGAGTCACTTATCTATGAACAAAAGTTATCTTAGAACAAAATAGATGTTTGTGCAGCTGCACGTCTCGAGGATTTACTCGAGGCGTCAGCGTTTATTTATACATAACAAATATTAAGAGAAAAATAACTTTATCAATATGTTTCAAATATTCTAAATAATATCATATTATTTTATATTATTATGTTATGCTATATTATTACATTATATTATATCCTATAATATAGAGTAACTTATTAATTATGCAACTTGCTAAATTATCAATATACATCTTAATTAATTAGTTAGGTCTCAGATCGGTCTCTTAATAATTAGTATTTAAAAATAGTCAGAGACATCTGACGAGCAGGCTGGGACGTAACAGGAGGTTGCGGACAACAATAAAGAAATACGAGGAAGATTTTAACTTCCTATATTTATTATTTAATGTGGGTTTTTGAAGAGTGTGAACCCAAACGCCTTTGAGCTTGGTTACGTTGCATTTATTACTCGATCAACAGAGTGCAAAGATATTCATATTGTCTCTCACTTACTTTTAGCTGATTCTTTCTTCTAACACGGCAGGCTTTCATCCCTCCAGAACTTTGCAGCTCACTCGGCCTCCTCCGGATGGATTTGGTTGAATGGACGCGGCTGGGGTTGTAGGATAAAGTCTTATGTGCTATTTTCAAATGAACTCACTAGGTTAAGATTGTGATCTTTTGTCTTTTTATCCAACTTTTCAATTACAGCACTTATACACTATAATTGTTACAATGGATTTCACTTATAAAAGATGTAAAACCATTTAATTGATTATTATTATTTTTAATTATTTTTAATATATGCGTCTTTATTTAACCTTATGGCTTTCTATACGCAGATTATCTCAACCCGAGATCGGAAAATAATTACACTTGCTTTTTGTGTCACCATTCGATCGAGCCGGACTGAATTTTATAATAATTGTGAATAACAAAATAATACCGCTACACAATATAAAAATATCGGCCTAGTACCTTTATCAATTTACAACTTAACTGAATCTAAATATAAGATAAACCGCTGTTAACAAAATAATACCGCTACACGATATGATATCGGCCTAGTACCTTTTATTAAGGACGGTTACTTATTGCTTTCTCTAGGACAAATTTTTGCAATAAGATTACGGGCTATCGACGCCGTTTACGCGGACCATAGGACTCGAAATTTAAAGATCTGATCAACATCCACGAACCCGTATTACGCGGATCGTAGGACTCGAGATCTGAAAATTTGATCAACAACCAAGGCCCTAAGCCATGGTGCTCAGGCTATTTAAAAACTTTTGATTGATGTTTGATGGGAGTAATTAAATTGTTGTCATTGGTGGAAAATGACGACAAGTTTTTATTTATTCGTCAATCGTTATTGCAAAAATCGTCGTGCTACTTTCATACGCATAAATGGTGGTAAAACTGATGCTGCGTTTTCGCGTGCTTTTGTAAAGAGGAGTTTCGTAAATTTATTTATAAAATAAAATAAATTAATAAAAAAATTAATTGGACATAACAATCCTCAATACGGTGGGCAATCTCCCTATTAGGGCCCTCGGATGAAGTGCATGCCGACTCTCGATCAGACTTGATCAGTAATGAAAAATGACCATACCTGACCAGGCATGTTCAGGTCTGATCAGGTATGTTCATGTCTGTTCATGCCCACCCGGGTAAAAAAATTATAGATAAAAAATGGGCTTTTATAATTATATATAACTATATACAAGTATATATATATATAATTATTTCTATAAAAATAAAAAAAATTAAAAAATTCGGGCATGTGCAGAATTTGAACCGTGGACCTCGCGCTCGGAAGTTTAACCCACTACCTGTTGACCTAAACGATTGACTTGAAACGTAAGTTTCGTATGACTTCGAGTAATAAAAATCATATACATGATAGATTCTTAGTCAACAAAATTTTATATCTAATTTATAAATTATTGATTTATAGTTATATGAAATTATATATAAGTTATACTTAATTATAACTAAGAGTTTAAATTTAATCCCATATATCAGGCTGGATCAGATATGGACAGGCATGGTCAGGTCTAGTTTCAAGCCTGATTATTCATGAACAGGTATGGTCAGGTCTGTTCAATTTTTCCCGGGATCTTGCATACATAACACTCGAACAGTTGTATTCGATCCTGGACGTAATTTCAGTTAATTTTTACTAGTTTCTTTAACCGTAATTTACGACGTATTAAACATGTTTTTAACTCTTTAGGGCGTATGATGGGCGGAGGGCAGGACATGATATTCCACATGCCGCAATATATAATTTTTGTTTTTCGATTTAATATTAAAAAACTTTTTTTTTTATTGAAGGATTTTTGGGCCATTTCATTATGATTCAACAAATATATTTTTACGAATATTTGTTAATTTATTAAAATTTGCCTATTTGATAATATCCGTAAGTGTTTATATATCAACAGGAATTGATACAGTGCAAAATATAAGTAACATACCAATAGTATCAGCTAATTCATGTTACATATTTCCACTGACAACGGTACTTGTTAAGATGATATTTTCATTTTCTAATGAAAAAAACATCAAAGTGCTTGTTAAACGGGTATACAGACCAATTGATATATTTCATTATGCTTCTGGTGAGTTAAAAAAATTTTTTTTTTTAAACAGGCTAAAGCATTATTAAAGCAAAAATGGTAGTCATTATGCCAAACCACAATGATTATATACACGCTAAGATTTTTATGGTAATGACTATTATCTCATCGTGGTAAAATTAATTTCTTTATCGCGATATCTATTAGTCTCATAATTATTGTAAGGTTCATAATATGATACGGTAATATAATTAGAACACACGGTGGCAATAGTTATCATCGCGGGTGCTAAATTAGTATAATAATCATTATCACAAAAATGGTAGCTATTAATATATCACATGACAAATATTACAATCAATTGATGATATTTTTCACAATACATTGATGGTAGTAGTTGCTATCTCGCGACCGTATATACGCGTATTAAAATAACAAATATGGTCGAAACAATGAAAAAATATGTGATAAATATCAGAAAATATATGTGGCTAATTTAACTATATTTTCTGATATATTTTTTTTTATATTAAAAAATATAATATTCATCATATACGAGCCATCATATATGTTTAGTATATATGTATAAAATATATATGTCAATCATATACAAAAAATCTGTCTGTCGGTTGATCCTGCGGGCCAGCCCTAAAACTTCCCGCTGTTCTCGAGCTCTTTGAGCTCGAAAACATTGTTGTGAATACATTTACGAGCTCTCCGAGCTCGAAAATACTTTTGTTTGCCATTGTTTTCGAAAAAAATTGTCTGTTAGCATTTTTTATTCAAGGGCGACTTTACTCAATGACAACTGTACTCAGTGGCTCAGCCAATAAAAGAGCAGGCTTCAGTAAGAAAGAAGTATGTAGGTCGGTCATTATCATATGGCGCTGAGTGAAGATTCTGAAATTATCTCAGTATTTAATTAAGATAATGAGATATAATTCAAATATTATATATAGAAATAATTTATAAACAACGTTTATACAATGAAAATACTAAATGTACGGATGTTTTAATAGTTCTATAATTATTATAAGTTTATAATTATGAATTGAAGTATATTCATGTCTTTAATTGGAAAAATTTGCTTATTGTAAATTTACAATAGGTACAATTTATTAAGGAAAAAATTTTTATTGTTAACAATCAGTTGATTAATTTTATGAATAAGTTTTAGAATAATTTTTTTTTTAAAAGCATAAAATTTCTATACATTAAATTTTGAAATTTACAGGTAAGTTGTTTTAACAGCTAATTTAATAACTAAAAATAAAACTGCAAGGAATTAATGGTTGTTAAAATTTATTATTAAATAAAAGTAAATATTAAATGGAATACAAAATAACACATAATTGACAGATTCTTAAGGATCCTGCAAAATAACGCTTAGATTGTCACGGCTGATACGTTCAACTCGTATCCTTACAAGTCGTAAAAATATAAAAGAATTTTTTTTTTTATATTATTTTTTCTCTTGGGAGGAAAAAGTACATGAGAAAACTATTTTTTCTCAAAAACTATGACGACATAGTCAGAATACAGTAAGACACAGGCGGCAACACAAAATGATGCGTTCCGAATAGACCTTCAGTTTTTTTATATATAATAATTAACAGAGTGACCATTAGTAGTGTAGATCGCATAACAGTCCACCCAATACGTGAGAACCCAAGACCTCATGCACTTAGACCCTGTTTTTTTATGACTCCGACTTACTGACGCCAGCAGTCGTACCAGACAAATGTACCTACCTGAGCGTTGACAATTAAGTCGTACTGTCCCACGTAGGAAAGGTACCAATGGAATACATGTACTATAAGTTTCTCTTATTCTACAGATTTCATCAGTTTTCACTTAACGACTTTTAGAATTTATGTATCCGTTCCCATTTAACTAATCTAAGCATAGAAGCGGCAGTCTTCTTTGATTTTTCATCTTAAAACTATAGACCACCCAACTCATGCGCACCTGCATGTGATTCTTGGAAATTAGAGAAAGCTAATAGAAACCTCCAAATTTATGGTTTCCTACACGAGCATGCTCGGTGACAGAGTGGCGCCAGGTCATCAGCCTACTTAATAGTCAAAATCTGTTTCCCAGGGATCACACGTGTGCATGGGCCTAGAAATTTCGAGCGAGTCCGAGTCCTCTCGTATGGGAAACTGGTTGCCACCACTTCTCATATGTGAGGATCATATAAAAAGACCATGGACTTTAGCTCATCAGTTCTTTTGGGAATCAAACTCTGAACCTTACTGAACTCCGGACACTCGACGGTGTTCGTGGCTAGAGGATTGATATTTCGATTGAGCATTCGGTTAACGGTAGCTGGGCGTACAAACCGGACCTTGATCGTCGTAAGCACTCGAATAATCGGTATATCATTTTTTACTAGTCTCAGGAGATTAATTGACGTGATATTAATTTCACCATTCGGTCAACGATAGCTGGGCATACGAACCGGACCTTGATCGTTGTAAGTCGTGAACTAATATCGATCGGAAGCACCGGTAGCGTTGATTATCTTCACCTTATTTTAATCCATTTAGTTCCATTTTTATTTTTATATTGACATATACTACGAGAAAAGTGAAAAATCAAAGAATATTTTACCGCGATAAATGCGAAGATTTTGAATAATATTTTGCCGCGAAAAAGCGAAGAATTTCAATAATATTTTGAAATACTTTTACCGCGAAAATACCCGAAGATTTTATAAATTTATATTTTATATTACCGCGAAGACGCGAAGAATTTGAATACATTGAAATTATTTTACCGCGAGAAGCACGAAGACCTTTATTTTACTTTAACCTACGGAGGTTTAGAAATGCATAAACATTGAAATTGATACAACAAAGTATACTAAATAAATAAATAATTCGATAAATTAGAATCACATTAATTAACCGTGAGAACGCGTTGTGAATAAGTGTCCTGTATTACTGCTGACAGTCCTGACACCTCACCAAAACCTGTTGAGGGTAAGTTTTTAAACATTGTAACCATTGTTTGGTATTTTTATTTTAATAAACTCTGAAATATTTGTAAACCATATGCATGAAACATTTACTATTATATTTACTATTCTAAATATTGCCATTTGTAACCCTTTTGTATTTTGAGAATATTGAGTCCTTAATAAATTAATAACATCCACACGAGCATTCTCAGGAGGGCTGTCCGAACCTCCTGGTACGGGGAAGTAAGGGCAGACCCTTACAATGTAAGTACCCTTTTATTCACTATATTTTATACGAATATCGTACCTACGCCCATCACGATCTGCAATCGTGACAAGATGTTCAATATCGCCAATATTTGGCAGCTGTTCACCTGCAAAAAAAAAGTAATAATTTCAATTGAAAATCTGGAAAGGTTCAAATATCTATAATTTTCAAACTGTTTACACGGAAAGAAAATTATGGGAATCATTCCCATAATGGTATGGTAATAGTTCCTATACCAATATCCCTGCTTAAAAAATCTTATAAGATCCGATAGCTTCGTATAAATTCTCATAGAAATTTTATGAGAATGAATGACTTCTATGGGAAGCGGGAGTCCTCTTCTCATAGACCTCACTGAATTTTATGAGATTGTATAGGAGTTATTTAAAAAAATTATTTTCTCATAGATTTTGATAAGGGATTTTTTATAGGAATCTATCGGAAAATTCAAATGTTTATGAAAAATGAGTTTTCATAAGGTTTGATAAGATAAAATATTCACGGGATTTATAGGAATCTATAAAAAAATAATAAAATTTACAGAATTTCTATTTAGATGAGAATGTATGAGGAACTGATTTCGTCACTAACAATTGGAATCTATGAGAAAATAATAAAATTAGCAAAATTTTTGTTTTAATGAGAACGTATGAGGAAATCATTCCGTCAGTAATGATGGGATTTTATAAGAAAATAATAAAATTTACAAAATTTCTAGTTGGATGAGAATGTATAAGGAAATGATCTCGTCACTTACAACTGGAATCTATAAGAAAATAATAAAATTAACAAAATTTTTGTTTTAATGAGAACGTATGAGGAAATGATCCTGTCACTAATAATTGGATCCTATGAGAAAATAACAAAATTTATAAACTTCCCGTTTGTATGAGAACGTATCCGAAAATATTTTTATCAGTCGCAAATGAATTCTAAAAGAAAATAATAAAATTTACAAAATTTATGTCTTAATAAGAACGCATGAAAAAATGATCCTGTCATTCATAATTGAATTTTATGAGAAATAATAAAATTTATCATTTTCTCGTTTTTATGTTCAATGACTTGTTGACTCATGTAAGTTACGATATTTATGCATATAAACACATTAGTCTAGTCAACAAGTGCGTTTTTGACGAAAACCTGTTCAAGACCACCGGAAGTTATGATTAAGGTCTCATTTGATTCGGAACGGCATCTATAAAAAATTTTATCGTGAAAATTTGGGGTTGGCAAAAATTGTAAAAGTTATAAACAATTTAGTAAAAAAAAAAAGTGGTTTCGTTTTTTGCAAATAGTTCAAAAACTATCTGAGCTATCCAAAATCTGAACAAAAAAAATCCTTTAAGAGCAAGAAATTTCCAAAAAAAGTCCTGCCTCCCCGAACTGTACTGACAATATTTATATTTTTAATTTAACGGTGAAAATGGGTCTAAAAACGGGTAACGGCGCATGTACGCGCGTTGATAGAATAATAGTACAATCGAGAAAAATTTTTTTAACCGATTAAATATAAATATTAAGAAATAAAAAAAGTTGTGTACTTTCTAAACACATGGATCAATAATAATCCACTCAAAAAAATTTTTACCCCAATTTTTCAATTAACTATACTTTTGTTAATTAGTTAAGTTTTACATGTTAAAAGTTTATATAAAAATCCTGATTATTTTTTCTAAACTAAGAACTCAGGATTATTTTCACTTCGTGGAGCTATTCTTGAAAGGGTTTAGAAAAAATCGCCTTTGGAAAAATTAAAAAATTTCGATTTTCACTTTTTCATTCCCAATTTAAGGAATTGAAAAACTAAAAATGTAAATAAAGCAATCAAGAAAGTAATTTTTTTTATTATTTTGTTTTTTTATTGCTAAAAGCTACATAACAATAATTTAAAAAATTTTTTTACTTACATTGTTCAAATAATTGTTATAAACAAATGCATTGTTAATAAGATTTTTAAAAATTTTTTTTTGAAATAAGATGCTTAATGAAAATAATGATTTATAAGAAAAATATCGTCCCTTAAAAAAATTTTTTTATTGCTAAAAACCGCATTCGCTAATTAACAAGTTTTTTTTGTTGCTTAGTATTAATATTAAGGAACTATTTTTTTTTTAATCATAGTTTATCATGTTCTTTTGTTTTATAAAAAAATAATCATTTTTTAATAATTTTTCATTTGTTTATTAAACAAACAATTTGTTGTGAACAAATGATATTCTACGCTATATTTTTCTTTAAATACTAAAAACAACCATGTGTTTTTTTTTTATTGGAAAACATTTTAGGAATATTCGAGTCGAATTTTATCTGTTTTTTCTTGTAATTGAATCAATTTAATTAAGTTTAAAACTGAAATTTTTCAAGATTATGAAAAAAGAAAAGAAACAATTGAATAACTTTTTTAAAAAACTGCATTAATTGAATTTAAAACTATTACAAAAAATAAAGAGAACTTTATATTATCAAAATTTCAATAATAAATAACAATAATTTTTTTTAAACTTAGTCTTGGGCATATACGGTACTGGATAGCTTTAAGTAGAAGAATAAATTTCTGTTTCCAAATGCATGTGGTGGCCGAGTGGGCTAAAGAACTTGACTTGAAACTGTTTCCAGAGCATCAATCGAAGGGTCGTCAGTTCGAGTCCCATCATATGTTGGAAAAAATGAAGATTTCTTCTTTGCCGAAGTTAAAAAATAATATATAAACTCCCAGTGGGTTAAAATGAGTTGTCATTAGTAATTAAATTATTTTTTTTAACAAAGAAATAAATGATTTTATTTTCTTATTCAATTCAACTGAAAATAATTTCAAAATTAAAATACTCCAAATAATTTTTAATTATCTGAGGAAACAGAAATATACGATATTTCTCTCATTTTTTTTATTATTATCTCATAGAATCTCATAAGTATGTCGCCTACGAATTAACGTAAAAATAATAAAACTATTTTCTCATTCATTCTTATACAACGGTAAGAGTGGAATAAACTTGCACCAATAGAATCTTACAAGAAATTGACTCATTGCAAATTATTGTCTCATAGATTCCCATAAGAATGTCACTTACGAATTTCCGTGAAAAAATAAAACTATTTTCCCATGCATTCTTTAACAACAAGAAGAAACAAGACGTCTATATTTCCAATTGATTCTCTTACGAAATGTAAGTATGACACATTCCGATAAAATTGTGAACATGTACAACAAATTTTATATATGAATGAATGAGACGTAAGTTCAAAGATTTGGTAAGTTTCTATCGGATTATGCTCGGGTTTAAATATTCTTATAGGTTCTAATATGGACTATCATTTTTCGATGAGACACTTTGCCGATTTATTCTCATAAAAAATTTTTTATGAGAATTTATCGAATTTTTTAAGCAGGGATGGGAACCATTCCCATAATCGTATGGGAACGATTCCCATAAATATATAGGAACCACTCCTATAATATTATCGGAATCGTTTTCATACAGTTATGGAAACCATTCCTATAGTTAATGGGAATGGATCCGGTAATTATAGGAACTGCTTCCATAATTTATGGTCGTAATTCCTATGATAGTATAGGAAAAAAATTCACAAAATAATGGGAACTGTTTCCATAATTTTCTTTCTGTGTACCAACTTTCATTTATATAATGTTAATTAAATTAACAAAAACATAATTTTTGACTTACGTTGATTATCGTTTAAAATTAAAAATATTGAGTCACGAAGACCCCGATTCACTGCAGTGTGTAAAAATTTTTGTAACATATACCTGTTTAAAAAACATTTTTAGTTTAATTTTTAAGATACACAACTTCCAAAATAAAATCGGTCTGTCGGTTGACCTTGTGGGCCAGTCCCAAAACTTTCCGTACATTTGCTCCTTGAGCTCGAAAAATTGTTATGGATACATTTTCGAGCTCGAAAATACTTTTGTATGCCTTTGTTTTCGAAAAATAACGTTTTTTACCATTTTTTCTACAACGATATCTCTCGAACGAATAAACCGATTGAAATGTTTAAGGTGGCAATCGACGCGTTTTATTGACTTCTACAACTGATCAGATTTTGAAATTGATTCATCTTGTCGTTTTTGAGAAATTTCCAAAATACTAAAAAAAATTTTTTTTTAATTCTTTCTCTTGAACGAATGAACCGATTTTGATTGTTAAGGCGGCATTCGACGCGGCTTACAAAGTTTCAGAGCTGATTAGATTTTTGAATCAATCCATCTGGCGAATTAAAAGTTATTCAAAAAAAAAACATTTTTGAAAAAATTTTACTTTTGAAATATCTCCGAACGTACCCAACTGATTAAGCTCAAATTTTCAGTGTTTATAGTAAATAACAAGCCGCATCGAATGACACCTCGAAAATCGGTTTATCCCTTCAAAAGTTACAGAATATTTACATACGTACGTACGTACATACATACACTCGGACATCATCTTGAATTTAGTCAGAATAGCTTCCTAGAACCTCAAAACGTCGACATCTATTGGAATTTCGATTTTCACAAATCGGACTGAAACCAATTACTTCCCAAATTTGCAATTTTCTTAGCGGGAAGTTAAAAAAAAAACTTAAAGCAAAAAAAATTTTTGAATTTTCAATTTATTTTTTATAGAGCTTCAGTATTTTAATTAAATAATGAAATTATGGAGATAAAAAATAAAAATATGTTTCAATTTCAAGTCATTGGTTTTATGATTTAATCTTGATAATTTTTAATAATTAAAAATAGCACGTGACAAAAATTTTCTGATTTTATTTTTATTTTATTTTTTTTTTTTTTTGGTAAGTATACACAGGCTTGAGAAAAATGTATTCATGGTTACTCAATGCATTAGTAAGTTAGCTTGTCTATTCACCTTCAACTTGCTTTCTTTTATTCTCTCTAGGTCAATTTTTCTCTGATATCTAGCTTTAAATAAATAAGTATCATTTTTTATTTGATCATTAATAACTAGGTAACCAGAGATCGTCAAGAAAATTTAAGAACAATTTTAAAGAGTTGAATAAATTTCCTACAAAATCCTTTTACAATTTTTGATAAAACAATATATTTGTGATAGGGTAAAAATCCAATTAGCAGCAATAAATAATCAGTATAATCAAAATGATCGACAGTCGTTGGTCAATGAGCATCGCTATATACCAAAAAATATATATTTCAATCTAACCATAGTTAGTTAAGTTCCTCAGTCGCGAGCGGGCCCTTCAAACATTGTGGACAAGGGTAAGGGAAACTCGCCGCTCGGCGTCAATGGTCAGGTGTCCTCGATAAGAAGGGGTAGGCCCAGTGTGGGTATAAAAGGGGCTGTTTTATCGCAAGAAGTCAGTTTACAGCAGCTCTCTCTAGTGTCAACTAGCCTTGAAAGACAGTGATAAGTGGCGGGTCGCTCTTATCTGTAACAGGGTAATTTTCAACCTTGCTAAATTTGGCCCCTTTATTAATTGATCTTAATAAGGGCGCCACTGGAAGATAAGACTCGGCCTTTCAGAACCGGAGATGTGAATTTTAGAAAATTCAGGGTCGTTAAATTTTACAAGAGTGAGGAAGGATAAGGAATTAAATTTATTACACAATTTTTTAATTAATATAATGATCAATTAGTCCCCTGGACTTTATTGTATTTCTTACACACACACACACACACACACACACACACACACACACACACACACACACACACACACACACACACACACACACACACACACACACACACACACACACACACACACACACACACACACACACACAATTTAATTTCTCAATTATTGTCCACTGGACTTACTCACACACACACAATTTAAATTTTCTTCAAAATAAAAAACATTTTTCTCTCTAAAAATTAAATTAAGTTATTTTTAAATTTTCTCTTTTGTATAACCATTTACTTTAATTCACAAAAATTTTCCAGTAAAAATTTTCCGTCAAGTGATAGATTTACTGACTCGAGTAACTGACGCTATCTCTCTCTACTTCGCGCGTCTCATTCTACCTCTCTCTCTCTGAGTCATGCCTTTCTTTCTTCGCGTTCAGCTTTAAATTTTTCTTTAAAGATTTTATTAATTGACTGACATCAATAGTTTACTCAAGGTTAAATAATTAAATCTTAAAATTTCTTATCACTTTTTCACAGCACTTAGTTACGGAATTAATTTTTTCAGTCTTATTAAATATTAATTTTCTCTTATTAATTAATATCGATTAAATTATTAGATAACAATGACTTAATAACTATTAAAATTTCTGGCCTCCTGCCAAAAAATTTTCCCTCAATTTTTAATTAATAATAAATAGAATTCTGGCCTCTCTGCCAAGAATTTTATCCGGCGGACCGCGTGGTTAATTAATAAAAGAATTCTGGTTTCTGCCGAGAACTTCTCTTATTCCTTGTGAATGAACTCGGAAATGGCGACTGCCCACGAATAATAATTTAATTTTAATCACAACTTAATTATCAATAAATTATGGCCGCTGCCGATAATTTATTTACCTCGATATACTCTGTTGTTCTCGATGTATCGTGGCGTTCCTTCTCTCTCTCCCAGTCCTTCTGCCGATTTCCTTGTTTTGTTTTTTTTCTCTCTCCCAACTCTCTAATTTAAATTATGATTAAATCTGTGGAAAATTCAATACAAATCAGCAATATGCAAATTAGTGTATCGGCTTCCGGCCGGATACACGGTTAATTAATTTTCTCTGAGTTTTATAGCTTCTGGAAGGTTCCACGTCTAACCTCTCCAGAGCTTAAATAATTACCTGTTCGTCTGAAGTGCGGTCACTCGACAGTTGCGCTCGCCGGTCCGTCCGACTGTGTGTAGATTTTCCTCGTGCACTCACTAATAATACTTGAGTCCGCGACCCCTCGGCAATTTTCGTAAATTTTCCCACTCTCACTAACTTCTAATTAGGGTGGGAGGACGAGTCTCCAAAATTAGCGCTTCCGGAGACCAGTCGATAAATTAGATCACGGGGTTAATCGATTTTTGATAATTAACCAACCGCGGGGAAGTCAAGGACAATTAAAATTCAGAATGGTTGATTTTGTTTAATTTCACCCCGTTACATATCACTGGACCTTAAATTGCTTGGCGGGTCGCCAGCACTAAGAGTTAATTAGCTAAAAAAATTTGTTCCTTAGGGATGCGTGGCGGGTCGCTCGTTTCCTAGCCGACAAGGAAACCCCACATCATCAATCCAACCAAGGAGGCAGGGCCTTTAGCTGGTGGTGCAAGGACCAAAGGCAAAACTTAACGGGAGTTGTGGCAGGTTGCCCGACTCTCCATAAGTACCTCAGTCGGTAGAGTGTAAAGTCCAGGGGACTCGTGTGTGTGTCCAGGGGACTTGTGTGTGTGTGAACTCGTGTATTGTGAATGCTGTGAATAAATAGCTCACTTGATTGAAATCTCGTAATAGTTTTTTTTCTTATTCTTTTCCTTAATTATTAACTAATTCAAACCCGGTACTGGAAGACGAGGTTAAAAACTTCCAGTGGCGCCCTTTGACGAGGTCGCTGCAGTGACAGAATCCGATCTAGGAGGAGAGGTTCCCTGTCATATATTATTTTAATTTCAAAACAATAAAAAATCATTGTTAAAAATTGACTTTGAAAAAATATAAAAAAGTATATTGAAGCTTGATAACCAAGCTACCCGGCAAAAGTTTTCCATAGCCCGTGGATTCTTGAAAAAAAAAAAAAAAAAAGAAAAAAAAGTCTGTCAATTTTTTCCTTGCGCTATTTCTTAGCAGTTTAATAGCAATAACATGCAGCTTTTATAAAGAATAAGAAAAAAAATTTTAATAATTTTCTGCTCACTTAATATGATAGAGTAGAGTATATTATCATTTTTAGTTAATATTATATATATACACACACACATATTTTCTTCTGATATTTGAATACGCAATAAAACAAAACAAAAGCCAAGGAATTGATACCGTGTATGTGTTTACTAGTTTTTTTTTCTTTTTGTAGCCTGCGAAATGTATGAATAAATATGTATATTTGTGTGCTTAATATTTCCAACAAACAAATTATTTAAGAAAAAAAAATTCAAAACATGCAAATTTAGAAAATGTTAAAGATGATTTGAGTCTTTGATAACGTCCATAGATAAACAGAAAGTATATAATAGAGACACAATTAAGTAGATAATGAAGACCCTGAGTAAAAGAAACGATTCGAAACGATTTGTAATATTAAACTTCCATAAGAATGGCGATTCAAAAGTATTCAACGTATCCAAAAGCATTAAAAACTATTTAAAATTTTTTTTTTCTAAGCGTTTCAAATCGTTCATTTTAATAAGGGGTAGTAAGTTATTAGTTTACTTCATCGACTTCATCGATATTAATTGAGTATTTGAAATGTATGCATACAGGTTTTTTTTCGGAAAACAAAAGAATTTTTAGAAATTATATTTTTTTAAATTTCCATGTAACCTTTAAAATTTTCTGAATGTGCATGTTTTGAATTTGTTTTTCTTAAATAATTTGTTTGTTGGAAATATCAAGGACACAAATATACATATTTATTCATACATTTCGCGGGCTACAAAAAGAAAAAAAAAACTAGTGGACACATACACGATATCACTTCCTTGGCTTTTGATTTTTTTTATTGCCTATTAAAATATCAGAAGAAAATATGTGTGTGTGTGTGTGTGTGTGGGCATACAGTTTTTTGTTAAAACATAAGAATTTTTTTTTATAAATTATTTTTTTAAAAATTTCCATAAATATTCTTTCAAATTTCTTAAATGTGCATGTTTTGAATTTTTTTTTTTTAGTAATTTATTTGTTGGAAATATCAAGCACACAAATATACATATTTATTCATACATTTCGCGGGCTACAAAAAGACAAAAAAAAACTAGTGGACACATACGCGGTATCAATTCCTTGGCTTTTGTTTTTTTTTTATTGCGTATTAAAATATCAGAAGAAAATACGTGTGTGTGTGTGTGTGCGTGTATACATATATATATATATATATATATATATATATATATATATATATATGTTTGCTATAGATAATGTGTTGAATTCTTGAAATTGTCTTATATCTTCGATACTATAGTGTGGCTGCGGTGGTTGCTGTGGTTTCAATATCTACTTGGGCGCCCTTCCAGCAGCCAATCGTAAGACGTACTTTATTCCCCACTTTAACAAATCAAAAATTACCCAATTACAGCGCGCAAAATACTAATAGCCACAACCGGCAAGTTCCGTTTCGACTTCTGAGTTAGTTGCGTTCGAATAAGCACAGTTGATACGTCTGCGTGTTAATTATTTGATTTTTACTTCTAGTATCTTACAAGTTAATTAATTCTATTATATTGTTAATGTAAATATATTTTTGAATTATTTGATATTTATTTAATATAACTTTGTTTATTTTAAAAATGTTTGCTTGTTACAGATCATGGCGCTCACAGACAACGCTGAAGAAATTTTTCAGCATAGGGGGGAGCTGTATTTTCTTAATTCCCGAAACCACATTGTTCGCAAATATTGTCAGTATCGCGATGATTATCAGTGCCCAGCGCGTCTGTGGATTTGGAATGATCAACGTATATCTCCGATGGGATGCCACGAGAATCATCTATCATCAGCGCAGAACAATAGTGCACAAGAGTAAGAAAATTATTTACACAATAAACGTACCTAACTTTTCTTTTTTAATTTATTATTTACTATTAATATTAATAGCGTACGAGAGCGAGAACCTGTCAGGCCGGTGGATCAGCCCAGATACGCCCGCAATGCTAACCAGCATGTTACAGGAGGACAGCTTCGGGTGGTCAGATCAGGAAAACCACCAGTTCCCAGATATTTAATTGAAATATCGACGATGCTTAATAACTATCGCCCAACCTCGTCCATTTATCAGGGCAGTGTTACCTCAAGTGACGACGCATTAGCATTCCTCTTTGGAAATAATGAAATATTTTCATCAATCGGCCGGTAAGAAGAAATTTTCCTGTTATATCCGGCTTGCCGTATATTTAAAGGGGCCTCTTTGCCGCGCTCGCTGTAAAGTGCAGCGTTAACAATTTTAGGGATAGCAACTTCGGCCAACACCTCGTTGTATGTCGTCAACGTTTCCTCCAATCAGGGAATTACACTTAACTGTATTTTAGATTCACCCAATTATATATTCTAAATTATTCCCTCCAGAACCGCGAACCGAGGTGATCAAAACAACGAACACCTAAGTGCGGCAGCCTTCGACGCTTGAGAAATTAATGTATCTTCCTTGCTGGCCCGCGTGAGTTCTAAACCGTGTTACGTTTAGACAACCCCTTTTTTTTATTATTTTCTATTTTCTCTTAAACCGATTAGTTTCATTTTCATTCACAAAATCTAAACAGTCAAGTATGCTATAAAATCCCACGGGAAGATCGTCTCGATATTGCACTCGAGGAGGCGTGACAAGTTGCTTGTTACCGTAAAATTTCTATTCAAAATTGTCTTTTTATAATTATACTTTCCTATTCCAAAAATCACCTCATGGGACGTGATTTTTAATAATAATTGTCAAGTGTGAAAATAGCGATTCTCGTCCGAGTGAATCGCTGGAGTCGGAGATTCAGACCGAACTCATATGAGTTAAAGACTCATTAAATCCAAAGTGTAAAACCATAAGTTTGAGTTTAATGGTTAAGTGTAAATCCAAGAGATTTAACTTGAAGAAAGAACCTTAGTGATAATAACAATTTAACATCTTGTGAACTGAGTACGGCTAGCCCATAGGGGAATATTTCAATAAATATCTATCATTGGGAAAACCGGCATATTAGATTATTTCTAATATTAAGAACCACACCCCTTTTTCCTGGACCAAATCATCTTTCGACCAGAGACCAACGGAAGCCGTTCACGAGAGTTGCACTCCAAAGATCATAAAGACCAACTTGCAAGTAAGCAGCGAACAACGAAAGGTAGGTGAAATTATCAATTTTGCTAACGTATTGCATCCAAATTCTGCATCGAAACTACAGAGAAACCCCTGCGGGGTTTATCGTTCGAGTTCCCACAATAAAAATAAAACCTAGAGCTAATCCTCTAGGAAAATCACCCGGTTTGCCCGCTGCCTCCCACTTGAGGCCCACGCGACCATTTCCAATAAATTAATTATTATTAATTAATTAAGACCGGAGATACCAGAACTGATTTTTGGTGGCAGCGGTGGGATACGAACGATTCTCTCTCATTCGATCCAGAAATTGGAAGTGACATTAAAAATTTCCAAAATCTTTTTTTTCTTCCCTCGTTAAATTTCAAATTCCGAAAAATAAAAAAAAAAAATAATTTTTTTTTTCTTCCATTTATTAAGAAGTCGTTTGACTCCTTCTGCGGCGGTAATCTAACGCTACTTCATCCTCTTCACGACAGTCACTAAAAATAAAAATATTATTCTTCAATATTTTATTATATGAATTTAATTATAAATTAAATTAAAAGTGACCTTCTACCTTTTCTGCCAATTAAGCCGAGTTACCTGCTGCAGCATTACATTTTTTTTTTTCACTTCAAATCTACCAGAAAAATAATAGCCATGTCCTTCTCACATTTAATTAAATAACTTTTTTAAAAATACTTGTAAGTTTACGATTCTTAAATAAATTAAATTCTTGATTTTCATTACAGCTTGTCCCTAGATCGCCTAGATTATCGAACTTGTTGATAATATTGATTAATCGCGGATCTACAGTAAGTTTGGTTATAATTTCACTTCATTTATCTATTAAATATTTAATGTTATTATTAACATCGCGCTCTCATTGGAATTTAAAATAATTTTTAATTTATTGATTCATTTTCAGAAAGTCAAAATAATTCTTGTAAAACTCTGAATAAAACTTTTAAAAGTCTTACTATTTCTGAAAATTTCTGAAAAAGAATGAAAAACTCTGTTGAAGTTTTTATATGTAATTTAAAGAGAGAAAGCTCCAAAATATTTGGACTCTTCCAGAAGAGTTTCTCAGATTTATTCAAAAATTTTTCAGAGATGTAATAAAATGACAAAAGAAATGTTTTTCAGAATTGTTCAGAGATAATCAGTAATTTTGAAATTTCATTTAGTTTGATGAAAATTAATTATGCAGAGTTTTTCAGAAATAATAATAATAATTGACAAGTTCGTTTGAGTCACTGAAAAATACTTATTCTTAGTTTTTCAGAGATTTTGGGAGTACTTTACAAGTACGTTGTTTTTCTTTTTGAACTCTTTTCTCGTCTTTTTCAGGAATAATAAAACATCTAGGGAAAGTCCTACAATAGAAATAACAAAAAATACTTTTATGGAGATTTAATTATTTATTATTATTTTTTTTATTTATTTATAAGCGTACATTAAAATCTTATTGAAAAAAAAATAAATAACTTTTATCGAGATAATTGTTGACTGTTTTTTTATTAATATTGAGTATTTCAATTCTATATATTATCTATTTTAGTGTTAAATAATGTATTATTATAGTTAATTTATTTCTTATTACTAGTTATATCGCGTTACAGATGCCATAATGGCATAAACCAGAAACATATCTCAATGAAAAGCCATAAGGTTGTATAATTTGTGTACGCCTTCATCGCATCTGTAACGCGATATAAATACTTACTATTACATAAAGATTATTATTATTAATACTATTTTCCTCGACATTCTTAGTCAATTTCCCCCAATTTTTTTAAAAAATTCAATGACATTCAACTTTCATAGTGATATTAAAATTTGATCAATAAATTAATAAAAATGAAAACATTAATCGAAAAAAAAATAACAAAATAGCAATTTTACAAAGATATAAATTATAAAAAATTCTTTAAAAAATTTTAGTCCATAATTATTATTCCATATTAGAATTTGAAATGTTAAATTTTGTAGGCTAAAATTCATTTACGTAATTTTTTTAGAATCTTCATTGACAACTGCTGCAAGTAAATATGCTAAACATATATATCTCTGCGAAATAGCACTTACGTTGTCCTTCTCTCAATGAATGCTTTAATAATTTTTTAATCAATAAAAAAAATTTTAATGTGGTTATAGCAGTTGAAAGTCAGAATATTCTTAACAAGTAGGGACGTCGTCTTCGAATACCTTAAGCTCAAAAATTAATATTTTTAGTTAAAAAAATTATTATCACTACGGCTTTCAATTAATTATCTTAATCAAAGTTTACCAAGAAATATTAAATCATGGAGGTCAATTTGTAACAAATTATATATATATATATATATATTTACATATGTATATATATATATATATATATATATATATATATATATATATATATATATATATATATATATATATATATATTAGGGTGTCCCAAAAAAAAAAAAAAAAAATTTAACGTTTTATGGGCTCAAAAGTTACTTTATATTATAGATAAAAACCTCACCAAATTTCAGCCAGATATCTTTGAAATTGAGCTATCAACAAGGGGGGGTCCCCTTTTCCATTCAAAATACACGTAAAAATGTTTAATTTTAGTTTTTTGTTGTTAAGACTATGAAAAAAAATTTTTTTTTAATTCAAACCCATGTATTTTTGTAAGAAATTAAATTCTTTACAAAAAAGTGTTGATGCATTATGTACGTCAAACGAACTGGGAAAAAGTTACGGGGCTTCAAAAATCATCAAAAACTTAGTTTTCTCAGTGTTACATTTTTTTTTATTACTTTTCATTTTTATTCTATCCAAAAAAAATTTTTTCAAATTTTGACGTGAACGTTCTTGTAGGAAATCTAATTCTCTATAAAAAGTATCTGATATCATATGTACGTCAAATGTATGAGAAAAAAGTTACAGGGCTTTAAATGTCAACGAAAATTGAATTTCATTTAAAGCCCTGTACCTTTTTTCTTATACATTTGACGTACATATGACATTAGATACTTTTTGTAAAGAATTAAAAATTTGAGAAAAAAAAATTTTTGATAGAATAAAAATGAAAACTAATAAAAAAAAAATTTGACACTGAGAAAACTAAGTTTTTGATGATTTTTGAAGCCCTGTAACTTTTTCCCAGTTCGTTTGACGTACATAATGCTTCAATACTTTTTTGTAGAGAATTGAATTTCTTACAAAAATACGTTGGCTAGGATTGGAAACAAATTTTTACGTGTATTTTAATTGAGAACGGAGACCCCTCCCCCTTGCTAATAGCTCAATTTCAAAGATATCTGGCTTAAATTTGGTGAGGATTTTTTTTTATAATATTAAGTAACTATTGAGTCCATAAGAGGTTAAAATTTTTTTGTTTTTTTCTTTGTTTTTTTTTTTGGGACACCATAACATATATATATTTATATATTCTGGAATAGGTTAAACTGCAAAATTTATATTCTATATTGAATTTTCAGCTTCGAACATAAGAAAAATTACTTTGAATTTGAGACTACTATTAATGTAATTCAGTTAAACTGCAATTTTTTTCTAGCACTTGTTATGGCTCTTCCTAAATACTCATTGAAGTTGTTCATTTCTATGTCATAAATATCTTGAGATACATTTCTTTTTTTTTAAAATTTCTCATAATTATGTAATAACACAACTTTTTTCTCAGGTGTTAAAAGTGATTTATCTCGATTATTTTTCTGAATACGAACACCTCGTAAAGCGAGTACTTTGTAATCCCAGATCGCATGAGACATTATTTGTATGAACTTTGATGGTTTATATGTTGTAAATGCCATATGATATGAAAGGCTCTCTACGAATAAATCACCTCCAATAGGTACTCGATCTACGATTCGGCGATTTTCAGCGCTTTCAACTAATAGTCGTCGTGGTTGTTGTTGTGGTTGTTGTTGAGGTTGTTGTTGAGGTTGTTGTTGTGGTTGTTGTTGTTGTGGTTGTTGATCTTCTTCAGATTGATATTGTGGTTCTTCAAGCTGTTGTTGTGGTTGTACTTGTTGTTTTGGGTGATGGTCTTGGTGCTGATAGATAGCTTTGGAGAATTTATTGCGCTGCATTTGTTGATTCAATCGTCGTATTTCATCAGCTTGCATCCTATTTTTTTCAAGTAGTTGTTTTATCGTTGATTTTTCATTGTCACCATTCAACTCCTAAAAACAAAATATCCGAATGAATAATAAATAATATTTTTTACCACATGATGAAATATTTTTTGGTACTTACTTCATTATTCCGAATATTCAGGACTTTCGGCGGTGAAAATTTATTGTTCGAAACTGATGGCTGAACCTAAAAAATTCATATTTATTAAATAAAATGTATATAGTTGAATAACTGAGATTTTTCAAGAAATTCTGTGCATAATATTCACTTTTTTTCAAGTTTGTCACTCACTAACTTCTTTCTTTCAACTCTAAATAAATCGCAAACGTAATTTTTTATTAATGCTCAGATCATGAAGGTACAAAGTATTTATTTTCAGCGGATTCAGCTAATCTTGAGACTTAATTTCGAAACAAATAAGCGAAAGTATTATTATTTTTTAAACCATACATATATCTATAAGGGTGTGGCGAAAAATCTATTTTTTTTACACCTCCAGACATCAATAGTATATAACAAAATAAAAATTCCGTCAGAACAGCTCTTAAATGTAAGTTTTTACACTAGCTCATCGCGATTTGTGATTTTCCATTTAAATAACATAGAATAAAAAAATTTTTCAGTTTGAAATTTTTTACCCCGGCAACGGCTCATTGCAAAGATAGGCCCAGGATACATTATTGTAGGGAACTTAACATTCGACAAAAAACGTCTTTGATCATTTTTTGATAAATCCATCTGTTCAAAAGTTATATGAGCTCGAAGTCAAGTTCGAGATATTTTTACTTTTCCGGCGAAACTTTCGGACTTATCATAGAATATTATAGGCTCTTTTTTTGTATACAGTTTTACTTCCTACAAATTATGTTTGATAGTTTTTTTGGATTCCGCATAATTTTCTAGTTCATTCTATATTAATATCAAACTCTTAAAAAAATAGTATGCTCATTGATTTTAAGAGCTTGACATTAAAATGGAAAAAAATTTTTTTTTTCCCATAATGTTATTTTAATGGGAAATAAAAAATCGCGATGAGCTACAGGTAAAACTTGAATGTAAGAGCTGATTTTCTGACAAAATTTTATTTTGTCATATACTATCGGTTTCTGGTGGTGTCAAAAAAAAATATTTTTCAACACACTCTAATAAATATGTACACAGTACAACTTCGTTATAAGTTACTCAGTTATAAATTACTTCCCCTCTATTTGTTTTTTCTCGTCTCGTAATACTACCCCCACTGTAATTCAACTAATGCAGTTTTTTGGTTGTCGTAAAGAGATTATTTCTGCAGTCCTTCTATAAGTTTATCAAGTATGTACGTAGATAAATGCTAAACGTCAATTAACTTATGAAAGGACGGGACACGAAAACAAATACGTCACATATATATGTAGAAAACCGAGTGATCACCGAGTAAAATGATAGGAGTAGGAAAGTCATTTCCAAGAAATTTTTCTCCTACAGCCCCTAACAGTAACTTATTACCAGGTTGTACTGTATATAAACATATATAGAAAATTCTATTCATTACTATATGTTTATGTAAATAAACGAGATTCTATTTATGACTGTTGACACTTATCTTGGTTTACAAACGAGATAAAATCTCGGCTTACAAAACGCTTATTGTTTCTCTAATTATGTCAAGATTATGATTTCTTTCACAATTTGAAATTTATTTGGTCGACTGACTGAGTTCTGAAGAATTCTAACTTAAGAAAAAATTTAAATTAAATGTTAAAATTTTATTTTGGTAAATTTAATTGATGTAAAATTCATAACTATTTTGATTGTAGTAAAGGATTATATCAATCAAATTAAAGTATCAACTGTAAAAGAAGATTTTTGTTAACTTTAAAGTTTTTTGAGCAATAATATTTTTAATAAAAAAAAAAATAATTTTGAAATGATTACAAATGTTGATACTAAATGATGTAGTTAAATATGTATATATGTTAGACTGTGTTAGAAAATTAAAATTCAATTTATTTAGAATGAACTTTCTCAAAAAGTACTTGAAAAAAAAATATTCATGAATATAGCTCATAAAAAAACGTAGAAGTTTTGGAACGTAAAAGCTTTTAGAAAAAAAAAAAATTTTTTTTCATTACTGTTTTCAAAGTTTAAGAATTATATATACATATATATATATATATATATATATATATATATATATATACATATATATATATATATATATATATATATAATAGGGTGGTCGTTAAAAATTCAATTTTCAGGCGCCCCAAAAAAAAGCTTCGTTTTAGTGAGAAAATACGTGGGGAATTTGGTTTTTTATTTTTGAGTAAAAAAAAACACGTGCAGCAGGACGATCAAAGTTCATTTTTCGATACAATCACGGTTTTTTTAAATTTCTCATGAAATATGCAGATTAAAGGAAAAAACTATAGAGACAATTTTGTAGGAAATGAAATTCTTGACAAAAAAGGACAAATTCATTTTTTTTTATAAAATGTGTATTTATGAAGATATTTTAAAAAAACTTTTTTTAAATTTTATGAATTAAGCGTTTTAAGGATTGCAAATTTTTAAAATAACATTTTTCTAAGTACATAGAAACTACAAGAAGAATTAATGATTGATATGTTACGAGTTACGAAGTTGTCTATATTTAAGAAAAAACGTTATTTTTCACATTTGTAATTCTTTAAATGCTCAATTGATAAGATCTAAAAAAGTTTTTTTTTTAAATATCTTTATGAATACACATTTTATGAAAAAAATGAATATGACTTTTTTTATCAAAAATTTAATTTTCTACAAAATTGTTCCAATGATTTTTTCCTTTAATCTGCGTATTTCATGAGGTATTTAAAAGAAACCGCGATTGTATCGAAAAATAAACTTGGTCGTCCTGCGGCATGTGTTATTTTTACTTACATAGAACAAACCAAACTCCTCAGGTATTTTTTCACTAAAAAGAAGCTTTTTATGGGGCGCCTGAGAAAATTTAATTTTTTACGACCACTCTAATATATATATGTATATATATATATATATATATATATATATATATGTATATATATATATATATATATATATATATATATATATATATATATATATATATATATATGAAAGAGTTAATCTCAGACTACATAATAATGTATTTGTGTATTCAAAATAACAAACATTTTTGTGTTATGTTGAACTTTACATTGTTATACCATATTATTATCCGGTGCTACATCTCTTAAAATCCTGCCTTGTTGCTCATCATCGTTTGTGGAAAATATTTCGACTTCACCATCTTCTTTTTCAATTCTTGCATCTTCTTCTTGACTTTCTTCGCCATTCTCTACTTGGTAAGCTCGTAAGATTTCATCACTCATTAGGTGTATAACTTTTTTTTCGTTAAAAGCTTTGACCTATAAATTATTAAATTTTAATTCAATTACATCAAAAAAAGAAATTCATTCGAATTCTACTTAGTGGTATACTTACTTTTCTCTTAATTTTAGCACCAATTACTGGTGACTCGTCTTCTTCTTCGCTCGTTGATTCCATTGAAGAAGGATTGTATTTCGGACGACGTATCCTTACCGAGGAATTATTCAGCTCTTCTTCCGATTCTACGATTGTATAATTAATAATGAAATAAAAGTATAAAAAATTAAATAGTTATCAATACATATAAGAGTGGTCATTACTCGTTAAAAATTAAATTGACTCAAGCGCCTTATAAAAGCTTCTTTTTAGTAAAAAAAACGTCGGGAACTTAGTTTTTTCTCGTTAAGTAACAAGAACACGTGCCTCCAAACAATATCAAAGTGAATTTTTTGATACAGTCGCGGTTGTTTTTAAATATTTCATGAAATATGCACATTAAAGGAAAAAATAATAGAAATAATTTCGTAGAAAATTGAATTCTTGACATAAAAAAATCATATTCATTTGTTTTTTATAAAGTGTGTATTTACAAAAATATTTTTTAAAAACTTTTTTTAGATCTTACAAATTGAGCGTTTTAAGAATTATGTGTTTTGAAAATAACATTTTTCTAAGTATATAGTAACTATAAAAAGCATTAATGATTGATATTCTACAAGTTACAAAGTTGTCTATATTTAGGAAAAAAATTAATTCAACATTCGTAAATCTTTGAATGCACAATTGATAAGATAAGATCTAAGAAAATTTACATAAAATATCTTTGTAAATACACATTTTATGAAAACAATGAAAATGACCTTTTTTGTCAAGAATTTAATTTCCTACAAAATTGTTCCCATAATTTTTTTCTTTGATCTGCATATTTCATAAGATATTTTTTAAAAAATCGCGATTGTTTCGAAAAATGAACTTTGATTATCCTGAGGCACGTGTGATTTTTACTTAAAAAGAAAGAACCCAAGTCCCCAAGTATTTTTTCACTAAAAAAAAGCATTTTATGGGGCGCCTGAGAAAATTTGATTTTTAACGACCACCCTTATATAAATGTATGTATATATATATTTACATAAGTGTCTGAAATGGCAAATATATATTTTTTTTTTACGTCATATAGACTTTAAAGTTACTTTATATTATAAAAAAATCTTCATAAAATTTCAGCCAAATATGTTTAATATTGAACTATCACAAAGGGGGGTCCCTTTTCTCATTTAAATGCATGTAAAACTTGTTCATGTTAGTTTTTCGTTTTTAAGATTATAAAAAAATTTTTTATACAAATTCCACTCAGTATAATTTTGTAGGAAATTAAATTCTCTACCAAAAAGTACTGATGCATTTTGGACGTCTAATGAACCGGGAAACAGTTACGAAGTTTCAAAGATCAACAAAAATTTAGTTTCCTGTGCTAAATTTTTTTTATTATTTTTCAATTTAATTTTATCAAAATTTTTTTCCATATTTTGACGAGCACGTTTTCGTAGGAAATTTAATTCCCTACCAAAAGTATCTGATGTCATGTGTCCGTCAATTGTATGAGAAAATATGATACAGGGCTTTAAATGAAGTTAATTTTTAGTTGGCATTTATTAAATTTAAAAAATCTATATTTTTTAAACTTCACTCTTCCTTAACATATAAAGCCCTGCAGTTTATTTTTCATACACTTGACGTGCATATTTTATCAGATACTTTTGGTAGGGAATTAAATTTCCTACAAGAACATGCTCTTACGAATTTGAACAAAAACTTTTTTCATAGAAAAAACACAAAAAATAGTTGAATAACATTTAATTCCAAGGCAACTAAATTTTTTGTTGATCGTTGAAGCCCCGTAACCCTTTGCCAGTGTCCTTGACGTACATGATGCTTTAACACTTTTTTAGATCATTTAATTTCCTACAAAAATACATTGGCTAGGATTGGAAAAATTTTTTTTTTTCATAATCTTAATAACAAAAAACTAACATTACAAATTTTCATGTTTATTTTAATTCAGAAAGGGGACCCTTCATTATGATAATTCAGTTTTAAAGATATCTGGCCCATAAGACGTTAAAAAAGTTATTTTTTTTAGGACCCCCTTATATGTAAATGTATTAATTAATAAAGTTATTGTTAAATAATATTATTATTTTAAATAATTTTCGGTTTCATTGCGTGCAATGTGATTCAGCATCACGCAATTTTTATTTTTTTTCTTGTTTAGATAATTTTTTACAGTTAAAAAGGTCCAAGAAAAAACTTAATAATAAATATTTAATAATTTAAAAAATTATCGACAAATTTAAAAAATAATATTATTTTTATCGAATAATTTGTAGGTTTACCTTACATTCTATTATAATGAAAATTTTTTTACCGAAACTAAGCGTGAGACAAAAATACACTAAGAAAAATAATTTCAAGATTACAAAAAAATATCTTATGTGGTTAGCATCAAATCTATGAAAATTTTAATTTTGTTTAAGAATTTTTCTTCGAATTAAATTAATATAAAGTTAGCTGGTTAAATATTTAACTGTTACAAGTAAATGTACATATAACACTATGAAATGACTATTGCATTCGCGAATTTTTTGTTTTTTTAGTACGGATGTTTAATATAATACTGATGATAAGTAAAATAGTATTTTTTCTCCTTCTAAATTTAAATTCAAATAAAGAAATGAAATGAAACTAATATAACGAATTTTTAATTTTCTTTGCGGGAAGTTACAAATTCAAATCCCATATATAATATAAATAATCTATAAATCAATTAGAGAAAGATAAAACGTAAGGGTAATGACTGTACCCAGATCTTACCTGCAACTTTTAAGATTCCACACTTCACTACTTTTCCACATTCTTCTAAATGAAACATTTTGTTTTTTGTCATTGCACAATATTTGTCGAAATCTCGTAAATTTACGGTTTCAACCACTAATTGTTTGTTATTTTGTGACGGTATCTCAATCAATGCATACTTCATGGCTGTTGTATGGCTTTGTTTTTCACTCGATCCGCTCGCCATCGTAGTGACCATATTACTAATTGTGGCACGTGTTGAGGGTAAAATATGACTAGCGGGAAGAGCAAACGTGTGACAAAATGAACCATTGACAGACGCAGTGTCTCTCTCGCACTTGTCCACTTTCACTATTCATCTCTTACACTCTTGTTACTTATGCTTACTGTTATGAGTGTATTCACAAAGTTTCGCTCAGCTTCAAATCTAAATATCCTGATAACTATTGAAAAGTTAGCTAGAAAATAATTTAAATAAATGGATAGATTACACTTTAATGCAATGTATAAGAAAATATTTTCTGAAAATGTGGCGATTTAATAGCTGTTAAAAAATTAACATTTTAACAAAAATTATATCATTAATCTTCGAACTCGACACAGAAAGAAATCAAAAATTTTGTTGTAATTTTATACATTAAGTAATGTTCTTTTTTATTATTTATAAAGTTTATTTTCTTGAATGATAAAATAATGACAATTTAAAATCGTATAGAATGTGATAAAATTTTATACAATTTATTAGAAAAATATAATAAAAAAGGGTCATATTTTTTTTTTATTAAAAATGTCCGTTTTTTTACTGATAAAAAATTGTTGTTTTCTTTAATCAGTAAAATAAATGATTTAAACATTATTGTTTCATGAAAAAGTTTTCAAAAATCGCTAAAAAATTATTTTTGTATAATATTTTAACAGAGATTCATTTATATGTATGATGCTTTTTTGAATTTTTTTAACTATCAAGAAAAATTAATGTTTATTTAATTTATTTATTATAAATAATTTTTAATTTATCCAGCTATATGAAAAATTTTTAATAAAATTTTTCGTTAAAAACTGATAGTTTGATAAGATAAAAATATTGAAATTATATTTTATTTATTTGAACCATCGTCTACATTGCTTTTAAATCTTACATATGTGTATATATAATATAAACTTATGCGTATAAAGTTATGTATTAACTCATAGAAATTAAAAAAAAAAATTATACATCATTTTCATCCGTCATCTAGACCGTTTGTCGTCTAGACCGTTTGTCGCTACCTTAGGCACAAAGCCTCAGAGGCATCGTTACTTTCTAGCTACACTACTTTTGACTTACATTTATCTTTGATTTTAATTTTGTTGTTCACTCATTAAGAATTTTCTGAATAGATCTGGGCTGGCATTCTTTACTTTTTTGTTTAGTACACATATCCAACAGTATAAAAAAAGAAAGAAATTTAACTCACTCAATTTTATACATAAATTACTTTAACAAGAAAAAAACAATTTAAAAAAAATTAGACAAAATTGTTTAATTAACAGATGTCCTCAGTAATAAAAAAGTAGATTAAAAAATAATTTTTTAGATTTTTTAAAAATAAGATTAAGGTAAGAGCACAAGTACCCGGCCCCTAAACAGTAGCCAGCCAGTCATATGTTTTAACATTGGCTCAAAATATAGATATAATTTAACATGAAGTGGCTGACTACTGGTTTGGAGCTGGTGCTGTTACCTTATACTTATTGTTATATTTAAATGATGGCTCTTCCTTTTCAAATTTCTGTCAGTAAAAAAAAAAATTAATATTTTTTAATTAATTTAATAAGAAATTTGAAATCTGAAGAGACTGAATAAATGAAAATATTTTTCAAATTATAATCATGACTATTCTACAACTGCAGCCCCCGCATTCACCTCCCTCCCCCGCTTTCTGCTCTCTGTATTATAAAAATTGATGTCCTTCCTTGAAATTCATATAAAACAGTAATTATTTACTTATTTATTGATTAATTTTGTCCCCGGAATATAATATTGTACGAAAGGAAATTAAAAAGTGAATTTATAAGTTATGCATACAATTTTTTTTTTTTATGGAAAAACGTCTGAGTATTTTTTTCGAACTTGACTTTACCTCATAAACTTGGGGCATTTCACGCCAAATCGATCACTTTGAAACCCAACCCCTTCTGATTTGGCTGAAAATTTTTTCTCTTTTTCTACCCCGTCAAAAACAATTCTCAGAATTTTTTCAAATTTTTTCTTTCGAACAAGAAAAGTTATAAATTTAAAAAAAAATACCTTTTTTTTTTTTTTTTAATAGCTATAACTTTTTTGAAATTCAACTGCTTAGGGGTTTTTTTGTTCAAAATTTTTTATTTTTAATGTACTTTTTGAAAAAAAAAATTATCTGAACCTATCTTCGTTATTTTTTTTTTTTTGGAATAAATCGAAAATTTTTCAATGATTACCATTTTTTATTTTTTATGATATAAAACGGGAATTACCTTCATTTATCCAAAAATGGACTAAAAGACAACTTTTATATTTTTTGTTTTTAAATGCAATTTTCCGAAAAAATACCAAAAATTATCCGGAACGTCTTTCTATTTTTTTAACTTAATTTTTCGGATAAAAATAAAACTTTAGCGATAATTATCATTTAAATTTTTTAAAAAAATTATTAATCTTTATGTTGAGTGAAAAAATCTGAAAAAATTTTGAGGAAAAATATCTCCATCGGCTGTTTGTTATTTAATATTTATTTTGTCTGGCCGTTAAGTCTGTACAGTGTTTGTTTGTGATTTCGTATACGGGGTAAGTATTATATCCTATGATCTTTACTTTGTGAGATATTTTATTTTTTCGGTCTGGCGCGTATGGCGCCTCTGGGTTACTCTTACAGGGAAAGAGGAGAGAAAGGGAAGAAGGACCGAAGCTTAGTCCACATTGACGTCACAGTTGGACTTCTTCTGTAATAGCTAGCACAGCACGTGGTTCTATATGTAATAGCTTTGTGTTAAAATTTTCAGTATCATTTAGTATTCGCTTAAAGTAAGCACGAAATATAATATATTCCAAAATCATTATAACTTTATTTTTTTAATTATTTTTTTGAATCAACTTTTTTCTTGATTTCATATAGTTTCAGTTTTTTAAGTGTACATTAGTCGTTAATATTTTTATAAAAACAAAACTTTGGTGAATTAATTGTATTATTAAGAAGATCGATAATAATTTTAATCTCTTTCCGAATTTACTATTATTTTCTATAAATTTAACAAAAACTATCAAGAAATGCATCCTCAAAAGCGTCGAGGTCCATATCAATTATACTTAAATCGTGGTGGTGACGGTGTAATGCCTCGTTCAACTTTTTATGAAAAATTAAAACAGCTTCGTGGAACTGTAAGTATAAATTATTTTTACACTAAAATTAATAAAAGTTGTTTCCCGACTAAAACTTTTATGATCTTGAAGTTAGCCGACGTTTAAAAATTTTTGGATTTTTTTTTTAGAACGATAAACTATTATAAAAAAAAAAATATTTAAAAAAATTGCACTTAGAGCTTTTTTGATTTTCTACATATGCATAATTTTCGTTTTCGTTTTTTTTTTTTTTTTTTTTGTTGTAATAAATGTATGAAAAAAAAAACGAAATTTGCTAATTGTCGTTTAACTTCAGGATCATAAACATTTTTCCCATTAAAAAAAATTACAAATCTTAAAAACGATTAAACCTGCCGACCATCCTCGAAACTTTCCCATTGTCATCGCGCTCAAAGGCTGGGAAATTTAAATAAAATATAATTTAGATTAATTAATTACTTTTCTGTAGCTATATGATGTTCTATAAAATTTTCATACAATTTTATGGAATTTTCGATGAGCAGAAAAAAATTTTTTTATATAATTTTCTTTAGGTTTATGAAATTTTATGTTATTGCATGAAATTAAAGAAAATTGTAGAAAATTATATGATTTTGTATAAAATTGTAAACAACTGTGTCAAATTTAGTTTTCTCAATTGTTTCACTCAAAATCCAATAGAATTTTATAAAAACATTTCCTCGGTTAGTTGAGTTCCCTTTAAAATTATTTTATTTATACAATTTCTAAAACTTACTATTATTGTATAAAATTTCTAAAAATGTATCAAATACTATATATGATTATTCTAAATTGTTCTTCCTGTATAAATTTTGAGAACTTGTCGAGAGTTGCAACAAGGTGAACGTTAAGTGAACAGTTGACAGTGCGATATGAGGCTCAGTTCACTGACCGCCCAACCCCAACTTTGTCAATTAATTTTTGGCCTATGTATGAAACTATATTATTGGTGTTTATAGTAATTTTTATTTAAGAAATCCAAAAATGCCTGACAATTTTATGAGATTTTTCACTTCTTTTATTATAAACAATTTAAATGTTTGAATTATTGTACTAGACGAACCCATAATTTTATTAAAAAAGTTTGCGATTAAATATTTTTTTGAATTCATGCAGAATAAATGTAGTCGTACAAATTTCTTTACATTTTGATTATTTATGAAAATATTGAAATAACTGGTTTAATAATATTTAGTCTATAGGAGCATGAAATTTTTTTTTACTTACTCCCCTCCGCTGTATCTTCTACACTCTTACTGTGCTTGATTCATACACATATGAATTAATATAAATGTGCTCAGCTTGAAATTTAAGCATATGATTATTATGAAAAAGTTAAGTAGATAAGCAATGCAAAGTTTCGAACAATAAAACATTTAATAGGATCATATTTGTTAAAAGTCTGTACATAAAATTTGTATAAAAGATATATTTTTAGTAGCTAACTTTTGGCCGATTTTCGTATATACTTTGTAGGCTTTGAAATTTTTTTATTTTTTTTTCCTCATTTATATAGCTATAACTTTATCAAAATACGAATTATTGGACTTTTTTCTTTCCAAATATTTTTTTAAATGGACTTTTCGAAAAAAAATCATTGCAACCTATCTTCATTTTTTTAATTTTTGGAAAAAATTGGAAATTTTTCAATGATTACCATTTTTGATTTTTTTTTTCTTTTTATTTTAAAAAACTTTGACAAAATGATAAGAACCGTTTGAAAAAATTTGAAAATGACGTGGTAGAAAAATAGAAAAAATTTTTAGCCAGATCAAAAGATATCAGGTTCCAAAGTGGATGATATGGCGTGGAATGCCTCATATATCTTAGGGTAGATAAAAAAAAAATAATTTTTTTTTCTTCAGGTGCCGTGAAAATATCGTTTAAGTTACTAAAAAAAAAAAAAATTCTGGTAAAATTTGAGCTCTTAATGTTAAGAGGTGCCTCTTTGTGATATTAGATTTGCCATTTAAATAACATGGGAAAAAAGTTCAAAGTTTCCAATTTTAGATCTCGGCAATGGCGAATATAGTACAGATAGGCTTAGGATTTATTTTATAGGAAATTAAACGATGTACCAAAAAAATCTCTCATCATTTTTTGATATATCCATTTGTTAAAAAGTAATTTGAGCTTGAAGTAAAATTTATAGTAAATTTCGAGATCACTTTACTTTTCTAGCGAAACTACCAGACTTATCACGAAATGTCATGAGATCTTTTTTGTAGACAATTCTGATAAAATGAAGTTTTTTTCAAATTCCGCATAATTTTTTAGTTATTACCATTCTAGTGTCAAGATCTTTCATAAATTAGTGTTCTCATCGATTTCATGGGCTTGACAATAAAAAATGAAAATAACTAAAAAAAAATGCGGAATTTGAAAAATTTTATTGTAAATAATTTGTAGAGAATAAAATTGTCTACAAAACAGATTTCATGATATTTTGTGATGAGTCTGATAGTTTTACTAGAAGAGTAAAGTGATCTCGAAATTTACTGTAAATTTGGCTTCAAGCTTAAATGAACAGATGGATTTATTGATGAATAATTATGGAGGGTAGAGGTACCTTTACCCTCCTTAATAATGATAAGAGACTTTGTTAGTATAGCGTTTAATTTTCTATGAAATATATTCTAAGCTTACCTGAATAATTAGTCACTGCCGAGGTATAAAACTGGAAATTAATAGTATATTACATACCTAGGGCAGTAAAGCAAGAAATGTCTCAGACCACAAGTAATTGTTGTCCGAGGCGAAGCCGAGGTCAATAAACATGTGATCGGAGGCTTTCTTATTTACTGTCCTAGGTGTGTAATATATTATTTCCCATATTATTTAAATGGCAAATCTAAAATCACAAAGAGACGCCTCTCAACATAAATATTAAGAGCTCAAACTTTACCAGATTTTTTTTTTTTTCATTATCTTAAACGATATTTTTATGGTAACTAAAGAAAAAAAAAGTATTCCTTTTTTTTACTCATCCTAGTATAAAGTAAAAGACCTAGTACCCGATCAGGGAACTAGTACATGTTTACTTCATGTATTTGTATATCTATACTTAGTCAAATTTAGTAAATATAGATATGCAAATACATGAGTGATCGGGTACTAGTTCCCTGATCGGGTATTGGGTCTCTTACCTGTTATATGTTTTTTAATGTCATAATTATATTTTTTATATATATTTGATATAAGTTGTAAAATTTACAATGTAAATATATTCCTTTATATTATGATACCTATTTTTGTTTTTTTTTTTTTTACAATTTCTATTATGGGGGTAAAGTCGGTAGTTATTAATAAATATTTCATTTGAAACAAAGTTTGACTGTCCATTTTTGCATTTAGATAAAAAAAGCGAACAACTTTCTTCTAAATTAATATTTAGATAAAAAATACTCATTTTTTTCTTTAAAATTCTCATGATTATAATGTCTACATACAAGAGCTTTATGTGCTATTTATTTGAAAAAATTTAAATTTTATTTCTAATTCAACGGTAAAAACATTTTATTACTTCCTACACAGAAAAAAAAGGGAATCTTAAACCAAGAAATAAAATGCCTTCTAAATTTTTTTCTTGAACCAAACGAAATTTCTTATTTTATTAAAGTACAAAATTATTTGGATCAAGAAATAATTTCCTTCGCAGAAGACATAATTTTCTTAGTCAGAAACATGAGGTTTTTAAACCAAGAAAAAACTTTCTTGGTCCAAAACATTTTTTCAGCCAAGAAATTAATTTTTTTAATTGAGCCAATATATTTATCAAGCTAAAAAAATTTTTCTTTTGTCTAAATATTGCAAACAATGCTGTGAAGAAAACAAATGCTTTATCAGAAACATTTATAAGGGATAGGCAAGTTTCGCAATATGTTAAAAATTTAAAACACATTGAGAAAAACAATTATCAAATATAGTTACAAAAAAAAAAAAGAGAAATTATTCAATATTGTGTAATTAAACAATATTGAATAATTTCTCATTTTTTTTTTTTGTAACTAAATTTGTTTTAATTAAAAGTTTTTTAATTTTATATCGAAATTCATTTATAAACGATTAAATATATTATTTAATTTATTTATTATATAATAATATAATTTAGTTATTTAATTTTTATTTAATTTAAATAGAAAAAATGTGGATCAACAATCCATTTTCTGCGCTAGTGTGAGAAAAAGAGAGTAAGGAGTAGTCATTCCTTAATCCTTAGGTTGCGAAGGCGGAAGTACCTATGAGTGAATCTAAGACGAAACTTTCTAGGCTTGAGACTCGAGTATTCTTGGTTGGAGATTTTTCGTGTGATTAGTCAGAGAAAGTATTTTTAGTTTGAGTTCGTACCGTTTATTGTTTCAAAACATCATAGTTCTTTAATTAAGTGTACATTTTTCATGAACTAAATATTATTATTTCTTGGTTTAAGTAAGCAATATATTTAAGTTAAGAAAAATATTTATGATATTAAGAAATGCAAGTTTTCATTTCACCCGCTGAAAACTATCTTGGTTGAAGAAAAATTTTCTCGAGCCAAGATTTTTTTTTTCTGTGTAGTGTACAGTATGAAGATAGATAACATAATTTTTTTAAATCATGAATTTATTTACACCTTAAAATCGTATAATCTTTGAACAAACATTACGATACTCTGATTATTTTAACACAACTCCTCTGTAGTTACAAGGTATTTAAATTCAAAGTTAAGTACTACGTTATTTTAGTCTACTATATAGAGGGAATAGGTCACTCTACCCTCTATATTCTACTGTTAGGAACGTCATATCAAGTAATAATACTAGTGCTTTGCTTTATATCTGAATAAAGATTGAAATATCAAAAAAATACTATGTAAAAAAAATTTATTCGATATGAAATCTAAAGCATACCAATGTTTAAATTTTCTGAATAAAGTTATTGGTTGACCTCGCCTGTAAGTAATACAAATCATTTAATAATTTAGAATTATGAAAGTAGTTATTGTAAAGAGAAACGATGTATATTTTCAGATTTCACCAAAAAAATTGTATATAAATGATTATTAACAATCTCTTAATTAAATTTGTACACAGAGCAATATATGAAACTTAATTACGACAAAATGAATAAATAAAACTATATTTTCGAAAACATTTGTCACTTTGACCGTTTTTATTTTTTTACTTTTTTAAGCTTTTTTTGTGTTAAGTACAAAATAAAAAAATACTATAAGGTCAAAAATTAATTAGAACAATTTAGTGGCTAACTTTTCAATTTTTAATTTGAATTATTTGCTATTGTTACAAATCAGAAACCGTTTAACAAATTGATGCTCTATGCTTTAATTTTTTAAATTTGGTTTTCAGCTCAATTTTTCGGCAATCGTCACGTAATAATTCAAAGTGACAGAAAAAAATTTTCATTAAGTTAAATCTTTGAAATTGTAATAAAAATCATGACAATAATTTAATTTTTCTTTTATCTTCGACATTCGTGACGATTTCAATTGACTTGATTAGAGTGAAATAAAAATCCCAATTTCGAGTGCTTGTGAGCTCATTTTGAATATTAAAAAAAAAATTTAGTCTATAAAAATCACTACCTGGGCTCTGTACTCGTACTGAATACCCTCTGTCAACAATGAAGATCTGCGTGTTAGTACATTAATTTAAATAAATAAATAAATAAAACTTAAATAAAAGAACAATTTTTCAAAAATATGTAAAGAAATAACAAGTGTAACGGAAGAAAAGTATGAATAATATTATTTATACTTTTTAATTATATATATAATTAAATTTATATTATAATTATATGTATATATATATATATATATATATATATATATATATATATATATATATATATATATATAATAAGATAAAAAATAAGAAAAAAAAACAATTAATAAATATAATATACATAAATAAAAATGAAAAAAGTATAAATAAATATATTAAACACTCTTTGTAATGTATAGTTATTTATTTATTTTTCTGTTCTATAGTTGTCAGATGTAGATACTGAAGCTCCTGTGGAAACTGTCAATAATTTGCTTTCTCCTGCTGTAAATGTTGCCGAAAACGTACAATCATCTATCGAAAATGTATTTGAAAATATTCAGCCTACTTATCAGCAAAGTAGAAATTATTTTAACCCAGACCAGAATTTATTTGATGAGGAGAACAATGAAGAAAATCAACGTCATGAAAATTCATGGTTTTATGATGACTATGATGAACAAACAGAATATGATGAAATATGGTTTGATGTAAGTTATCTGACTTTTATTGTATAAAAATTAAAAGAGAAAATTTATTAATTATTATTTTTTACATTATTTCTTTAGACTGAAGAATCGCCACAAAGTGAAAATCATTTTGAAGATATTAATAATGAACGTGATGAAGTAAGTAGAATCTCTCAGGAGATAAAATTAGTTAACAAGTAAATAGAAAGTAGTTAAGTATAAATTAAACTTGGTCCTTAAATATTGATAATGAAAAAACAAAATCTTTTCAAATTACCTTCGTTCGTAAACTTCGAAACAGATAGTGTTAGTTTATAACGTCAAACATTAATTTATTTTTAAAGTATCAATTTACTGCTTGTTATAATAGTTCATACCATAATTTTATTGAATTCCGGATTGAATAAAAAAGAAATAAATTTTTGGCATAGTAAATGACATTAATAAAATACATTAACTTTAGACGGAATAAAAATATAAAATATGAAACGTCCAAAATTTTAAATAAGCTCATTAGTTTTGAGTGATATATAAAAACATTGTTTAGTAAGATTAGTTATAAGTTATAATAAATTCAGTAACAATGTGTATTAATTTCTACTGAATTTAAAAATTGATTATTATTATTATTATTATTATTATTATTATTATTATTATTATTATTATTATTATTATTATTATTATTATTATTATTATTATTATTATTTCTTTTAAGTATTTATTCATTTTCACTTATTTTTCGTTGCAGTATCAAAGTCATGAAAGCAGTACTGGTGAAAGTTACCATCAACCTCTTTGTAATTGTACGTCTGTAACGCGAGGAGAAGCTTTTTTGATGACTCTTTTGTTAGGAGTTGAACATTCACTTACGTGGAAAACTATGACAGCAATATTATCAATGATTAATACGTTGTTCGGTAAGAACGTCGTTCCGGCAACAAAATATAAAATTTTCAAAACGTTACAGCAAAATGAAGAAATTATAACGTACCATTTATTTTGTGACGATTGTTTATTTTACGTTGGTGCCCGAAATAACTCAAATATTAAAGGGATAATATGTGAAAATTGCGGTGATATGGATCAACCCCCCAATATTTCCTTTTTTATAACGCTTAACATGGCAGCACAATTGAAGACAATATTTCAAGATTTAGAAGTGCAACAAATATTAATAAAACGTTTTGAAAATGCTGGAAAAAGTTCGAATAAAAATACCATCGAGAATATTACCGATGGAAAAATCTATAAAAAATTATCTACAGAAAATAATCCTTTATCCGACAGTTTCAATTTTTCTTATACATTTAACACTGATGGTTGTCAAGCATCTAAATCAAGCAAAGTCTCTACTTGGCCAATATACGCAATCATCAATGAATTACCTCCTAAACTTCAATCTAAACACATGATTATATCTAGCATATGGGTTAGTAAGAAGGAACCAAACATGCAACTTTTTCTTAAACCATTTGTTATGCAAGCGAATGAATTAGCTGATAAAGGTATTGAATGGAAATTAGGAGACAGAATAATTACTAGTAAATTTGTACCAGTGTGTGCTGTTGTTGACTCGGTGGCTAGATGTAAAATGTTAAACATGAAGCAGTATAATGGTACATATGGTTGTACTTTCTGTGAACATCCTACAGAATCTGTTGACGGATATAGAAAATACACCATATCTACGAATATTCCCAAAGATCGAACTGATGAATCAATAAAAGAGAATATGAATCTTGCAGGTCAGAGTGAATTTGGCAGAGATGTTATGGGTGTTTGGGGGCCTTCACCATTAATGAATTTAAAATACTTTGACATTGCTAATGGAATGTCACCGGATTATATGCATTTCATTTTATTGGGCACAGTAAAACAGCATACAGAAATTGTATTATCCTCATTCGACAAAGAATACTACATTGGTAATCCAAACCAGCTACAAATTATAAATGAGAGACTTATGAGTTTCAAACACCCAACATGTATAACTCGATCACCAAGACACATAACGGAGAAAGAAATGTGGAAAGCAACTGAGTGGCGGTCATGGCTACTTTTTTATTCATTAATTTGCTTAAAAGGAATCCTTCCTGAAAAATATTTAAATCATCTTGCTTTACTAGTAGAAGCAATGAATATTTTGTTATCTGAAAAGATAGATAAAAAAGAGTTACGAATAGCTGGTTTTTTGCTAATCAGATATGTAACATTTTATCAAGAATATTTTGGGAAAGGAGCTATGACATACAACATTCATTTGCTTTTACATATGGAAAAAAGTGTATCAAATCTAGGACCATTATCATGTCATAACACCTTTACTTTTGAAAACGAAAACCACTTTGTATTAAAAATGGAAAAGAGTCCGACCCATCTACCTATTCAGGTTGCTAGAAGGTATATATTCCAGAAGTCACTGCCATCATTTGAAAGCAAATTAATTAAAAGCAATGGTTTTAAAACGTTTTGTGAAAGAAACTTGACTGGGCGGTTGAAAAATACTTTTAAAGTAAACGAATGTACTTTGATAGGCAGAGGCAAAGCATATGAATTAAACATTATGGAAAGGGCACTAGTAAATACTACGGGAAAATGTCGATCATTCAACAAATTTATTTATAACAATAATCGTTATACTTCGAGTAACTACCGCTTATGTCAAAAAATAAACGATTCTTTGATAATACTTAAAAATGGAAAGATGGGTGTAATAAAAGAAATTTGCTATTTTGACACAAATGAAAGTGACAAACAAATTTATATATTTTATGAAGAACTAATAGGACGGAAGAAATATTTTCACTCAACAAAGCAGATTACAGTTCATAATATTGAAGAATGTACACCTACCGTTAATCTACAAGTGTGCAAGCCAGAGATGATAATGGAGCCATGCATGTTAACAGAAGTAAACAATCAATATTACATTATTAAAATTCCGCGAGGATGTTATAATGATTAAGAAAAATATAAATATGTCGGTAATTCATGAACTATAAAAAAAAAATAAATGGTTAGTAAAATGTTGGGAATTAATATCCATAATAATTATTATTAATATATATTTAATTAGGGTGTTTAAAAAAAAAAATTTGTTTTTTGTAGGTATCTTAAAATTGAAAGTACATCAGAAAATGAAGATTTTGGTACCAATCCGAGTTCCGAATGATATTAAGGTTTGCTTCAATCCATTTTGCAATTTACCATTGAAATAATACAGAAAAAAATTTTTTTTTTAAATTTTCTAGCTTACAAACTAATCAACGGATTTTTAAGCACAATAATTATTTTTGTAGGAAATTTAACCCGCTATAAATGAAGTCTCTTATCATTTTTTGATAATTCCGTCTGTTCAAAAGTGATTGGAGATCGCAGTCGAGTGACAGTAAATTTCGAGAAAAGAAAATAACGTTGTTTTTTGACACACCACTCTGATATATACATATATATATTGCGAAATTTAGTTTTCTGTAAGAAAATCTTCTTTTGTTAAACTTACATAAAGATAATTATTTGAAAGCCACATTGATAATAATTTTTTAACAAATGATTTTAATTATTGTATTTGTATATATTGCCTATACTAATAATATTTATTTAATATTGAGTAATGAAAAGAAAAACAATTGTTAAGTTAAGTACATAATAATGTTGAAAAGATAAGTGATTTAATTTTCTGCTCCACTTTATTTTAAGGAAAAATCACTTTTCAGTATCAAAAAATCTGCATGACATTAAAGAATGAAGCTGTATTTTATATTTCAGCATTAATAGGTAATAAGATTTAATGTACAATCATAAATAAAGAAAAAAATAATAAATTTCTATAAAAGTATTTTTTGTTATTTCTATTGTAGAACTTTCCCTATAGATATTTTACTATTCCTGAAAAAGACGGAAAAAGAGTTCAAGAAGAGAAACAACGTACTTGTAAAGTACTCCCAAAATCTCTGAAAAACTAAGAATAAGTATTTTTCAGTGACTCAAACGAACTTGTCAATTATTATTATTATTTCTGAAAAACTCTGCATAATTAATTTTCATCAAACTAAATGAAATTTCAAAATTACTGATTATCTCTGAACAATTCTGAAAAACATTTCTTTTGTCATTTTATTACATCTCTGAAAAATTTTTGAATAAATCTGAGAAACTCTTCTGGAAGAGTCCAAATATTTTGGAGCTTTCTCTCTTTAAATTACATATAAAAACTTCAACAGAGTTTTTCATTCTTTTTCAGAAATTTTCAGAAATAGTAAGACTTTTAAAAGTTTTATTCAGAGTTTTACAAGAATTACTTTGACTTTCTGACGAGAAATATTTCCACCAGGGCAGAATTATTTTGATTAGGATTTTCTTCAATACTTTCATTAGTTAGTTGGTTAGTACTATGTAAATTATTATTTTGAACAAAATTTGAATAACTAAGTGGAATCGAGGTACCTTTAAGAAAACGTCTTCCACTAGGTCGATAAGGATTTCTTTGCTTTTCAGTGTATGAACCTGGATTTTCTTCCGGAGGATCCAGATTGATATCTATATTATTTTCTTTTGCAAATTTCCGAGTAACTATTCTATCGGACATAGAGAATCATTTTTTCTTTGAATGAAGTTATTTCAATTATTTATTTAATTTGAATATATTTTAAATTAAATTTATTTATTTTTATTTAAATATTTTCTTTTCATTTTATAAATTAATTACTTTAACCATTATTGATGTTAAATTTATTATTTTAACTGAAAATGAACAGCATCCTTATATATCCCGGACGAGCCCCCAAAAATTTTTAATATATGTTACGTCAAAATAACACATATTAAGAGTAGCGCTCCTGTTTAGCCTTCGCCTAGCGAAATAACTGGGACGAAGCTATAAGGATGACTGTTTATTTAAAATTAAAAGAAAATAAAAATAAAAATGTTTTGTTGTCTAAGAGATAAATTATAATAATAAAAATTAAGTAAAATAAAATTTAATTAATTAAGTAAAATAATAAAAGCAAAATTAAAACAACTTTCAAATTTATTTAAATCAAAACAATTATTTAAAAATTATTACCAAACAAAATTTAGTTTACTGTCACGATTGGAGATCGTGATGGGCGTAGGTACGATATTCGTATAAAGTATAGTGAATAAAAAGGTACTTACATTGATCAAGGACCGATCCTATGACCTGGGCTCACGTGACCAAATGCTCAGTTTATTCTATTTTATATTTAATTCGCGCCCACACAATATTGTTGAAGACAGTATTGATAAAACCCAAAACGATTTCCAATTTATTATGTGACTGATCTAATTTCACAACCAAACGTCGAGCGGTAAACGTAAGATTGTGTACCCCCTACTGTGAACTATCGGTCTGAGCGGCTAGACAGGTAGTAAAATAAGGGATAAAGGAAGGTGGGTTGCCGAAAAGCCTCGTGAAGCTATTATCTCGTTGTTAAAGTAAAATTGTCTGATAAATAATGTTTTTCAAATGTTTTATGTTAACGAGTATTTATTTATTAAATGACTCAATATTCTCAAAATACAAAAGGGGTTACAAATGGCAATATTAAGAATAGTAAATATAAAAGCAAATGTTTCATGCATATGGGTTACAATTATTTCAGAGTATATAAAAATAAAAATACTAAACAATGGTTACAATATTCAAAAACTTACCCTAAACAGGTTTTGGTGAGGTGTCAAAACTGTCAGCAGTTACACAGGACACTTATACACGACGCGTTCTCGCGGTCAATTGATGTGATTTTAAATTTATCGAATTATTTATTTATTTAGTCTACCTTGTTGTATAAGCTTCAATGGTTATGCGTTTTTAAATCTCTGTAGGTTAAATTAAAATGAAGGTCTTCGCGCTTTTCGCGGTAAAATAATTTCAATGTATTCAAATTCTTCGCGTCTTCGCGGTAATATAAATTTATAAAATCTTCGCGTATTTTTCGCGGAAAAAATATTTCTAAATATTATTCAAATTCTTCGCCTTTTCGCGGTAAAATATTCTTTAAAATCTTCGCATTTATCGCGGTAAAATATTCTTTGATTCTCCACGTTTCTCGTGGTATATTTCAATATAAAAATAATAAAATGAATGAAATTAAATGGATTATAATAAGATGAAGATAATCAATGCTGTACCGGTGCTAAACGGTTAATATTAGTTCACGACTTACAACGATCAAGGACCAATCGTACGATCTGGGCTCACGTGATCGGATGCTATACGCTAATATCGCGTTAATTATGCTTCTGAAGCTAGTAGAAAGTAATATATCGATTATACGAGTGCTTACGACGATCAAGGACCGATCCAATGATCTGGGCTCACGTGACCGAATGCTCAATCGGGATATCAATCCTCTAGCCACGAACACCGTCAAGTGTCCGGAGTTCGGTAAGGTTCAGAGTTTGATGCCCAAAAGAACTGATGAGCTAAAGTCCATGGTCTTTTTATATGATCCTCGCATATGAAAAGTGGTGGTAACCAGTTTCCCATACGAGAGGACTCGGACTCGCCCGAAAGTTCTAGGCCCATGCACACGTGTGATCCCTGGGAAACAGATTTTGACTATTAAAGTAGGCTGATGACCTGGCGCCACTCTGTCGCTGAGCATGCTCGTGTAGGAAACCATAAATTTGGAGGTTTCCATTAGCTTTCTCTAATTTCCAAGAATCACATGCAGGTGCGCATGAGTTGGGTGGTCTATAGGTTTAAGATGAAAAATCAAAGAAGACTACCGCTTCTATGCTTAGATTAGTTAAATGGGAACGGATACATAAATTTTAAAAGTACGTTAAGTAAAAATGATGAAATTTCCAGAAAGAGAAATATATAATACGCGTGGTCCATTAGTACAATACGACTTAATTGTAAAGCGTTGACAACGCTCAGGTAGGTATATTTGTCCGGTACGACTTCTGGCGTCAGTAAGTTGGCGTTATACATAAAAAGGTTTACGTACAGGAGGTTTTAGTGTGTACTTATCTTGGAAGAGAGAGAAAAAAAAAAAAAAATTATTGAATGTAGCAGCCGTGACATTACATTAGGCATTTAAATGCAATTTACAATTTTACACTTTTATAAAATGGTTTAACTCTCTATTTCACTTGTTATTTAATTTATTTAAAATCAATTAATTATTATTTAAATTTGATATTTAATTATTTATTCAATTAAATTGTTACCTTGATTTATTTGATGATTATTATTGTTATCAATAATTATTTATTTGATTTTTTTTTTCATTTGTTATTTTTCCTTCTTAACTCTTGATAATTGGTGGAATTTTATCAATATTGAATTTTATTTATTGAATGAATTATATTTAAATAATTCAACTTGAACTTGATAATTGATGGAATATTTATCAAAATTATTTTTTCATTAAAATGAATTATTACTTTTAATAATTCAATAATTATTTAAAAATATTCTGAATTATATTTTTATAATTCAGTTTATAAATATTTAAATCATATTACAATGATTCAATAAAATTAAGGACCTTGCCTTTGAATAATTAAAATTTCGTCAATGACGAATGAGCTCGCTTAGGAAACTGAAATCTTTTTCGATTTCCAGAAGAGCTGTTACCAGGTAGTAACATCCCTTCCAATAATTATTTAATTATGCCAATTATTTCATTGGTCATAATTCAATCAATATTTTTTTATAATTATTATTTATATATATATATATATATATATATATATATATATTTTTCATGACTTCCAATACAGTTAGCAACAACGCATAAAGCATTGGAGTCGAATTCACAAATCAATGTTTATTGATTTTTATTATTTTTTCTTTATTGCAATAAATTCATTTTATTATTTAAACATTTTATAATTTATTTCATTTTAATTATTATTAACTTGTTTATTAAAAATAATTATTTTTTTATAAATATTTCATTATTTCATTTCATATTTCTTTATCTTTATTATTAATAATTATTTTTCATAAAAATTTTTTTACCAATATTTTTATTATTTCAAAATTCTATTTTATACTTTTCATAATAATATTCTTTTCATAATTTCATTTCTTTTTTAATTATTAATCATCATAATTTATTTATTCATGTAATTTCATCAATTCATTTCATTATTTCATATTTATTTATTTTTAATTTCAATATTTATTTTATTCAACATTAATTTAATTATTAATAAATTTTATTATTTATTAATAATTAACAAATATAAAAATTTGAATTTATATTCAAATTTTAAAAACAAATTTTTTCATCATTTAACTTTTTCATTTATTCACAATTATTCAATTATAACTTTACACAAATAAAGATAATTTGAATTTAAATTCAAATTTCAAACTCATCAGCCGTATTAGTAGCTGGAAGTCATTTGCTAATTAATTAATTTATACATAACCAGATGGCATAACATGTGTGATTTTTAATAAGTTGATTGATAGTAAGAATACGACGTCGTGACGTCACATTATGCAGGATATATATTTTTGTAGGAAATTGAATGCTCTACAACAAAAGTCTCTTCATTTTTTGATAAATCTAACTGTTCAAAAGTTATTTGAGCTTAAAGTCAAATTTATAATATATTTTGAGATCTTTTTACTTTTCCGGCGAAACTATCAGTTTTATCAGAAAATCTCATTGAAACTTTTTTGTAGGTAATTTCATTTCTCAAAAATTATTATGAATAAAGTTTTTCAAAATTTTCCTTTTTTTCTAGTTATTTTTATTTCAATATCAAGCTCTTAAAAAAATAGTTTTCTGATTTATTTTTTACAAATTCTAAAATATATTTTTTGTATTTTAACTTATATTTTTTAAATAAATTTCTTTTCATGGGGGTGTTTAACGCAAGGATTTTCGTATGCTCCAACTAATAGAAAAAAAAGTCGCTTGAACCAAGAGAAAAATTTCTTAGGAGAAAAGATATATGTAGAGAAGAGGAAATTCCCCAGTCCTAGGCAATAGCAGTGGGAGTAGTTTGGTGCTCGCCACTAGATAGCGCCTACCACTTGTGTAGTGTCCCTGGTAAGAAACGTAGTTCAGACGTATCATATTCCAGACTTGGAAGCAATTCTGACACGAGCACTCCTCTGTTCTTGGACGGAGTGGGAAGTGCCATTTTTGGTGGTAATATAGTACATCCTATATTACTTCATGACATGTAATCTAATTATTAATATAGATTCAACATAGATATTAATAGATTCGATTTTTTAATTTTGTACTGTTTTATGATATATAAAATTATTTGTTCCCGGGAATCGATAGATTTTGATTAATTTACAATCGAAACCTTCCAGAAATATCTGATTGAATCCGATTGAAACTGATCAAAAGTCAATCGGAAATTTCTGATTAACTCTCAATCGGAATCATTTGGAAGTTTCCGATTGAATCCGATTGAAATTGATCAAAAGTCAATCGGAAATTTCTGATTAACTGTCAATCGGAATCATTCGGAAGTTTCTGATTGAATCTGATTGAAACTGATTGAATGTCAATCAGAAATTTGCGATTAAATCTGATAGGACGTTTTCAATCAGTTTCAATTGGAGTTTTTAATCAGGGATTATTCTTGTTTTTATTAATTTACGAATGTTACAATATTCTTTGTACGCGAAACCTGATCTAATGAAAATCCTATGTAGATTCGATCGATGTCTTTGTAGTTTTTTAATATCCTGCGTAATTTAAGGTGCTGAAGCATCACGAACAGTTACTTCTTTTAGAGGTACAACTTCATCAATTACACTATTAATCACATTATGTAAATAGTTCTTTCTCGCATCAACAGTGATCCGCTAAAAACGATTCAGTTGTTTGTTTTGATGATATTACAAGGTCCGAGTCATTCACTAAACAATGATCAATCCATGTATGTGTCGTCGATGAGTAGTGTGTAGGATTTAATTTAATTAATTGTAATCCTAAGCAATTGCAGAACTCTAGAAGACAATCAGATTTATTATTTATAATATTTATATTCATGTTGAAATCTCCAAGTAATATAACATGTTTATAATGTGACATAATTTAATCTAGGTCTGATTCCAAATGATCTAAACAGTTTGATGAAGGTGGGTTATATATTGCACCTAATAGAATCTTATGTCTTGAAGAAGCCCAGATTTCAATTAATAAATATTCTACAGTGTTTTCTAAATACATAGAATGTGAGATATAACGTGATGATAAGATATCCTTAACAAAGATAGCCACCCCACCACCACGTTTATTCGAGAGATCATTACGAAATAGTTTATAGGTTTGTAAAGAATATTGCACATCAGGCATATTATCATTTAGCCATGTTTCGCTTAATACAATAATGTCGTAGTCATGGGTCCTAAAATATTCTTTAAATTGATTAAAGTTGCTATTCAAAGACCTTATGTTAACACGGCAGATATTTAAAGATCTAAACGAAGACGATAATGAAGATTGTATACAGTGATCTGATTGTAATGATGATACTGAATTATGTTAAATTAATTTTTGACGAAGGGTCTCCATCCCTGTTGAAGGAAGAAGTTTTAAAGGTGGTTTTTCGGCAGAAAACCTAACAAAAACAAACGAGCCAGCAATCCACACGTTTTTTGCGGGTAATATTTAGGTAGATTTCTTAAGAAATCGGCCTATTGCAATGGGTCTCATGATCGAATTATCAAAGAATTTTGCCACCAAATATCTTATTTTACCTAGTAAAGTCAAAAAATACCATCCACTCAAATGTTTATATATGTATTTATATATATATATATATATATATATATATATATATATATATTGTGACGTTATTTTTCGTATGGGGATCAAATCAAAGTGAACGTCACAAACACCAACTGATTTTACTGTATTTACGAGCATGGTAACTCAAGACTTAGAATTTAGCATACAGGTATTAACGATTTTAATTCAGATTTTTGACTTAAGTTATAGTTTAAGAATTAAATATGGAGTAACGTTTAGCTACAGTTATGGGTTTTGTTAAGAAAAATTATAGTAAAGATTTAGAATCAGAATTATGGAATTTGAATATGGAATATGGTTTGAGATTTAAAGTTTGAGATAATGATAAAGTTTGAGTTTTAGTTTACAATTTTGGAATTTTGAGTATGTGGAGAAGTCAGTGTTACCGTGGAGGGGGACTTGAATTAGTCACCCGGGATCATCTGATGATAGAACCTAGTTCTATCCCTATGAGACTTCTTGGTAGATTGCAGAGGTCTAGCTGAAATGCTAGCGCTCCAGTATATAAGGAATCTGATGGATAATTAACAATAGTATTTATTCATATGCATTTAAATTTCAATAATCAAAAATTTTCATTACTGCAGTAGGGGAGCATAGGGTCGTCCCGGTTAGCTATTATATAATAGATTTTGAAGATTTTTTATACATTTTACAAGAAGAAAAGAGTTTATAATTGATGTGTTTATAATCTACAGACATTTCTTAATCCATTTTAATTTTTATATAAGTGCAATTATCAATACTTTTTTTCAAATTCAGAGTTTATTTTCTCAAAACATAGTTGGGGTCGTACCGGTCAAAGTTATGGGGTCATAACGATCAATCTATTCACTTGTTTTTCGACTGACAATTCGTATGTTTGTTTAATAAAAATATTAACCAATATCTTATTTAATAAGTAATTAATCAATTAAGATAAGCTTTCTTTAAATTTAAGCTAAAAATGTTTTTGTTCATTATCGGCATTTTTTTCTATAACATCGTAACATTTTTATTATAATATTAATGAGCAACTAAATAAATTATTGATGCCTGGTTAAATGTTGTTAATAATTAATTTTACATTATTTTTTTCTTACTTCTTAAGTTTCAGTTGGGAAACTAAAATAATTATTTCATAAAATTTCAGCAATACGACTTTGGATACTTAATTTTTAATTTACAATTAATAGTGACCGGGATAACCCGCCGAATGACCGGAACGACCCGACACGTAGGGTCACCCCGATCAAACTTACAATTTTTTTAATTCATCAAATATTTCTATTTACTTTTATACTTTCATTTTTAAGCATGTACCTTTGGTTCGCTAGACTCCATAGAATAAGATAATGCCCTTTTTATGATCTAATAAGGATAATTTGAAAAATTTTGAAAGTTTATTTCTTAGGTGACCGGGGCGACCCCACGCTCCCCTAAATATTACCGTGCTACATAGAGTATATAGGCATTTTAAAAAGTATCAGTTGTAAGGGTCTGCCCTGGCTTCCTCGTACCAGGAGGTTCGGACAGCCCTTCTGAAAATGCTCGTGTGGACGTTGAGCACCGGGTTCGAAAATGCCTGATATAGCCGAGTACGCGGCTCGATTTAGGATAGGGAAAAATGGGTTGATATAATTAAAGAATAAATATAAATATAAATAAAATTATTTTATTACGATTAATTGATTCTTTATTTAACATGAATAATTGAAGTTAGAAGTCTTTGGAAAAATATTTTATAAATTTTATTACAACAGAAACTTACAGGATTTTACTGCGCATGGGCGACACTCTTTTATCGGGTGCCTGATGATTTTAACTCGGATACCTGCAATACCGAAATTCAAATTTTATTTAATTTTATTATCAAGAATTTATATTTATAATTATTAATGACGGCGTTAAACTTAATTAAGATTATTCGTACAGTAACGAGGAGAGTACTGACGATTAATAAAAGTTCTGCATGCACAACGATTAAATAAATCAAATAAAATCAATCAAATATATATAGATAAATGAAGTTAATGAAAGACGATAAAATTACTTAGGAAATTACCCCTCGTGTTTGACAAATTTTATGTTATAAATGAATTTTAACCTTTACGCCAACTTACATCAACTTGCCCTAGATGCTTAGCCATGATCCTGATCCTCCTTGGACAGAACTGGACGGGAAAACCAAATTCCAAAACTCCACCAAGAAACAGACTTAATTAGAAGGCGTCTGCCTGACAATTAAACTTTATCAAGTTAAATTTAGGGAACAATCACTACCGTAGATTGAGCGACTCCTCAGCTCGGCTTCTAGGTTACGATTTTCTTTTCTCTGGCGTCTGGCGACGAGGTGTGCCTGATCTACCCCCTGCCGTCACGCCGCTAAATTAAACACTTCCGGCGCGAGGGCGGGTGCGCAAAATAAAATGGCGCGAAATTTAATTTTTGCTGACCTGGCAGTCGAATACCAGGTCACCCCGTCACACAGTGTCTGTTGAGATAAACTCTAAGTTTTATTTCATTGATTATATAATATTCGTAGCTTAGAAACTTAATAAATTTTTATAAAAATGTATGATAAATTGTTAATATCATTTATAAACAATAAATAAGAAATTAAAATCAAACATCAAAAATAGAATTTCCACGATATAAAAGTTAAAGGATTATATGCTCTATGAAAAAGTATTTTTTTTTTATTAGAGTTATAAGCATTTTTAAACAGTAGCCCCCACTTTTTAAATATGACTATTGACTTTCAATTGTAGTAAGTGTATTAAAATTCTATTAATTTTCATAAAGAAATTAAAACATTAATTGAATAAAAAAAGGCAAGATATTTACAATTTCTCCAGACAGCATTCAAGTCGGAATGACTGCTTTACGACGTCTTTTTTAAGGCGTCCTCAGGAAGCCTTATAATGATTTCTTAGAGGTGTCATTTTTAAGAACTCTTAATTTAAAATTCTTGAAGACTCCATAAATAAGACGTCAGTTTTTTGACGTCTAAATGTATTCATTTTTAAACTTCTTTATGAAGTCAAAATCACAAGCTCCTTAAGACGTCATGGTAAATTCATACTGAAGTCTTATTTGCGAAGTCAGAAAAAAGAATTCTTTGAGAACTCTTTTTAAAGACGTCTTACTGAGCTCGCTAGGTGGTTCATTTGAGATCTTGAGAACTTCTAAAAGACTTCTTTAAGATATTGATGAGACGTCCAAATCATAAATAGGAACTCATAGGAATTCAGAACTCATCTAGACGTCATTTTGCTACCTGGGTCGTCAGGATATATCGATTTGGAAAAAACTAAAATTACTCACAGCTGTTTTAAATCACCTGTTTCACGAAATTTAATAAATCAATTTTAGCCTACAAAATTTGACATTTCGAATTTTAATCTTGACATGAAAATTTTGTTGAAATTTATTTAATGAATTTCGTTAAACAGATAATGTAAAACAAACTATAAGTAATTTTTTCAGAATAAATATCCCGGCGGGATAGTACTCTTTTTTTTTTTATTAATTAATAAAGTTTAAATATAGTAATTCACGAGCATTCAAAATTTTCAAAAAGTGGGAGTATCGTCGAAGAATTGAGAAGAGTAATTCAAATTTTCGAAAATAAATTTAATAATGAAAATGTAATCTGTAACATAACGTAATATTTTTAAACTTCCATGTCTGTTACTAGTTTTACACGTTATTGAAATAATAAACAATAATAAAAAATTTATGATGAAAATACATTTTTATGTCAGTTTTGACAACATATATGTTTGGGATATAATTAGTGATTTATTGAAAAACATTACCACAGTCGCTGGTTAAGTGATGCACCGCTATAACTGAAGCCTACGACAGTTTAGTAGCTCTGGCGTAACTACAGAGATAGCAGTACAGTAATTCTTACCGTGCTGTTTAGAAAAATACTCTCATACAAGAAAGGTAGATCAACATAGAGCGAAATAAACTCTACTTGAAAATAATCACTTGACAACACAAGACTCCTTCCTATTGGCAGGGAGCGCGATGAAAACGAAATCTGATGGTTATAAAAAATCATGCTCGATAATTGTAAGAGATATATAAAATCATTGTAAAAAATAAAAATTCGTTATAAAATCAAAATATAAAAATTGATATAATGATATAAATAAAAAATTGCAAGTGTATTTTTGTCACAGAAAATTAAATTAAATATATTTCGATAAAGAAAGTGAATATAAAAAATGTTTAAAAATATCAAATACTATTATTTGAGAATAGAATAAGATTAACCGGTAAAATCAAAACAAATAATACATGACAGCTACAATAACCAAAGTTGAAAAAATAGTAGGATATTAATTTGAGTTTTTTTAACAAAATTGAAATACAGTCGATTCTCTCTATGTGGCCACTCTGAAAAGGTCCGTTCACCTAATTTCAACGTTTAATTGGTCTCCTACCAATGGATAGTCATTAATTCTTTAATACCCTCTGTATATGTCCGCAACAAATATTTGGACTCACTCTCTTCAAGTATCCGTATATAAATTTAATTAATTAGTATATAATTATAACAAAATTTAAAAAAATTATAGCACTTAATTGTATGTCTATGCGGTAGAGTAATCAAATTTCAAATAAAAACGTCAATTTTTAGAAACAAATTAAAGTTTGAGCTTCAATATCTCTTAAATAGTTAGATTTACGAAAAAAACATAAGAGACCTTATTTAAAAATTTTTCAATTTCCTACAAAAATTAGTATTAGCTATAGCTGTACACTTATTTTTCAGCAAATTATAAAATTTTTCTCATTGCACAAACATTTTTTTACTTAATTTTCACATGTTTATTTTCAACGAGAGCATGATTCCACGAAATTTTGTCCACAGCGAGCACTGTGATCGATTCAGTTATCCCTACCATATACTAGGCTCCCTGCCAATACGTGACGTGAATTCCACCGTACAAGTATAGTAAAATTTCAGATTCTTTTTTTTCGAGGACTAAGTACTCAGTAGCAAAGTAATATTTACTAAACTTTTTTATCGCAATAGGAATATTTACGATACATTTCTCTCCGTGTAATAAATATATAAATATATACAGACACATACAAATGTATAGCATTGGATGGAAAACAGCGTAACCCGTAGTGAAGGTCAAGGTTGACGGGGATTTCCAAATTATTGGAATCAAACTGAGTGGAACTCGACTGTATATATTTTGGAATTACGAACAATAAAATAACAATATTTGTAGTTATAATGACATTTTATTGATACAAATAAAATAAAAATAAAATTGAAAAATAGAAAATAATGATTCTTTGTATACTTCGGTAATTTAATAACCACAATCACAAAAGTATTTTATTGAATCGTCGGTGACAATTCATTTAAAGACACAGAATCAAGTTTAATAAAAATGTTACCATTACAAAAAACCAATACTACTCTAAATCAATAATCATAAGTTCTGGAGATTCGCTGGTGCTACTAATTGCGCCATGATTTGATTGACTTTTTTTAGGTAAAGCGTTCGCTCCTTTTTTGCTACTAGTTTTATAATCATTTTCAACATCGTCCTCTTCATCACTTGAAATCAAATCAATTACTGGAGCGCTCTTCTTTTCTGGTGTCGAAACAACAAGGTTTGATTCATCTGAATCAAAAATAAAAATCGATTATTGTATTTAATGTCTACAAAAGTATTTAATAAGAAACTTAAATTTTTAAGTTGATAAACTTTACCCAAATCCACTGTATCCACATCAATTTTTGCTCGAGCCTTAGAATCAGACTTATCACTTTTTTCTTTATCTCGTTCTTTCTTCGAAACAAGATTTTCCCAGGATCCATCTTGCAACAATTGGATTTCGTTAACGTCGGGCAATAATTTATTGGACAAAAGAACTTCTTGAAAGTACCCATCGATAACAAGATGATCATAAAGCGCGGGTTTGTCACAAACTGGACAATTCCACGTTGGTTTACGTTCATTCATTTGTAAGAATAATGATGCATCGAAACATTGTAAGTGCGAGCAAGTTGACGAGCGACAGGGGGTACTCATTCTCATTTTGCCAAGAGGGCAGGCAAGTGAAACACGCAAAGACGTTGTTGCTATCTCACTATCTGCATCTTCATTCAACTTTTCTTTAACTGAAATAAATGTGCAATTATATACTAAGCTGTGCCATTTAAAAAATTTTTTTTTCTTTCATTCCACCTTATAATTTTGAAGTACATGATAAAAAAAAATAGTTATCGAATTTCCAGCTTCTAATTTCAATTTTAAGATCTTTTTAAGTGGATTGTTTGATTTTTAACTTTCCGATGAAAAAATTATGAATTATTGGTTTCCGTCCGAATTTCAAAAACCTTGTTTTCAACATATTTCTACATTTTAAGGTCCTAGGAAGCCATCCTGACTATTTTCAAAAGAATATTCAAGTGTATAAATATGTATGTATGTAAATATTCTATAACTTTTGAGCGGATAAACTAATTTAGATCTTTAAGGTATGATTCAGCGTAGTTTATTAATTTCTAGGTGCTGTAAAAATTTAGTTTCATAGGTAAAATAGGTTTCGAACTATTTTAAAATAACATTTTTTGAAAAATGTTTTTTTGTAATAACTTCTTATAGATTGATTTCAAATACGGGTTTCTATTTTATCGACTTGTCGCTGGGCGCGCCAATTTAAGAGGCTCGTCCTCTAGACCCAATAAGAATTCATACAGGAGTAGCTAATTTTCCGATAATAGCTGGAGGGCCGCAAACCTAGATTAGATAAGTGAGTGAAGAAGGGTGAGAAGGTACACAGTCGGACGGACCGGCGGAAGACGTGGACGAGTGATCGCATGTGAAAAGCAACAGGTAATCTAAGTTTTAGAGAGATTACGAGTGGAACCTTCCAGCAGCTTTAGTTGTTAATAAATAAAATCTTGTATTCAGCAGGAATCCGATACAATAAAATTATAGAACTAATTGGTACTAAATCATTTACAGATTAAATTGAGAAAAATTTGGAAGAGAACGAGAGAGAGTAGAAGAATATCATCTTCAAAAATTTTGAAAAATTACTATTTCTGAAATTTTTCCCGCATTTTCCGCGTATTAACTCGCTGGCTAATAAACAGTTTAAGTAACTCTTCATCTTGATCATTTTTATCAATTTCTGTCAAAAAATATTGAATTTATCGAGTATAATCGTGAGCGAAACTTGAAAAAATGATCCCAAAGATTAATACGAAACATCACTTTTTTCGAGCTCGAAGGGCTTCTTTTAGATAACAAGAAATTAATTTTTTTTAATACTTCAAAATTATAAAGTCATTTCCTCTAAAATGAGAAACCTAAATATAAGTATAGAATATCGGGTTTATATAATAAAAAGAATTTTACTTAATCCCCGAGTATAATCGGAATGCCTAGCTCCTCTAGCCTTCAGTCGATTTAACAATTCTGAGCTGGTTAGTTTTCGAACAAGGTAAACAGCTACAGCATATCTTCTTCCATAATCAGCTGACCATGTTATTTGAATTTGATTACTGACAGTAGGCGATAATTTCACTAACGGGCTTATGTTAACTGGCCGTGGTGGCCGTTTAGGCTCAACTCCTGATTTATTTGTCGGTATTGGATTCTGAATAAAATAAAACAAAATGCATAAAAACTAATTACATGCATATACACATACACACACATACACAGCCACACACACACATGTATATATATATATATATATATATATATATATATATATATATATATATATATATATATATGACTGTTTCAAATTAGGGGACTACTTTTATTTTTTTGACGAACATTGAAAAATCGAAAGGGTATCTTAAAATATGGTGACAGTGAAAATTTAAGCTCTTAATATTGATATTCAGAGGTGGCTATTGATAATTTTCGATTTTTCATTTAGTAACATGGTAAAAAATACATAACTTCCAAAAAAATCAAGATACAAAAAACCTCTCCTCAAACATTTTGTAGCAAATTTACTGATCTACAAAAAATTTTATAGGAAATTGAATGCTCTACAAAAAAAGTCTCTTATCATTTTTGGATAAATCCATCTGTTCGAAAGTTATTAGAGCTCGAAGTAAAGTTGGAGATCTTTTTACTTTTCCGGTGAAACTATCGGACTAATCATAAAATGGCATAGAATCTTTTTTTAGGCAATTTTATTTCCTACAAATTACCTCTGATAAATTTTTTTTAAATTCTGCATTCTCTTCTAGTTATTTCCATTTTAATGCCAAGCTCCTAAAAAAGGTGTTCTAATCGATTTTAAGAGCTCGACATTAAAATGAAAATAACTAGAAGAGAATGACGAATTCAAAAAAAATTTATCAGAGATAATTTGTGAGAAATAAAATTGCCTACAAAAAAGATTCCATGCCATTTTATGATTAGTCCGATAGTTTCACCGGAAAAGTAAAAAGATCTCCAACTTTACTTCGAGCTCTAATAACTTTCGAACAGATGGATTTATCAAAAAATAATAAGAGACTTTTTTGTAGAGCATTCCATTTCCTATAAAATAACTATACCGAAAATTTCTGAATTCTCCTTAGTTGATATGGTATAAAATTCAGAACGAGCAAAAACAAGTTCTTTGAATTTTATTAGACTTTGACGTCGGATATCTTGTGGATGGTTGAATTTATGCAAAAATCATAAAAGACCTTTTTTGTAGATCAGTAAATTTGCTACAAAATGTTTGAGGAGAGGTTTTTTGTATCTTGATTTTTTCGGAAATTATGTATTTTTTACAATGTTACTAAATGAAAAATCGAAAATTATCAATAGCCACCTCTAAATATCAATATGAAGAGCTCAAATTTTGATTGTCACCATATTTTAAGATACTCTGTCGATTTTTAAATGTTGATCAAAAAAATAAAAGTAGTCCCCTAATTTGAAACAGTCTAATATATATCTAGAATCGAAAATTTCGACTTCGACCGAACAAAATTAATCCAAAACATGGAATGAAACGAGAGATCCGAGAGAGACTTCGAACTAAACGGTCACGTTTTTAATCAATTCGATTCACGACTAAAAAGAACAATTTCAATTCACAGAAGAACAAATAAATCGCGAGTAATAATTATTGCGTGAATAATAATCCGATTATTTTGTAAACAAGTGAGCAAGCCGACGCATCGGCGCAAAAAGAACAAAGTGTATAATTTAATTTGTTAATGAACAAGTGAGATGCGTTCGCGTAATAATAAACTTAATTAATTAATTACGTGTAATAATTTTATGAGAGTGCAATTTAACGCGTTACCGAAATAAAGTATTATTTTTATTTTGTTTATTTCATCGAGCAATTCTGAGAATTACGGATTATCCGTGTCTCATTCGTACGGCAGTAGTCATGCCGTGTACAATACTCTGACGTCACTTGTCAAGTATTCCGTTAAAACGCATATTGTATGTGAATGTGAAAAATAAAATAAATTTATTTTATTTCAAAAACCAACTGGTTTTCTATGAGCAATGAACTGACTTTGTGTTTTGATCAAGTACGACTTTTGTGAGTAATTTGTGTTTTTTTTTTGTTTATATCGAGTCAAGCCGACAACGGCTACTTATATTTTGTTTGATAACCGATAATTTTGATATGTGATACTGATTAATTATTTTGTTTGTTCAATATACGACTAATTATTTTGTTTAATTCTGATCAATCATTTATCGTTATCTTATGTGCCTGACGTTTCACCGATCCACCACCCTGAGCCGATTTTGATAATTGTTTATTGGTGATTATAAAATCACCTGGCGCCCAACTAATTAATAATTGAACAAGGTTGCCAAGATCGTAAGTGTATTGGGACTTCACTTCGGTAGATCCCCGGTGGTGAAAAACCCGTTACAATATATATATATATATATATATATATATATATATATATATATATATATATATATATATATATATATATATATATATATATATATATATATATATATATATATATGTACCATAAAAAAAAAATAATTTTAGAAATACCGGTAATGGACAAAGTTTCCCATTAACTTTAACACCAACGCCGGGAGGAAAGTAATCTTCTTGTTCACATGAAGTTTCTTGTAAACAAAAACGCATCTGTACTTGAACTGTATAATCCATTCTACTACCAGCTCGACAGTCGCGTGAGTTGGCAATATCATTAGCCTGCTGTGGAGTCAAATGAAAAAGGAATGTGTTGTCTTGGATTCGTATTGAGCCTTGAGGCATTAAACTTGAAGGCTTCAATAATTCGCCTAATAAATCATAGAATGGCAGTTTTTTCAATCTAACATCTGGATGAATGGGATATTGGCTAGATTGTTGAATTTGGATTGGAGGAGGAAGTACTTTAGACGGATAAGGATACGGCTGATATACACTCGTATTCGATCGCTGTAAAATAAAGATTATTTTAAATGATTAGAAATTATTAAGAAAAATTTAATATCATTATTTGTTTGAGTATGTTATAGAAATTTATAATGTAATATCGCGTGCCAAAAGGCAAATGCCTTCTTCTCTTCTTTTATAGATGCGCAACTAGAGTCAGTCAGTCATATATTGATAGCATAACAACATTAGGGTGCTTCGTTTCCGGTGAAAGTATTTTTTTTGTTGCTCATCAAGCAAAATATTGTTTTTCATGCAAAAACAAAAATTCCTGCCAAGTTTGAGCTCTTAATTCCAATCCTAAGTACTTTCCATTTGGTTTCCAAGATTTCCCATTTAAAATACACATAAATTAAATTACTATTTTTTTAACTTTCTAATACTCAGCTGCGTTTTATGATATCGACACGGTATTGGTCGCAAATTATAGGGCGTTTGGTGTTCTTCAAAAGTGCCCATAGTAACGTAGCTATGATTCCAGCTGTTTCACTGATGTCCGCTGAGGAAGTCATTTTTCATATGAAATTGACCTTTATTGGCTTGCAGAACGTAAACCAATGAATGCACACCAAAAATATTAATGGGAATTTTATAGGAAATTTTATTTCCTATAAAAAGAGTTCTATGAGTCAAGTCGCTAAAGTCTATAGTTTCCGAGTTATAGAAATTTTTATGATTTAAAAAATAAAATATCAATTGTAATTTTTAACTTCCCGCTAAGAAAATCGACGATTTTCAAAAATTTCGGGAAGTTATTGTTTTCACCCCGATTTTCGAAAATCGAGTTTTCATCAGATGTCGACGTTTTGAGGTCCTAGGAAGTTATTCTGACTATTTTCAGAATGATGTCCGTGTGTGTGTGTGTGTCCGTGTCCGTGTGTGTGTGTGTGTGTGTGTGTGCGTGTGTGTGTGCGTGTGTGTGTGCGTGTGTGTGTGTGTGTGTGTGTGTGTGTGTGTGTGTGTGTGTGTGTGTGTGTGTGTGTGTGTGTGTGTGTGTAAATGTATGTAAACTCTTTGTAAATTTTGAACTAATGAATCGATTTGGATGGTTGAGGTGGCAATCGAAAGAGCTTGTTGGCCTTCAACTTTCCTGAAAATTTCAGATTATTTGATCGAATAGACTCGAAAATATTGGCGAATTACGAAAAAAAAAAAAATTTTTTTTTTAGTTTTTTATTGATTTCTCAAAAACGACTTATACGATCGACTTCAAAATCTAATCAGCTCTAGTACTCAATAAAACGCGTCGATTGTCACCGCAAACATCAAAATCGGATAATTCGTTCGAGAGTTATCGCGGGAGAAAAAAATGGTGAAAAACGGTATTTTCTAAATATTTTCGAAACGACTGACGCGATCGATTTCAAATTTTAATCAGCTCTAGAACTCAATAAAACGCGCCGATTGCCACGTCAGCTATCAAAATCGATTGATTAGTTCAAAAGATATCGGCGTTGAAAAGTTAAAAAAATAACATTTTATGTTATTTCTTCCGGATAAATCAGAATATAACGTACTAAAATGTGCCTGATATCATACCAACTCATCTTTTTTATGGTTTCTTTCGATCATATAATGTCATCGAACTTGGTTTTTAGTTTAAATCATATTATCAACAAAAAAATCGATAAAACGTAGTTTATAATATTTTTATCGGATATTTCATATTTTATTGTTTCTTACATGAGTCAAAATTTATTTAAATCTTGATTTTGATCCCCGACATTGATTTCTGCCTCAATACACTTATTTTACTGAACAAAATCAGGAACTAAATTTTAAATACCGCTTCATTGACGATTTTCGATTCTTAAATTTTCAAACTTCAGCATAACAGGTAACTTGTTAGAGCTTAAAAAGATCATAAAAAAACAATTGCATGTGATAGCATTTTCGAGCTCGAAGAGCTCGAAAATATATCTACACTAATGTTTTCGAGCTCCTTGAGGTCGAAAACAGCAGGAAGTTTTGGGGCTGGCCCGCAGGGTCAACCGACAGACCGATTTTTTTATTTAATATTACATTTTTCAAATTATAAAAATTACTATAACTCGGAAACTATAGACTTTAGCGACTTGACTAATAGGACTTTTTTTACAGGGAATAAAATTTTCAATAAAATTCCCATTAACATTTTTGGTGTGCATTCATTAGTTTACGTTCTGCAAGCCAATAAAAGTCGATTTCATAGGAAAAATGAGTAATTATAGCTAACAAGGAAGGTATCCCAAGTGTCCCGCTCCGATTTCGATGAAACTGAGGTATGTTATTCTCCGTCGAAATCTAAGGGACACGTATTTTTTTTACCTGCGGAAAAACATATCTAAGGGGTGAAACCACCCCTCAAAGTTTAGGCTCCAAAGGGGTGTTTTGCAAGTTTCGCATACTTGCAGTTTGAATAATCGAATGGGACCAACGGCATCATTTTCGGAGTGAAAAATAATAAAAAGTGCCATTGGTTTTATAATAAAAAAATGAATAGAACAAAAGTTATAAGGGTTGAAATTCACAAAACTTTTATAAAAAAAACTATTCATTGGATTTTAACAAAACAAACGGTGATCGAAAGAGGAAAAAAAAGTAGAGGGTATGTGCTTTTTCGAAAAATCAAGTTTAGGGGGTGAACAACCCCTAAGTCTATCTACGTTGACCACCAAGAAAACATCAATATTTTTATTAGCTTTGGTTTTAATTCATTGAGAATTATTTTTTCATACATTTTTCGCACCGAGGAAATAATAATAATAATATTATTTTTTTATACTTTACTTATCTTTCTACTGTTAATTCTACATGGAAGATATGCCAGGTTGTCACCCCCTATTTTGCTACCACTGAAATATGTTATTCTGCATAAAATTCTGAGAAACTAGAACTTCGAAAAAGTAGAAAAAAACAGTAGGTATCTGGTTTGGTGTTAATATATATATATATATATATATATATATATGTCGGAACAACATTGGGTTGTTGCAAGGCATCACCATTATTATTATCACTAGACATCTTTTATTTTATTAATAACAAATGGATATTAAAGTTTATACAAATAATACACACAGCTTACAACTAGATCAAATCGACCTTAACAACAATCGATTAACAATAATGCACAATATCAATTATTAACTACACTTAACTATTTGACAATATGATTATTTAATTATTAACGGTATTTATGATATTCAAACACTAAACGAATGATATAATTAATATGTAATATCAGAATAATATTCTACGGTTATTTATGTGCTAGTTTGCGACGACGTAATTAGACACGAGAACGAATACACGATCCGCAAGATAGCAAACCGTTCTTGATAAGTGCTCCGAGAGAACTGTCTCCAAAAACTATTTTTAATAAGTGGCCCCTTCAGGTAATTATTCTGAGGGCCCTCTGGGTACGTTATTTTGTAGTTACTTCAGTCCTATCCTCCGGTATTGCTATCCTCCGATCGTGGCTACGTTAGATGCACAGATGTGATCTTTCGAGCCTAAGTCTGTCGTCATAAAAGACTTAAAATAATTTTGACAAAATTTACCCAAAGGGATTAAATCATAAAATTGTAATACTAAGTTTTTATTGCTAGTAATAAACTAAATATACTTGGGATTTTCCAACATCCCTTGGAAAAACCCAGCTATTGTACATTTCCGACATATATATATATATATATATATATATATATATATATATATATATATGTGTGTATTTAAGGTGTTAACTACCTTTAAATAAGATTACGTTAGTTCTTGAAATATATGTGTTTCCTATAGGTTTTCGCGCTTCTCATATTTATTAAATTTAAGTAAATTTTTTATCAACAACATAAATTTAAATGAGTAAGTCATTTTATTATATTCATCCCATGTTTACATTATTCATTTTTTAATCATTAATAGCTGTTTATTAAGTTTTAAATTCAATATGCAAAATATGATAAGATAGTAGTTCTTAATTCGTATATGTCTTGCTGATTAATAATTTGTGTACGTCTGTACAAGAATATTGAGGCAGTTTCTAACGATAATGGCGGCAAAAGTGATTCTTACTTCGTATTATTATTTATTCGCATATAAAAATGAGAGTGAATCCTATAAATGTTATCCAACTACTTTTGGCTACATTTCAAACTATGAATATTCCACCTAGTCCTGTGAACAATGAAGAAGTACAATTAAAAAATAGTTTGAAAAATGTATTAATGTCCGCAATGAATGAATATACTGGAATGGAAATAATTCAAGAAGATTCTTTACAGTTTAGTGAACCATTCAAAGAGATAGAGATGGAAATAGTAGATGACAATGCGCGTGCTTAAAGGTAAAAGGGCTTATAGCTAAGGGTTAATAGGGATTTGTGGTGAAAGGGCGTATAAAAAAATTTTTTTTTGCCGTTCGGTTTGAAATTGTCTGAAAGGTAAAAATCTGTGAAAAAAAAAAGTGGGTATCCTAAAGCTGAAAAGGCGTATCTCAACACATACGCCCTTTCACCTTTAAAAAAAGTACCACTTAAAGATAAAAGGGCGCATAAAAAAAGTTGTATTTTTTATACCAAATGTTAAAAAATAGTTTCACAAGACAAAGTATACTAAAATAACAGCTTCATATACAAAGTTTGATATAAACAAATAGAAAATAAATCAATTAAAAACATATACGTAAAAATTAAGTAATAAAAAAAATCACAATGACAGATAACATTCAAATATTTTGAAATTTCCCGCCAGTCGCCATATTGGATACTGGTGCTGCCACTGTTATTCAAATAGCAGTTTTCTCTCGATTCAGAGTATATTTACAATATTCTTCAAATGAAATTTAATAATTTGTATAAAATTATTTTATCAAATATATAAATATTATATTTTGATTTTATTATTTATATATTTATTAGTAACAAATCTCACTTTAAATTATCAATATTTTTTGTGAATAAATAAGTTATAACGGATATATAATTTGTGACATGATTAAAAAGTAGTAAAATCGTTTCAAATTAGTGAAATTATTGGTAGTTAAACAAATAACAATGAATAAATTTAGTGATTAATTAGTTAAAAAAAAATATCTTGCTGATCTTTTGTCAAGTGACGAGGAAAAATATTATCAGAGCAGTCCAGATATGTTCGATAGCTTTAGTACCTGTGACGAAGTTCTGAGTCGTCATAAATCTGGATTGAGTTTAGAAGAATTTAGTGAAAAAATTGATAATGCCAGTGCATCTACTTCTACTCAAAAAATTTCATCCTGGTCTCAGTACTCGAATAGTGGAATAAATCTCATTATCCCAGAAACCGATGATGATGATGATAATAATAATGACGATAAGAATAAGAATCAGGAAGATGCTTCACCACTCGCACCTGTTCACACCACTCACACGAATTCTTCTGAACGATTTGACGTTGGTTCTCACAATACTGGTCATTCATCTGCTGATAAAAATCAGATTGAAATTGATGACAGTACTACAGCTGCTTCTAAAGAATCTGACGTCAATTCTCAACATGATGATTTTTCGTCTGCTGATGATGAGATTGAAATTGATGACAGTACTACAGTTGCTTCTGAAGAATCTGACGTCAATTCTCAACATGATGATTTTTCGTCTGCTGATGATGAGATTGAAATTGATGACAGTACTACAGTTGCTTCTGAAGAATCTGACGTCAATTCTCAACAAAACCATGTTTCGTCTGTTGACGAAGATGAGAATATTGGAGTTGAAAAACGGACTCGTCGAAAGAGGCCCAAGCCTCATGAGTGAGTGAGGAGTAAGCGTAAAGCTAACCGTAATCTTGGACTGGAATATACTACAGCAAAGGGAAAATTACAACCGGCTAAGAAAATGCGTTCCTCATGTCAGTGCAAAATGAATTAAGAGTTTAGTATGAGTGAAGATCAGCGAAAAATAATTTTCGACGAATTTTGGAAGCTAGGTGACGTTAATCAGCAACGTGAGTTAATTGGAAAATTACTCATCGTAGAAACTAATGCAGTCACCAGCTCAAGACGCAAGTATGTAAATTAAAATTTTTTAATTATTCTTGTTCGGTAGATTTCACGAAAATCATTCTATCTATAATTTGACCGATAAAACATTTATGGAAAGATTTTTAGTAATTTTATTAAAAATTAATTGTAATTGTTACTTTTTTCACGAAAGACTTAAGATTTTATTGTTTGATACAATGTTTTTAACAATTAATAAGATTTAAATCTACCTTCCATCTTAGGTGAGGCCAAGTGAGGCTTTTCTTGTCTATGTATAGATTGTTCATTTAATTTTATATTGTTATTTGCAGGAATAAAATAACTTATAGGTTCAAGGTCAATGACGCCTACATAGTAGTATGTAAAAGTTTTTTTTTTTTTGAAAACCTTGGACATTTCCGAAAAAAAAATTCGTGTTATAATATCTAAAGAAAAACGTAGTACCAGTGGATCTTTATCACCAGACCATCGTGGAGAAAATCGACTAACGAATAAGTTGTCAGATGATGATATTCAAATTATCCGTCACCATCTATCTTTGTAGCCGAAGGTACCGGCACACTGGTGTCGAAGAGATAGCATAAAAACATATCTTGAAGGTTTTTCTTCAAAAAGATCAGTGTACGACCTATACATTTCTTATGCTATTGAAAATGGATATCGCCAGGTATCTGATGCAAGTTATTATAAACAACTGGAAAAGATGAATATCGGTTTTCATCAACCGCGTAAAGACCAGTGTTGGTGTGCTCGTTTTTGTAATTTAACAGACGAAGAAAAAGCGGAACAACAAGATAAATATGATCTACATATTCAGAGGAAGGATGCAGCTCGTGATCATAAAAAAATCGATACAGAGACAGCCAAACAGTCAACTACTGTTATTACAGCTGTTTTTGACTTGGAGGCTACTTTGTATGCTCCGTTTTTTAAAACCAAGGATCTCTTCTATCACCGAAAATTAGCTATCCATAATTTTACGATTTTTGACGTCGGTAAAAATGAGGGTAAGTTGATAAACAAAAAATTTTTCTTGAACCAACAAAATTTTTTTCTTACTCCAAAACGACTTAGGTTTTTTGACAGATTTTTGTGGCTCAAGCGAATCCATTTAGTAGATTTCATGGAAATTTAACTATTGTATTTGTTCTCATGCCGCAACTTCTAAATATTTAGTCATAATCGGACTGAGCTTGACAAGATTTCCATTCATGTATTAATGTGAATATACAAATTTTATTTAAGGATATTGCTACATTTGGTCGGACTACGATGGAAGAAAAGGCTCGCAAGAAATCTCCACATGCTTATCCAAATTAATCAACGATGAAGTTCCTGCTGGAATGGCAACATTAAACTTGTATGCTGATAACTGTGCTGGTAAATTAATTAATTGATTAATAGGAAAGATTAAAGAATTAAAATTATTTTAAGTTGACTGAATCGACGAATATATAGAAATACGCTTAACATAGATTGAATTGTTACTATTTGTATTTTTGAATCTAATCATTAATCATAATTTTACTGTCTTTAATGTATTATTCAACTTACTTGATTAAGCTTAGAAATTTAAAGCTTTTAATAAATTAATGAAAGAAAAAATAATAAAAACAATTTAATCAATTTTCAGGGCAAAATAAAAATTCTATTGTTGTCGCTATGTTAGGTGTGACGATTCATGAACATCCGATTCTTCAAGAAATTAATTTGAAGTTTTTGGAAGCTGGACACACCTACATGGAGTGCGATACAATGCACTCAGTCATTGAACGCGCGTCTCGTGGTACTTCTATATATGCGCCTACCGATTGGGTGAAAATAATTCGACAAGCCAAAACAACTGGCAAACAGTACCATGTTTATGAAATGTCACATGATAAATTTATTAATTATAAAGAATTGAAAAACTCGGTAAGAATACAATCAATCCTGTGCTATTTCTGACTTTTTTAGTCGTTGCTGATAATTGTTCATGATATCATAGTTATTACATGCAAAAAAAAACTCAGATAGTGAAAAAAGGATTTAATATGTAAAAAGAGGACTAAGCATCTATCTTTTACTGTCTTTTACTTTTTTTTGCTTTGAAATAATTTTTTTACAGTTCTCTGCACCCAATATACGTTACAGTGACAACTCCAAAATCGGTTGGAAATCTGGAAAATGGTTCCAGACAACACGTAAAAATACTCGGTACCGCTTATACTTTTAATTAACTTGGTTTGAAAAATACATGACTTATAGTAAAATACTTCAGAAAGCATTTAACTCAGGCACTTCGAATTTCCAAACTGTTTCATTCTTATAAATTTTTTTATTTCATTACAGATCTGTATTGATTAAAAAAGAATATTGGAAATCTTTCAAAACTGTGATTTTGAGAAGATCATTCAAAAGACCTATCGATCTCGAACATCTATATGATGAAAAATTAACAATATCAACAGCAAAGTATAATGATTTGCAATACTTTTGTTCATCAGGAACCATTTCGAGGAAATATCACCATTTCTACCAAAACTTAGTTCATGGTATCAAACTCTATGCACAGTTTGTCTATTGCTTTTTACAAGAAGAGATTCAAAAAGATTCATTCCATAAAAATTTTACATATATGTTGTGTGAATTTGAATTTTTTTTTTTCTGATATTATTTTATAAGCTATTTTTGTGTTTCAGTAAACGATGTAGAAGATATGGAGCAAGAGGGTATGGGAACTGTACCAAAATGGGCCCGATGTTTTTTTTAATTAAACATTATAATTTTCTGATAATTATTCATGTTTTCAAATTTTATAATAATTATTTCTTAAAATAAAAAGCGAGTGTTTATTTAAACTACGAATTTATTTAACTACGAGTTTATTTAAACTAGGAATATGTTCTTTTGTGAGCTGGCCAAAAAAAAAATGATACACCTTTTCACCTTTAGATCACCAAAATTTCGAATTCTTAAAAGTAAAAGGGCGCATAATTAAAGACATATGCCCTTTTACCTTTCAATTTTTTTTTTTTTCAATTTTAAGCGTAGAATGTGTCTACTACTCGATTGGCAATAAAAAAAAAATATGCGCCCTTTTACCTTTGCAAAGGTAAAAGGGCACATAAATTGTTATAAGCCCTTTTACCTTTAAGCACGCGAATGAATATACACCCACAGTTGATGAGCCAGAGCTTCCTAATGATGTGTGTACTACTGATGAAAAAAGTTTAAGTAATGAATACAAATTATGAGCTGTTGAATATTGGCGGAGTGGAAAGAAGAAAAATTTGAGTGTCAACTCAGTCCAACAAAAGTTTAGAAAAGTTTAATCAGTACGACAGTTGAGGCGGTGGGCACATGAGATAAATCAAGGTGGAACATATAGGAAAAAAAGTAGCTAAAATTTGTGCTTTCACATTAGAAAATTTTAAAGCTGCTGTAGACGCAGGCATGATAGTTTTTGATACTGATTTACAAAAATGGGCTTTACAAGCTAAAAAGGCAATCGGGTTTGAAAATGTTAGTTTTACAGCGTCTAAAAAGTGGTTAACATCATTTAAAAGAGCTCATCGTATAGTATCGAGAAAAATTAAGAAATTTATAACATCAAAAACTATTGAAGATAAAAGAACATTACCAGAAAAATCGGGAGAATTTGTTGATGGTGTGAGAAAAGAAATTGAATCTTATGGTTTATCAAATACGTTCAATTCCGACCAAATTGGATTTCAGTTAGAGATGCATTGAGGAAGAACTTTAGCAGTAGAAGGTGAAAGACAGGTTGAATGTCTGGTACAATCCATTTCATCTACAACACACAGTTATACTATACAATCAACAATATCTGCAGACGGAAATCTTCTTTCTCCAGTTTTCATGGTTTTAAAAGAGCCAAGTGGCAAATTTGGTCCAATAGTTGAATCAAAGCTTTTTAGGGCAGACAACGTATATGTAGTTGCATCAAAATCTGGAAAACTTACTTCAGGTACATTAAGTATAATGTTATTCTATAAATATAATATTTTTGAATTTTGCGTTGAATAATATCTATATTTCTTTTATTCAGATCACTTTAAAACTTGGCTAAGGCATGTATTTTTTCCGAACGTTGGTCCTAAAAGTTTACTATTAGTCGATTCATGGACTGGACACTGTCCAGCCACTGTAAGTGCTGTCAAACCATCTGACAAGGATGTAAAAGTAAAAGTTATACCTAAAAAAACGACTGGAAATATTCGACCGCGATGTTTTCGAATTTGGAATGTGGAAAAATTTTGTAAAACACTTTTCTGACAATGTTACTTTGATGGGTGATAATTTGAATTTACACTTGAAAAATAACATCATCAAATTACAGTCACTTACTCATAATCAACTGTCATCGCCAAGATAAGTCAATCTTTTTAAATATTCTTGGTTCAAAAGTGGTTATACAAGCATAAAACCAAAGGAATTTGAAAACCCAGTAAGTTTTGCGTTCGGAAATTAATGTAATACTTATTGTGGTATTCCAGAATGTAAAAATATTACGATTATACGTTGTTCTTGGTGCAAAAAGTCGTTATGTCTGAAACATTTTTTTGATCAGTATTATAAATGTGGTACATATCATGAATAGCTTAATTACTTTTCTCGTACATATAATAATGATAAAGAATTGATAAATTAATCTAAAAAATTAATAAATTATTAAAAAAAATACAATTAATTCAATCTTTCACATGACACTTGATATATACATATACATATACACAAATTATTATTCAGCAAGACATATACGAATTAAGAACTACTATCTTATCATATTTTGCATATTGAATTTAAAACTTAATAAACAGCTATTAATGATTAAAAAATAAACAATGTAAACATGGGATGAATATAATAAAATGACTTACTCATTTAAATTTATGTTGTTGATAAAAAATTTACTTAAATTTAATAAATATGAGAAGCGCGAAAACCTATAGGAAACACATATATTTCAAGAACTAACGTAATCTTATTTAAAGGTAGTTAACACCTTAAATACATATATATATATATATTAACACCAAACCAGATACCTACTGTTTTTTTCTACTTTTTCGAAGTTCTAGTTTCTCAGAATGTTATGCAGAATAACATATTTCAGTGGTAGCAAAATAGGGGGTGACAACCTGGCATATCTTCCATGTAGAATTAACAGTAGAAAGATAAGTAAAGTATAAAAAAATAATATTATTATTATTTCCTCGGTGCGAAAAATGTATAAAAAAATAATTCTCAATGAATTAAAACCAAAGCTAATAAAAATATTGATGTTTTCTTGGTGGTCAACGTAGATAGACTTAGGGGTTGTTCACCCCCTAAACTTGATTTTTCGAAAAAGCTCATACCCTCTACTTTTTTTTCCTCTTTCGATCACCGTTTGTTTTGTTAAAATCCAATGAATAGTTTTTTTTATAAAAGTTTTGTGAATTTCAACCCTTATAACTTTTGTTCTATTCATTTTTTTATTATAAAACCAATGGCACTTTTTATTATTTTTCACTCCGAAAATGATGCCGTTGGTCCCATTCGATTATTCAAACTGCAAGTATGCGAAACTTGCAAAACACCCCTTTGGAGCCTGAACTTTGAGGGGTGGTTTCACCCCTTAGATATGTTTTTCCGCAGGTAAAAAAAATACGTGTCCCTTAGATTTCGACGGAGAATAACATACCTCAGTTTCATCGAAATCGGAGCGGGACACTTGGGATACCTTTCTTGTCAGTTACTATGGGTACTTTTGAAGAACACCAAACGCCTTACAATTTGCGACCAAAACCGTGTCGATATCATAAAACGCAGCTGAGTATTAGAAAGTTAAAAAAAAAGTAATATAATTTACGTGAATTTTAAATGAGAAATCTTGGAAATCAAATGGAAAGTACTTAGGATTGGAAGTAAGAGCTCAAATTTGGCAGGAATTTTTGTTTTTGCATGCAAAATAATATTTTGCTTGATAAGCAACAAAAAAAAATACTTTTACCGGAAACGAAGCACCCTAAACAGCATACATCTGTATTCAATAAACTATATCTCTATTTGCCTTTCTTTTACTGCTATTAATTGTGGTGTTCTTATTTTTAATATAAGTGTGTTATTATTATAGTGCATAAGTAATATTAATTTAAGATACCGGTCATTACAATATTTTTTACGCATGAAAATTAAACATAGATTTCTTAAAGCTTAAAGGACGCATGTCTTTAGTTATGTGAATGTGAGCTTTTAACTTCAGGAGTTTCAAAATTTTGTGAACCAAAGCTAAAAAAGGCCCATAAATTTTTGTTCTACGGAATTTATTAAAAATTTGAAAATTTTCAAATTTTTTTACCCAACCCAAAAAAAATTATGAATTTTTCAAAAATAAGGCTTTTATTTTTTCACATAGGCTATATATATCATTATTTGGCTATTTTTAAATACATATTTAATTTCCCAACAAATTTTCCATAAGTGCATTTTTGGATCCTTTTAAAACCATTATTCCTTTACAAAATTCAAATGAAAAAATTATAATGATTTTTAGGTGTATTAATTTTGCTTATATATGAGAAAAAAAAATGAAAATTAAGTTAGCCGATATCTAAAAATTTTTAGAATTTTTCTTTATTAAAAAAATTATAACAAAAAAATTTATTTGTAAAATAACTTGAAAAACTTCAAGAACATTTAAAAAAAAAGTTTTTTTGTTCTAATTTAATTATTGAAAAAAATTTGTTAAATTAAAAAAGCCGGCTAACTTTAGTATGATAAAAAAAATAACAAATTGCATGCCGCGGATTTGAACCGGGGTTGATGAATCTCAAATTCTTCTGTTCAACCAACTTTGCTATAAAACAGATAGGGTCGTATTTCAATACTAAAGCTGCATTTGACAAGAACCGCGAATAACCTTGATCACTGTTTAGTAGCACAATAATTAATTTTTTATCATTTATCATTTTGAGCTATTTACTTATTAACCCAATAATGTTAAAAGATAATAGATAATTGCTAACAATTTTTAGCCTACATTGTACACATCGTCAATCGCACATCGACGCCACCGACGGAACAAAATTAACTACTTCGGTTATTTATCCGGTAAATAACTGGCTGAAAATTTGTAAAATAAGTAAAATATTTATTTTATCGGTAAATTCTTTTCCCTACCTTAATAGCACAGTTTGCTCGAGCAAAAGTTTACTGTACAAAAGTTTCGTTGAATTTTTTGTCAAATTTCCGTCCACTTCGGACTTTTCCATTTTTTACGTCAATTTGTATGCAACTTGCTATTCAATTTGACGTAAATTTACTGTCCGAATTAGAATGCAAATTTACTTTAAAAGTTAACTAGAAAAAAGTTATCTTTAATTTTTACGTAAATTTTATGGCAATTTATCGTTAATTTAACTTGAAAAATTGTTGTATATTTTTATTCTCAAATTGTAGACAATTTTGTGTATAAATTTGCTTACCTTCTGAAATGGTAACAATGAACATTACCGACTCCTTTTTTTTCGTAAAAATTTACCTTTAAATTGAAGAAAAATTAACCGTAAATTTTAATTTTCAACTTTTGCTATGAAATTGTCGGCAAATTCGGGAAGCAGATTTCAGGTAATTTCAACATCAAATTACTCGCAATTTCAAGCTAGAGTGGCTATTAGAGTAGTAGCAGCTTCAATTTGAAAATTTTTTTCTCAACAGATGGGGCTCAGTACAATCCGACATTGTACCACGTCCAATAACCGGTGATTATGGCCGAGCGGCCTAAGGCGTAAGACTTAGGCCTCTCGAACTTGATCACTTGCCAGGCGTGGGTTCGAATCTCAACGGTTGCCGAAAGAATTTTTCACACAAAGAGTGTGAGGTCTTTCGGTCCTGAGGTTCGTCCCGTCGCCGATCCATGAATTTGATCGGTTTAAAAAAAGTAATTTGAGTTGGTATTAAAAGATTGAATTTGATTAAGTTGGCCGGATATGGGACTACCCGAGGCCTTAGAATATAGAAGTATATACTTAAAAAAAAAAAAAAAAAACCACGTCCAATCTCGTTCTTTCCATGTACCTTCCATTTCGGCTGCCGAATGGGATTTTTTTTCATTATTTTCTATTATGAACATTTATTTTATTGGACCAATTGTATATTTATGATTAAAGAAAAAGTCTGAGATATGAAATAATGATTATTGAGAATATTCGAACTTAGTTAGAATTTAAAGAATTATTGTAGCAATAATTAACGAACGTTACTGAATTTATAAATATATCACATTTTATTTATTTTTATTGAATAGTTCAATAAAAAATTAGATCGAAAAAATTGCCGATAGTAAAAAAATAATTAAAAAAATTCTGTGAAAATTTTCATTTCTTAATAAATTCTAGTTTTTTAAATTGAAATTTAATATTTATGAAGTTTAAATATTTGTAAATTGTCATCAATAACGACAAAAGTGATAAGTTGCTCTTAATTCAAGGGTCAGAAACTGCAATCTAGAAGTTGACTAGAGTCAGAATCCGTGTCCGCGAAAAATCATTTTTTTTTTTAGCTAAGTTTTCTAATGAATTTTCTAATTTAACATCAACTGTTACTCTTAAAAGATCAGAAATCGGGCCCTTTACTTTGGTTACAGAATTTATTCTAGGATTTTTAAATATTAATTTTCAAGCAGTGGCAAAATTTTATTGCAAAGATTTTTTTATGCAATCAGATTCCGAGTTAACTTACTCATTAGTGACTTATGCGTGTTAAAGAAAATCATATATATGTATAACTATGATATGAGAAGAATTACATCAGTTAAATTTCTATAAGAAAAAAAGCAAAAAATTTATCGCGAATAAAGAATAAATTTGTTACCTGTGCTGTTACGCTATTGTACGTAGTCGGTTGATATGCTGCCGCAGATCTAGTAACTTGTGATTGCGGCATTGAAGCTTGGTGTGCTGGTGGTAAATCTTTTGATGAAACTGAGGTTGGTGATGGTTGTTGTTGAGTTGGCCTTGCTCGCATTGCTCGAGCCCATGATGGATTATGATTTTGTCTGAAAATTAACGTTTTAATTGTAATGCTTCGATTTGATTCTGTCAAAACTGTTTACTTTTCTGGACATAAATGTAAATAGATGAAAAATCTCGATGAAGGACCTCGAAATATTGAAAAAAATTAAGGACTCATGTGTCAACCGTCGTCTTATTTTGCTTTACTACAGTTATTGAATAGGGGAATATGAGAAAAGAAATTCAACGAACAGAAAAATTTAGAAAATTGAAGAGATTATTTCGATAACTGTTTTTAATGCATACAAATAATATCACGATGGAGGCCAATAGAACTTTGAGAAATATACTAAGGTCTTGTAACAGGGTAATTTTAATGAATATAAAATAATAAATAAATTTGAATTTGAATTTCGTTCCCGCCAATGACCGGCCGATGACCTCGTAAGTTACAAGTAGTATTGCGACTAGTCACCGGGTGTCGCATGGATCACTAAGGCCCGTCCGTTCGTCATTTCCTTAGTCTAAGAAAGTGGGAATAGGTTTCCAGAATAGTGAACGGGAGTGAAATGATATAATGGACTGCGGAACGAAAAATAGTCAGAGAGAGAGTTGTCCAGACGGCGAGAACACCGGACGTAAAATAAAGATCACAAAGTAAATATATACGTCCGTTCACGCTTCACGTGGAACGAGGCGATTTATTAATCAATATTTAACTTGTTAATTAATTATTAGGCCTTTAGACTGATAATTACAATAATTAATAATTTAACAAATTACTAATGCGGACTGATCATTGACAGGTTATCAGTTGAATTTTTCGTTGTGGACGAGGAAGAGAGAGAGCACGAGGAGAACATACCGGCGGAAAATTGAGGAGTGAACGAGACACCAGAGACGTTGTTGAAGTTTTACTCAAGGTAAAAATTATAATTAATTAAGGCCTCTGATTTAATTATTAGAGGGCCGAATTAGTTATAATTAATTTACATAATATCTTTCTGCTGGTTACATAAATTAGATTGGTAACTCAAGGCCCGTCGGCTAGTGTAACCACGTGTCTCGAAATTTCCGTAAAATCTTTGTCGTGTACTCGTCGTTCTGTCGTAACTCTAAATTTACTTTATTCGAGGCCTCTCGGCTGGAATAAAATAAATTTTTCCGTATAAATTATTCGATAAATAAATTCAATTAAATTCAATAACTTAATAAAAGTATTCAGGCCTGTCGGCCGCTCTAGACAATAATTGTCCGCATGTAAGATCGTAAATTAAGGCCTTGCGACGCCAATTCACCGGCCGAATGTTCTAGTCAATTTTAGACGTAATTCTAGGCATAAAATATTGATAAAACAATGTTAAAATAATTCTAATTAAAATTATAAAATCAAAAGTAAGACGCTAGAAAATTACGATAAATTTGTCTCGAGGAAAGCTTAAGAATGGATTATTTTGTCAGTAAATTAAGTTGAGTGTTAAAAATACATAATGAAAATAATTATTAGTAAATTGAGGAAATAAAATATATAAATTTTGAAATTGGATATTGAAGGGAAATTTATCAGTGGAAAATTAATTAATTAATAATTAAAATAAAACCAGAATTAATTAATTAATAAAATAAAATGAATTAAATAAGTCAGTGAAAATTAATGAAAGGATTGTGAAAATTTCATGTGGAAATTTTATTAGTAAAATTGTCATATTGGAAATATAGAGTCTATTATTTGAGCAAAAGTTAGTGATGTCATTAAGTACAAAATTAATTAAAGTAAAGTAGAGTCAGTAAATTTTAAGTAAAAAAAAAAACTGTGTCTGTGATTTAGGTCCGGTGGGCATGTTAAGTTTATTTTAAATAATTATACATCCAGGGGATGTTTTTAAACTAATGTTAAGGCTTACCGTCCAGGGGACGAGGTATTAAATAATAAGATTTACCGTCCAGGGGACGAGGTATATTTTAACGTGGGTGTGTGGGTGTAGAAATCCGTCCAGGGGGCGAGGAAAATTTAGTTTGTCATAAGAAACCGTCTAGGGGACGAGAAAATTTAGTTTGTCATAAGGAAATTAGTTTGTCATAAGGAAATTAGTTTGTCATAAGAAAATTAGTTTGTCATAAGTATATTAGTTTGCCATAAGAAATAAATATTGTCACAGGTTAAGGAAATAAAGCAAGGTGCTTACATTCATTAAAATTTGGATTAACATTATTTCAGCCTACTCTACGATTCCTCTTCTCACTCACAAAATATTACGAACAACCCTGAGTAACAAATTAATTTAAATTAATTAAAATAAAATCCTCCAACATCCGGTTCTGGAAGGCCGAGTCCATCTTCCAGTGGCGCCCTAATATTCGACTATAATACTAGGTGCGACCAGACTTGGCAAGATTAGTCTCTCTGTCATAGTCTAGTGGGGACTTGAATGAGAATGAAACGCTGATTCGGTTATTTATGATTCTGGTGAGCATTTGGCACACATTTTATGAGCGATAATCTCGGTCAAGTTCAAAGATGATCCAAATTGGTTGATGGGTTTGAAAGTAGTGGGTGTTTAAAATTTTGTTAATTTTCAAAAAAATCATCTTTTGCTGATTAATCTCCAAATGACTTTTGAACTAATAGTGATAACTCAATTTCGTTAATTTTAAGTTTTTATTCTTAACTTATAATTCGGACAATTTTTCAAAATAGTTTGATGACATTTAAAATTTAAAAAATAAAATAATTCCACGGCATTTGCCATTAATATTTTGTAAATTATCCATTACAATACAATTTTGTTGATGGCATGTTGTAGCTAATAAAATAAACTTCAAATCAGGAGGCACAGTAGTGTCTCGCGGCAAGTATACGTTCAAACACATGTATATGTGTCATGGCGCATGCCTACTGTGTATCTATACCGTAGACATAGTGGTATTTAGCCTCATTTTTAAAAACTTTAAAAAACAAAAAAATTTTTAGAAAATTCCTTTTAAAGTCAAAAGAACATTGATTGTTCGTCGTAAAATTATGAAAGTTTACCCATTTCAGTTTTGAGAACTAATTTAAATAATTAAATTTAACTAGCATATACTATAGCACTCCCAATTTAAACATTTTTTTAAAATTTTTCATGCGATAGGAGCACTGCCAGAGAATAAGAAGTTGTAAAAGATGCCACGATTCCTTTTTTTCTCCTTATTGGCTATCGTCCCAATTGGGCCACGTGCCAGAGTGCCACAATTTAGTAAATATTGAAATTTGTCTCAAAGCAATGATTCATTATTTCGCCACCAGCGGTGCTTCAGCCTGTATTTTTTAATATAGTTTCATTGAGTTAAATGAAAATTTTATAAAATTCAAACAATCGATAGTTAAGTTACCAACATTAGGAGACGACGATCAATCAACTGTAAGAACGTTTTAGATGTCCATGATATCATGATATTATAAATAAATCTTCGTTGATATCTAAGATGAATTTTTTATACATTTGACATCAGTTTACTCGTATTTTAAATGTTTCCTGATTTCGTATATACCATAGAAAAAAACTTAATAATTTACTCTAGTTTTACTTGTGATTGCGAATTGTATGGAAATGGACATAAAAAAAAAAAAAAAAAAAAAAAGCCATTCGGCAGCCGAAATGGAAGGTAGATGTTTCAATTCATCAATATGAAAAAATAGTTTTATACATACATATTTTGAGATATATGTTTGTGTATAGCCATGAGATGAAATTAAACTCGTTTTCTAAAAGTGAGGGTAAAAAAGGACAACGATTATGTTCGATAGAGAACTTCAGAAAGTTGATTTGACATAACATTATATGGGTAATATACCAAAGTAACCTTCACATAAATAAAGTATTGAAAATTGAATTAGTAATAGATCATAATTGTAATCACTGTTACAATTGCAAGACCAGTTATAATTGTAGGACGTATAGGTACACTGGAAGCATCATATACAATAAGAGAAATAATTTAAAAATATAAAATAACTGTGAAATTTACAGGTTATTTTGCTCACAATAAAATACACGTGACAAAATTGTATTATAATGGGAAATGCATAAGTTAGGTGATATGAAAACAATATTTCCAAAATTTTTTTAATTAAAAATTTCAAGACTATCAAATTATTGGAAGAAATGGTCAAAACATGAAGCTTAAGGTCATAAATTATAGATTATAAGACAAGCTTTTAGATACTTCTTACGGAAATTGTCTATGAATATTAGTTTTTAAGTTATATAAGCTTTAATAGTGATTAAAAACTGATTTTTACGAAAAATCATGAAAATTTTAAACAGCCACAATTTCAAAACTATTCGAACAATTCAGCCCATCTTTGAAGTTGATCAAGGTAATCGCCTATAAAATAAGTATAAAAAATTTCATTAAGATCCGATAAAAACTGTAGGCGCTATCGTAATGACAAGACCAGTGATAATCATTGGGATGAGAGGTACATTTGATACATCATAAATAATCAAAGAAATACTTTTAAAATATAAAATAGCTGTGGAATTTACAGGTTATTTTGTGCACAATAGAATACAACTGATGAAACTGGATTATAATGGAACAAACATAAGTTATGTGGCATGAATACCATATTTTCAGCATTTTTCGATTCTATTAAAATTTTCAAGACTATCAAATTATTGGAAGAAATGGTCTAAATATAAAGTTTAAGGTCATAAAGTCAAGCTTATTAGTCAAGCTTTAAAATACTTTTTACAAAAATTATCTATGAGTTTTAGCTTTAAAGTTCTATGAACTTGAAAAGTGATGAAAAACTGATTTTTTCGAAAAATCGTTAAAATTTCAAACAGCCATAACTTCTAAACGAATCGACCGATTCAGCCCATCTTCGAACTTAACCATGGTAATTACACATAAAATAAGTGTAGAAAGTTTCATTAAGATCGGATAAGAATTGTAGACGCAATCGTGTCCTCAAAAGTCGGTTCTATTACATATATATATATATATATATATATATATATATATATATATATATATATATATATATATATATATATATATATAAATTTTTCAACGAATCGTATTTTCGAACTCTACTCAACTAATTATGATAGTTTATAACGAAATTCCTTGTAAAATCGACTATGAAAACAAATACAATAGTTAGATTTTAAAAAAAAATCTACCTAAAAATGAAAACCATTTTAATCAAACTGATGTCAATTTTTTTTGCTAGTTAACATTCTTTACTTGGTAATAGATTTCCATCAACTAAATGGAGAGTTTTGATTAAATGTTGATAAAAATAACTGGAATTCGATTATTTTTTTTATTGTATTTCATTTATTGGGTCCTTAAATATTAAATAGTTGACTCTAATTTTCTGCTGATTAGATACATTGATAGTCACTTACTTCAAAAGTTGAAAACAACTTGAAAAGTACAGTTCGCCATTGCTCGAGATCTATTGTTTGAATTTGACAATAAATTGACGAATATAATCCAAAAGGAGAAGTTTTGGTTCACTTTTAACAAGTGTGTCTAGTACATTATATCTAAATATCAGACAAAACGTTGATTTCAAAAAGTTAACGGCTATATGTCATCAAATTTAATTTAATAGATCTTTGCTACAGAATTTGAAAATTCCGTTCGCTCAAAACGTATTTCTTAAATTTAACAGAAAATTAATAAGTAAGCTTTCGCTGACTAAGCGTTACTAATAGGATAGTTGTTGCTATTGTGGAGACACTTTGCAGCGGTTAATTAGCGTGTTCTTCGTATTTTATATAAATGTATAATCCTAGAAGGTATACGTCTACCGTCTAGGATCCAATAGGGAAAGTCACCGATTATATAGATCCCAATAACTCAGATCCCAAGCACCCAGAATCCCTAAAGCCTAGAATCCTTATAGCCTATATTCCCAATCACCCAGAATCCCAATCACACAGAATCCCGATTGCCTAAATTTTCAAATACCCGAAATGACCATACTTTAGAGGCTGTAAATATTTTATGATAATAACAAAAGTCGTTTTCTTAGGATGACAGAATAACAATATTAATAGTCAGCTTTAATTTATATACACTTATCCAAAAAATGAAAGGAACGAAAAAATTTTAGAAATTTTTAAGTGATTTTTGAAAGGCTGTATATTCGTGAAAATCGTCGAATTGAAAATTTGAAAAAAGCAGTTTGAAACTTGGAATCTCTAGTTTGAAGATCTTCTGGCCAAAATTTATTTTGAGCCGCGGTTATTGCGTAATTATAAGAAATAGTTCGAGACCTAAATGTTTTTAATTTTTAGGTTTTGTCTTTTGCGTCTATGGGCCAGGGAAAACTTTTTTCAAAAAAACCAGTGCCTAGTTCAGTTAGAAAATGTATTCAGCTACAATCGCTTTTTATTTGTTGTCTCTGTAAGCTAATTTGTTGCTGAGATATCAATCTTCCAATGAAAAAGGATCCTTCTGTGTGATTTTGCGTGAATAAATTTAGTAATGCACACCAAGTACATTGAAATTTTGTCATTCAATTTTTTTTGAAATTTTATGAAAATATTTTCCAAGATTTTAAATTCTATTTGGTACTTGGTATTTTTTTCGATTTGACTTTTTTTTTTGTAAAAAGTAATTTTTTTTACTTTTAAAAAATTTTAACCGTGTACTTGGCACGTAGGATTGCATTATCAGGACATCATTCAAAAATGAACCTAGTTATCATGGTGTTATAAAACCAACTATAAGATTTGTAACGGGGTAAAATTTAATTTATTATCAAGGAAAATCGTGGTTTTCCACGGCTGGTCAGTTAGCCGAGCCGTAACCCCAAATAAGTACCCGTTAGAGTTTTTCGACTTGTCGCCGGGTGTGCTAATTGAAGAAGCTTGGACTTCTGTCCCAAAATTAATTAAGTGGGGAGGCCATTTTCCGGAAGTTGCCGAAAATGGCCGAGCTGAAAATATATAACCACAGGACAGCAGCAAACTCGGGGAGAGTCGGTCGAGCTGACAAGCCTAACGGACGTCCATCTGCCGTGAGCCTTATCCAGAAGACCGGAAACCAAGGAAAGACCAAGGGAAGCTAGATAGACGCCAATGGTATCATCCGGTGAACAAGCGCAAAGTTGAGTGTTAACATCGTAGTGCTGTGCATAAATCAATTTTCGGCAGGTAAGCCAGAATTAATAAACTAATTAATATCGAGTATAAAATCATCGAAAGTATTAATAAACCAGCATCTCCGATAGAATAAATTCTCGGCGGGGGAATTTATTGTAAAGAAATTAAGTAAAAATTAACTACGTGCTTGGTCAATTAATTCTCGGCAGCGAGGCCAGAATTTATTAATCATTAATTATAAATTAAAGAGGAAAATTTCTCGGCAGGAGGCCAGAAATTATAATAGTTATTAAATCATTGTTATATAATAAATCAATCGGTATTTAATAAGTTAAAATTAAGTGCTGTGAAAATCGGGATAAGGATTGAGATTTTAATGAGTTAAATTTGAGTAATAAGTTGATGTCTGTAAATTGTTAAAAGAAATTAAAATGGAATGCGAAGAAAGAAAGACACGAAATAGAGAGAGATAGACTGAGACGCGCGAAGTAGAGAGAGATAGCGTCGGTCGCTCGAGTCAGTAAAATCTATCAATTGATGGAAAAAATATTAAATACTGGGAAATTATGTAAATTAAAGTAAATGATTATAAACAAAGGAAAAATTAATAGTCACTAAAATTAACTCTTAAAATTGGAATTTGTAATTAGGAAAATTTTAATTGTGTGTGTGTGTGAGTGAGTTAAGTCCAGTGGACAGTATATTGATTAAATATAACGTGTGTGTGTGTGCGATATAAAATGATTCCAGGAGAATTTTTAATTAATTATTTTGAAATAATTAGATCCAGGGGATCTGGCAAGTTGCCGATTTTATTTTAATATAGATCCAGGGGATCAAACCGGTTGCCATTATAAATAAAGTCCAGGGGACTAATTTTATTAAGATCCAGGAGATCAGGCAGGTTGCCAAAATTGTATAAGTCCAGGGGACTCAATTTCATATAGATCCAGGGGATCAGGCCAGTGGCCAATTAAATATTTTAATTCATAGAGTCCAGGGGACTAATTAATCAATGTAATAAAGTCCGGTGGATTCCGTTAGTTGATAAAATAATTATAAGCGAAATAAAACCCGGTGGGTAAAATTGTTTTGTGATAAAAAAAATTGTTAATTATATTAATTAAAATATTGTGTAATAAATTTAATTTCTCATCCTTCCTCACTCTTGTAAAATTCAACGATCCTGAATTTTCTAAAATTAACATCTCCGGTTCTGAAAGGCCGAGTCTTATCTTCCCGTAGCGCCCTTATTAAGATCAATTAATAAAGGGGCCAAATTTAGCAAGGTTGAAAATTACCCTGTTACAGATTCATTATGAATATATTGAGGATTGTTGCCATGATAGCGCCCACAATTCGAAACGTACCTCCACCAAACTTAGCACACCTACTCTAAGCGCAAAAATCTTGATCAAGTCCGAATATAAGCAAAATCGGTCCACAGGGCAGGAATAGTGGCCAAGTAAAAATTTTAAAAATCCCGAAAAATTCAATTCTCATTCCAGTTTTCTTAAACAACTTCAAAATTATAAAGTCAAGCTCGGTTCTATACATAGAAGATTAAAACTGATAAGATACGCTTTATTTTATTATTTTATCTTCAAATTAGTACACTGTTCAACCAATAGTATGAACATGAAGTCATTGATATAAAGAAAAGAGGTATAGTTAATTTGATAAAATCTACATTGCATTCCAGCTGCCGGGTCGCATTTTTAGTATATTTCATAAAAATCTGGCTATTGCATTTGTCCTCATGGTGAATTTTTCATAGAATTTGGTTATCACCTATCATAATTAGTCGAGTAGGTTCCAAAAATATCATCGGTTTAAAAGTTTATATATGTACTTGTGTATATATGGGATATAACGCGCCTTGTAACGAATATAACGTTTTCAATTCACAAAAGACTCGAATGAAACTTGGCACACATATTTTTTGGTTTGATAGCTTAATCAAGTTTAATAATGAGTCAAATCAGCCGATTACCTATATGACAATCTTGTTCAAGGCTTGAGCAAGCCTGGTCTCAAGTTCAATAGACGTTAGTGTCTTTTCCTAGCTATGTGTCTTGCTGTAGATACTTTTAGCCAAATTTCAATAGCAATTCAGTGCAAGCCTTACACAAGGAATTGGTGCCAGATTATAACTCAATTCCGGAGGAAGACTATGGTTGAAAATAGTTGCGCATGGCTTGCTCAAGATCTGCTCAAGGCTCAAAACTGTAAAACGTATGGGTTTTGCGCAAGATCATGCAGCAAGAAATCGGTGTCCGCTCAAAATATCACAAAAAAAATTTCCCATACAAAAATAACCATGCTAAAATACCATAAAACTAAAATATCCAATGACAAAAATAACCTGATACAAAAATTACAAAATACAAAAATAACCATAAAAATAAAAATTAAGGTACCTGCGGGTAATAAAGCCTAACTAAGCAAGATTTTGAATAGAATCGAAAATATTGCATTTAATCATCGAAATGTATCATTAATCTTTATTTCAATACATTAGCCATAAAATGTAATCAAGTAATGGTAATTTTTACCATAAACAAACAAAAAATTATACTTTCACAAAAACCATACAAATAGGCCTTATTTTACTACGGTAGAGTAATAAGGCCTACGGGTTAAACAAACTGGAACAGTTCAACTATAATTAATAAAATTGGTATTAGAGATGAATCATCACTTAAATTTAGCAGCAAAACTTTTTAAGAATCATAAGACTAGATTGTTTTGCTCAATAGCACTTAAAACTATCAGTATTCTTTTTAAGAGTCAGAAGACTAGATTGTTTTTTATAATTTTTTCTGCACTACGACAGCATATAACGGATGATGAAATATAGAAGACAGGGAACGTGGTATCGGGTCTCTATAAATTTATCGTAATATCTCTATGCCAGACCCTTCTACTAGAGCAGCCTTTAAATATCATTTCTGTTACTTAGGCCTTATTACCCACGGGTACCTTATATACTAAAATATTTAGTTAACAAAATCTGCATACATTAATATCCAATTGATATGCTATAAATCTATCACTATCAATATAATGAAATGTGTAAAATTTTTTAGTATATGAATTAGTTGATATATTGATATGAAATGGTGGCAATAAGTTTTTATTACCAGGTTATCATTGTATCTGGTTATTTTCGTACTTAGATATTAATTACAAGGATATTATTGTGTCTGGTTATTTTTGTATGATGTTATGTTTGTAAATAGTCATTTTCGTATCAGATTATCTTTGATTAGTTTTTATTGTGATGGTTATTAAAAACAGGGTATTTAGAACTGTAACCCAAGAAATTGTCATCAAGACGTGTGCATGACTCGCTCAATCTTTGAACGACGTTGTTATATAGGATACTTAAAGTCTATGTCAATTGTTAAATTGATTATCACACACTATTATATTTGCTGTGTATAAGTACCAAGGGCGTTAATAAATAATTAAATAAATGAATACAAATAAATTTTTACCTTGAATCATCTGATCGTTGATGTAAATTTTGATCGATTGATGGTTCATTACTAGCGCCAGATTGTCCGTACATTTGATGGGCTGCTAGTTGATCGGCTCTACAAAATAGTAATATATTTTAATGATAAATTAATTTACTGAAAGCATTGAATTAATTTTAAGAAATAAAAATATTCTTACTGTATTGTTTTGTAAAGTTCACGAATTTTAAGTTGTACAGGATGAGATCTGAGTCTTAAAAGTTCTAACGCACGTGTTTGTAACTCGTTTTTACGTCCAGACTTATTTCTACCAGCAAAACCTAAAAGCATCTGAAGCTCAGAGACCCGAAAACTTAATACCATATTCTGCAACATAAAATTATGTTAATAAATGAGTAAGTATACATTCATATTAACTATTATACGAAGGATTGACTCGAATATCATAATTTTATTGCATTATTGTTATTACTGTTTGATAATTGTAACCAAACATTTATTAAAATTCAATTTCTTCATCAATCATCTGTACATTAACATAATTATGTGTTTTACATTATATTGTTATTATATAAATTATCAATTCATAACTGACGATATTAATTCCATAAATGTTTTTAATTTTCATTTTAGTAGCAGAAAATTGGTTAAAAAATAAGAAAAAAAAAATTATGCATTGAAATATAAAAATTCACAATAATTTTAGTCATCAGCATTGAATTGAACAGAGAAAAATCTAAATCGTTAGTGTGTAATATATGTACTTGCCTCCAATTCATCAGTATCGGCCATCCTCTTAAGTTGCTTATCTGAGGATGCCGTTTTTTAAAATCCCTAATCGAATAATTACTTAAAAAATAATTATTCTCAGTTTACAATTAAGCGCTACGTTACATCATATTCTTTTATAAGATGTCTCGTATATTTACCGAAAGTATCGCAGATAAAGTATGAAAAATTATTCACATTAAATTTATTTAATTTTACAATATATATTTATATACACGTCCAAATATAATTATATGTGTTTGGCAAGGGGGAGAAAGTACTACTTTACACTCTTATCCACACACATTCCACTTCCGTTACTCTCCATTCCCTGGTCCTTGATGGCAAGTTGCAGAGAAAGCTACAATCGGAATTTGACGTTAAGTTTAGTGTGAAGTTAAAATTCAATTAATTGACGGCAACTTTTCCATAACTTTCTGTCAATCGGGCGGGTTTAGGTGATAAGTTCTCAGTAAATTTCGTAAAGAGTATTGGGAACTGACAAACAGGGTCACGCAGTCTGGTAGTAAAAAATCAAACCAATGACGGGTTACAAAAGTCGAGTAAATATACAGTAAATGCACGCTGTTAACACAGAAATAATTTTTTTACAAGAAATTATTAAGAAATAAATATTAAAATAGAAGCTGGAATATTTATAGAACGTGAAAAGACAAAAAGTAGAGTATGCTTTGTAGTTAGAGATTGTCAGAGTAAAGCGAATAAAAATTTAAACGTGGTTTTCCATAAGTTTCCGCAGGCTGGTGGTACTTCAGTACTATTAGAAAATTATTTTGGTAATTTTGAAAAAGTTAATAAATTAGAAGCGAGGAAGAAGTTATTTAAAAATGAATGAAATTACTCCTCACATGAAAGCTTGCTCTTTACATTTTAAAAAAAAAAGATTATTTGACATTGCCAGGTACGTTTGTAAAGTTTAACCTAAACATTAAAAACTGGAAATATGATTTTTATTGTCTTTTAAGTAAATAAACATTATATTACAAGAACAAGTTATTGAAATTACTTTTCCACTTTTAGATATTTTAGCATTGACTTCATGGGATTTTTTTTTATATGATTTCTTTGGATGAAAAACGCGGTTACTGAGATCATTTTTTTTATGGCTTTTTTCGCGGTTTACCAACCAATAAATTTCGTTCTGCGTCATATATAATTTTTTGTTTTGGGTTTTTACCCGTCCAAGATAAGATAACTGATAAATTTAGTAACATTTTATTTATAAGTCCTATTATAACATGGGTTACGTATTTGAAAGTGAAACCTATTGTCCGCCATGTTATTTAGGCCACGCTTCCGTGTCAGTTCCCAATACCTATAGTAGATCCCCTAAGTTGGCAAGGGAATTCTATTTTTTCCAAATTTTTTTAAACAATTCGTTTGTTCGTCGTTTGTTCTTCAATGCTCGCTATAAATAATTATTTTTTCGTTTTTTATTTATGTTTAATTAAATTATTAAAAGTTTATTTGACGTTAGCAATGACTATACTTATTTTGAATACTTTTTATTTTTTTTCCATTTACCGTGATCCGTTTGTTAATATTCTACCAAAAATAGCTTTTGTTTGTTTGTTTTTATATTTTTAATTAATTAATAAAATTTTAATTAGGCCCGTTGTTCTAATACTAGCTGTGCGCATGTGCAAATATATGCTATGTTTTAACCCTAATAGCGCAATTTGCTTGAGCAAAAGTTTACTGTACAAAAGTTTCGTTGAATTTTTCGTCAAATTTCCGTCAATTTTGGAAAAAATTAACCGTAAATTTTAATTTTCAACTTTTGCTGTGAAATTGTCGGCAAATTTGGGCAGTAGATTTCAGGTAATTTCAACATAAAATTACCCGCAATTTCAAGCTAAAGTGGCTATAAGGGTAGATAATTTGTGACTGTCATCAAATTTTTGGTCACAAATTTGGACTTGGCAATGAATTTCGTCAGTCACAACCAGCTAGATGATTAGACGCAATCTTTTTTGCAAATGATTAATAACAACAAATATGTGATCTGAGGCTGTCTTATTATAGTAGAGGAGACCGTGGGAGATCGACCTTCACCCATCGGATAACCAGATGAGACATATTTTTTATCAAATATAATTTATTAACAAACATGCCTATGATGGCTTGGCTATCAAAAAGTGTTCATGGCTATTTTTAATTAAATTAATTTTAATCAATTTTTTTTCATCACCTTCACACTTTTGATACCGAATGAATTTCATTTCAACTGATAGTTTTTAATACACAGAATATGCCTTCGTAGGCTTGTCTATTTATTTCTGTGCATGGCTACCTGCCAAGCAGATGTAAACAGGTAAGTCAATATAGGAAACTGTAGTGTTCTGATAACCAATCGAAATTGGTATCATAAGTAAGATATTTTAATTACAAAACTAATCGTATAGGCTTGTCTGCGAAAAATTGATCATAAAATATTATTGTCAGGCTATAAAATTTTAAAATTGGAGCTATTTGATAGGTGCGAGAGAGAAAGTAGAGCGACCGAGGTCCGTGTAATAGATCAAGACACAACATAGCAGCTGCACGCTACCTGACCGTTGAATGTATCCGAGTGCGCATGCTCGTGTACAGTCGAAAATAATTTATTAGTGACAAAACAACACGTACTAAATAATATTTATTAAGATGTCAAAAATTAGTAAAAAGTGTTTTTTGTGTGAAACGAAAGAGGAAAAATTGACTTTCAAGATAATTCTTTTAAAATATGTCATTTAAAATTGGCTTTCTGTAACGAGCAACCTGCTGTCACTACGTGACTACCCAAATGTCGGTAGGAAATTTATAAAGTACACAGAAAAAAAAGATTCCTTGCCGGAAAATTAAAATATTAATTTAAATAAAGAAAATAAATACGACCTTCTTTTTTTCCCGCGTAATTTTAATGTAATTCGAATGATATAGATAAATCGCTTTATCTCAATATTTGTCAATAAAAAAGAGTTTAAACTATGAAAAGACACAAATTCAAGTCAAGATCTTTTTAACGATAGAAAATTTAATAACATTAACTAATTTTAGCATGTAAATATGGCGGGACCAAAATCTTCCTTATTCTCTTAATAATATAGATTATTCTTTATAATATATTTTAAATAATGAATATAAATTTTTTTATAATTTTAAAATTTTATAATTTAGCTGCAAAATGAAAAAAAATTTAGTTGAATTAATTTTTTTTTATTATTAATATGTTTAATAATTTATTTTTCATTATTTTACAGCCATAAGTATTTCTAATATAATTAAATTAGAGTTATAATAAATTAGAGTTTAAAATTACTGTCGACAAATAGCTCCAATTTTAAAATTTTATAGCCTGACAATAATATTTCATGATCGATTTTTTGCAGACAAGCCTATACGATTAGTTTTGTAATTAAAATATCTTACTTATGATATCAATTTCGATTGGTTATCAGAACACTACAGTTTCCTATATTGACTTACCTGTTTACATCTGCTTGGCAGGTAGCCATGCACAGAAATAAATAGACAAGCCTACGAAGGCATATTCTGTGTATTAAAAACTATCAGTTGAAATGAAATTCATTCGGTTATCAAAAGTGTGAAGGTGATGAAAAAAAATTGATTAAAATTAATTTAATTAAAAATAGCCATGAACACTTTTTGATAGCCAAGCCATCATAGGCATGTTTGTTAATAAATTATATTTGATAAAAAATATGTCTCATCTGGTTATCCGATGGGTGAAGGTCGATCTCCCACGGTCTCCTCTACTATATTTACTTCTCGTGGTATGTACTATACTATATCTTTCCCTTCGTATTCTGATCTCGTGGTTCTTTTAAGAAAATGGCGGTTTAAAAATTTGAATTTGTATAAAAATTAAAACAGCGTTTGCAAAATGTCGCTACAATTGTGACGATCCGTAATTTTAGGAACGGTCCGCTGACGGTCTTGTGACCATGACGTGACGATCACAAAAAATAACCTGACGGTCAGCTTCACATGATTAGTTGTGGCACCTCACAATAATAAACCCTAATAGTTCCTTTAGCTTGAAATTGACGGTAATTTGATGCTTAATTACCCGAAATTAACTGCCCGAATCTGCCGATAACTTGACAGCAAAAGTTGAATATAAAAATTTGCAGTTAATTTTTTTTCAATATAAAGGTAACTTTTTACGAAAAAAAAAAGTCGATAATGTTCATTCTTACCATTTCAGAAGGTAAGCAAATTTTATACTCAAAATTGTCTACAATTTGGAGGTACAAATATACTTAACAATTTTTCAAGTTAAATTAACGATAAATTGATATAAAATTTGTGTGAAAATTAAAGACAACTTTCTTCTAGTCAATTTTTGAAGTAAATTTGTATTCTGATTCGGGCAGTAAATTTACTGCAAATTCAATAGCAAGGTAGATACAAATCGGGTGCCATCTTTTTGTCCTAACAACCAGTTCTTTCGAGTCGAAAAGTATTTCGATTGAATATTATTCCCGGTATAGTTAAGAGTCAAATGATGTTAATAATGACTGTATTTATTTGTAGTGGATGTTTGAGACAGATTTGTATTTAGTCAGTTGCATTTAATGTTGTTTCCTTTAAATACAGATGGCTGATAGTAGCAGTACAAGATGGTGACTTAGTAATGTAGAAAGATGTCAAATTATGAACAGTTGTACATCGAACTAATGTTATGTATTTGCATACAGTGATTAAGTCGGACATAAAATGTTACATGTGTATTTGTTGCTATCATGAAAAATAGTCACTAATCCATTAAAAAAACGATAATTTAATGCATTAGTATTTTGTACTTTTTTTAAAATGAGTCAAATAAATTGAGAGCAATTTGCTTATAATGCCAGTTGAATTTTTGTCTAGCCTTATTTAAGTTTACAATAATTTCGAGTCAGCGATTGTATGTTGCCAACATACTTGGTAGCATCGAAAGTTGTAGCAAGTGGAGGTTTATGAGCTCCCTTAAGTTGGCGGGGGGAATTCAATGTTTAGCAAATTTTTTCTAGCAATTCCTTTGTTCGTTTATTGTTCGTCAATGTTCGCTGTAAATAATTATTTGTTCGTTTTTTATTTTTTTTTAAATAAATTTTTTAAAATTTATTTGAAGTTAGCGGTGACTCTACTTATTTTCTATTCTTTTTATTTTTTTTCCATTTATCTTAATTTGTTTATTGATGCCCCACCAAGAATACGGTTTGTTCGTTTGTTTTTGTATTTATAATTAATTATTAAAATTTTAATTATGCCCGTTGATCTAATAGTAGTGTTGCGCATGCGCAAGTGTCTGCTCTAGGTTTAAAATTTTTTATTGTTTTCATTATAATTTATGTGTTAATTAAATGAGTAATCTTATCAAGTAATTATCAAATCCTGTTAATCATTTAGCACATCATAAGAGTATTCAGGTATTTACCGGAGAGTAATGTCAATCAGCCACAATAAATTTTATTTAAAAAATAAAAACCTAGAGTAGACATTTGCGCATGCGCACAACTACTATTAGAACAACGAGCATCATTAAAATTTTAATAATTAATTATAAATATAAAAACAAACTAACAAACGCTATTTTTGGTGGGATATTAACAACGAATCAAGATAATGGAAAAAAAATAGAAGGGATTGAAAATGAGTATAGTCACCGCTAACTTCAAATAAATATTTAAAAATTTATTTAAAAAAAAATAAAAAGCGAACAAATAATTATTTATAGCGAACGTTGACGAACAATCGACAAACAAAGAAATTACCAAAAAAAATTCGCCAAAAATTGAATTCCCCCCGCCAACTTAAGGGAGCTACATTGACGGACATTGGACGGACAATTGATTTGTTTATAACAAAATCTAAAAAATTAATTTTGAGGTGCCAAGTTAAGGGAGCTCTTTTAAAAAGTTTGTTATTCATACTATTTGTTTTTTTCATGTTGGTAACTGGATTTTTGTTTAATTATCACATTTTACGATTGAAGTGTGAGTGTCATATCAATTTAGAGTTTTTTTTTTATTTGTACTTCATTTAGTGTAATATGTAAGCTGTAAAATGTATATGCTTTGACAGACATTGGACGGACAATTGATTTGTTTATAACAAAATTTAAAAAATTAATTTTTAAGCGCCAAGTTAAGGGAGCTTATACTTTGATATTGACCAATTTTGCTTTTAAATTTTCTTGCATTTGTTACGTTGGCTACATTTTCGTTCGGATCTCTCTTAGGCATGTTATGTCCTCAACAGCCTCAGGTGCCTCCACCTGTTAATTAATTAGTAAACTCAAGATATATAAGAAACGCGCATTTAAATTCCATTTGAAATAATATATTAATATCCTACAACACTTATTGCGTCTTAACAATATGAAGTAAATAAATTAAATCACAAATCGTCGTTGCACATACTCATTAAATTATATATTTTTATTATAAGAAAGTTAAATAAATAGATGGATAAACTTTATTTTATATTTAGAGAAACATAAATACAGTTTGAGTGGTCTTGGAACGTTTTCTGTCACCTGATACTTAAAACCTAAACAAAACACGCATAAAAATCATGAATAGGCCCTTGTTCTATAGTTAACAGTAAATATGGTTATAAACAAATACATACTCTATAAGCAAACAAGAAAAGGAAATATATAATAAATAAATCTTATTTATAAATGAAAACCATATCACAGGAACTTAACTATTATTGTTAATATATATATTTTTATATTAAATAAAGAGTGATTCATATAATAAATGAATTAATAGAAATATTGAAATATAGCATTAGAATAATTATAATGATGTTTCACGATAAATGGTGATGTCAATTGTAACGAATAACTAAATATAGAATAATTATAGAACACACCTCTGATAGTCTAGAATATTTAACCGAATGATTGTATCCAAGTACGGGAAAATAGAATATAAATAATATAAGTAATAAGAAGATATAGAATGGATAAAGTAAAGAACGTAAATGTATAAGCTTATATCTCAAATTCGTATTAGTAGAAAGTATAAATGTATAAGTATAATATTTAGTAAAGAACATAGATATATAAGTATTTATACATATAAGCATGAGTGTGAACATGAGAGTAGTGGGGAGAAGTTGGAGAGTGGAGGTCCGAGATCTCTCTGCCGTCTGATGTAACTTCACTTCTCTCCGAGAACTCTTTACGAATACAACTGTTATTACTGATCAAGTTTTATCCATACTTTATAATAAAATTCAGTCTTCAGACAAAAGTTATTTTATCAATTACATCTATCCTTAATCATAGTTTAATTATTCCATTAAATAACAATCATAATCATCATCATCGTAGTAAACAATAAATTTATCCACTGTTTTCAAATTCAAAATTTGGTCCCGCGTGACAACGAACTGCCCACTGTCCAGGAGGTGGCGTCAGCTCCGATCCTAGTAACCTCCCAGGACATAACAGGCACTTAACAATCGTTAAATTTATAAAAGTTGTCAGCTTTGTTGGAGTTGAGGTTATGAAAAAATTTGAAATGAAAACTAATGGGTTTATTATCGAACTAGTGAAAACTCAAAATACATAATTTATTTATGTAAAAACAGTGTCAAATTTTCGAGATGATGTTTTTGGTTCCTATTTTATCTTAATACTTTTTTGATGTAAGAATAAATACATAAAAATAAATTAATGTTTTTTTCATCAGATTCTTTAAATTTATTAGTATTATTGTTGACATAGCCTCTTCAAGTAAATAATATTTTGATATTTTAATTTGTTTTAGAAGATTTGATTAATGCAAGTGTTAAATATTATCTAATTTAAATGTAATAGTTTGTTTTCTACCAAATTATTTCAATGGCATTTCCATTTAATGATTTAGTGTATACTAAATCTTTTACTCCAAGAGAATATCAGGTTTGTTCATTTTTGATTATGACATTATTATACTTATAAAGTATCGGTATAATATTTATAATTGAATTCTGTATTCAATTTATTTCACAGGTAGAATTACTTTATGCTGCGAAACAGAAGAATATTATAATTTGTTTAGGAAAATACACTGAACAAACTTTTATCACGATAAAATTAATTCAGGAATATGTTACTGGCAATCGAGAGTAAACAAATATAATCTATTCCTTAAACATATTGACCCTCGCGGTTTTTACTTAATAGTGATTAAGGAAAACGATTCGGAAAGATTAAGAAAAATAATTATCGAAATAAAAAAAATTTTTAATATATCACGTTTTTACAACGAACTAAAAAATATAAAATAATATTTCTCAATCTCATGAAGATTTAAAACCACATACAAATTCCCAACTTCTAACAGGCAGTCCTGAAAATTTATAATTGTGAATTTTTAATAGTTATGAAAATACTTGTAAGATTTAAAACGAAAAACGTGGGGCGCATGCAATATATAACTATAAGAAGTGTAGAGAAGAGCTGTCAATGAAAGAACTTGCAAATCAATCTATATTAATTGCAATGCATTAAAATTGTTAGTTGATCTATTAATGCATCAATTATCTATTGCATGCGCCCCACGTTTTTCGTTTTAAATCTTATAAGTATTTTCATAACTATTAAAAATTCACAATTATAAATTTTCAGGACTATCTGTAAGAAGTTCGGAATTTGAATCTGGTTTCAAATCCTCATGAGATTGAGAAATATTATTTTATACTTTTTAGTTCGTTTTAAAAACGTGATATATTAAAAATTTTTTTTATTTCGATAATTATTTTCTGCTTTTTAGTAATGTATAAGCGAAATTTTGAAATCGATTTTAAAGGCCTGGATAAGATACTGGCGGAGACATGCGATAAATTTCAGGTTTATTTCAGTTTCTTTTCACTTAATCAAATCCGAAATAGAAAATCGCTATTTCTACTTACCAATATATCAAACTCATTTTTTAAAGGATTTATACTTCAAAATATTAATACAAATCAAAGCCAGATTCTTTTTAGTTAAAAATTTTGAATATATGACTATTCATGGTGCTGGAGGTCCTAGTCGTCACATTCTTTCCATCTCCTTCATTGTATTTTCATTACACGGTGTTTGTTTATCTGTCATCCAGTTGTGAGCTACATTCAAGAATATAACTCATCCAAAAATTAGTTTTAAATTAATTATAAAAAATTCGTACTGAACAGACAAACAAACGAATATGAATTTTTTTCATTTGTTTCGGTTTTTTCATTTCTTTCTTCCTCTTCTAGTGCTTCTCCTTCTCATTTTCAAAATTTTATTTTTCATTTTCTTGCATTGTCATCTAATTTCGAGTTTTGTTCCAAATTTAAAGTCTCTAGCTCATCGAGAAGTTACTTTAAAATCAATTACAAAATTCCACCCGAATAGACGTACATAAAAGCGAGTTAAGAAAAACGTGGTAAGATGGTTTTTAATACCTTCAATTAGTGCTATACAATTTGACTGACTGAACCAGCCATGAAGTTTAATGAGGTTAATTAGTTCATCAGTTAGCTAATTTCAATTCACCGGTTAACATTTTTGAATTAAAAATTAAATTTCAAATTCTTAATTCGTAAAGTAGCATTGAAATGTAATGGCGTGGTTTTTAAATCGATGTTTTAAAAGAAAACATTAAATATATACAATATAACACGTGGTTCTCCCATGATAGGGTCCACAATTCTACACCGATCTTGATGAAATTTTTTTTACATATTCTTTAGCTAAAGAGCTCGGTTCAGTTCGAAAATGAGCTAAATTGGCCAGAAAGTTTAGAAGTTATGATCGTTTAAAGATTTTTTAATTTTTCAAAAAACTCAACTTCTCTTGATTTATCTTTAAATACCTTTTAACCCTAAAGAGATAATCTATTTTTGGTGATTGAATCTTTATGTCCATTCGATTTGCTTAAATTTAAGCTATGTTACTTAATCTTTTGATAATTTTTTCTAATACTTTGATGAATTTCAACATTTTCAGAAAAATAGAAAAAAACATTTTTTTTTTTACTTTCTCATTTAAGAACTTTCAAGTAATACATAACAGTTGAATCTTGTTAATATTTTTATGTAGCTTATCTATTGAGCTTTGTATTTCAGTACTATTTTTTTATATTAAACGAAAATTACCTTTTTATTTATTGAAATTTAGCTGTTGCATTTGTTCTTCCACTTTTTAATAAATTCATGTATCTGTTCCAATTCTGATTACTGCCGTGTAACACTTTTAAAATCTCAACATTAAAGTATACATAAAGTATTTTTTTTCTATTGACAAGCATAAATATAATTGATCTTATAAGCTTTAGATGAACCTTTAAACGCTGCTGTCTATCTTACGGATTTAAATAATTAAATGAATAACGAAAAATCTACTTCCATTTCGGCTGCCGAATGGTCTTTTTTAATTTTTATTGAGAGATCAGGAAGAATATAAAACATTCTATTTTTTAAAAATATTTTCTAATCACTTTTCTTAATCAAGAATCATCAGTATATCTACGACCTACAAACAGTGTATTTGTGAATCATTTTAACCGTTTATACTGCATTTCTATTGTGTTAGCATTGTAATTATACCGTCTTTATATAGTATAACTATGGTGACGGTTTCCTGGAACTAATGTATCTCCCGAAAAAATATTTTTATAAAATTTGATAGTACTTAATATCATCTTTTGTGAAACTGTATATCATTTTGTCCTAGCACAAATAATTTAGTTCAATCTTTAAATATTTCTTGGCCAAATAATAGTCAATCATGACATCGCGAGTTTACAATTTCTTTGGTATCTTGAAAAATATACTATCTATTCGTACGCAATAATCTTCGTGAGTCAGCGCAGTGGATAGTAGCTGAGACTTAGAATCGGAAGTACTTGGGTTCGAGCCCAGCAGTCGCCAGGCTTTTTTCATCAATAAAAACATTAATCGGTCCGTCCAAGTAATGATCCTCTTCCAATAGATCACATACAAGATAAAATTCAAGTTTTCTATTTTTGTTTGACAATCTAATATTTTTTTAATCATTTTATAAAATTTGTAGAAACTCTGTATACATTTAGTAGGATCACCGTATAAACGTCGTAGAAACATTGTATAAATTCAATAAAATCACAGTGTAAATACCACAAATAGAATTCTCGAATACGCTGTAAAAATACGGTAAATCTTCTTACTATCTACTATATTTATACACTGAGAGAAAAAAAAATTCAGGTAATTATTTTTCTTGCTTCTATAATTACTCTAAATAAGTAATTTTTTTATTAAATGAAATTGATAGTTCTCATATTATGAAAACTATTAAGCGTGAATGCGATTGTAATATCATTTAAAAAAAAAAAAAAATTATTAAAAATTGATTCCAATAGCGAGAAAATAAAGCAGTTAGAATTAAAAAGGCTGTTAGAAAAAAAAGTCTTAGTAGAAACCAATTGTCAGGATCTTCAAGCTATTGACGCCTATTCACAAGTAAAAAAAACAAAAACATTAAAAGTATACTAAAGTATTAAACTAATAAATTTCACTATATTTATTATTCACGTACTTCATTCATATTCTATTAATATTTTATGAAACGTTTATATTTATGAAAGTTATTCTGGTGAAAATAAAAAATTTATTTATGTTTTATTATAGAATAAGTTATATGAAGACGGATTTAAAATAAAACATAAGAAATTATTCATTTAATAAACATAAAAGAAACCTTTAAACATTGCCAAATAATAAAATAAAGTTTCTTTTAAAGACAATGATTGATTATTGAACTGACTGATACCATTTTATTTTGAATTAAAAAAATATTTCCAATAGTTTCATATAACTATATATTAGACTGTTTCAAATTAGGGGACTATATTTTTTTTTTAGAACATTAAAAAATCGAAAGGGTATCTTAAAATATGGTGACAATTAAAATTTGAGCTCTTAATATTGATATTTCGAGGTGGCTATTGATAATTTTCGATTTTTCATTTAGTAACATGGTAAAAAATACATAACTTCCGAAAAAATCAAGATACAAAAAATCTTTTCTCAAACATTTTGTAGCAAATTTACTGATCTACAAAAAAGGTCTTTTATGATTTTTGCATAAATTCAACAATTCACAAGATGTCCGACGTCAAAGTTGGACACAATTCGAAGAAATTGTTTTTGCTCGTTCTGAATTTTATACCATGTCAACCAATGAGAATTCAGAAATTTTCAAAACCGTTTTTTGTAGGAAATTGAATGCTCTACAAAAAAGTCTTTTATAATTTTTTGATAAATCCATTTGTTCAAAAGTTATTGGAGCTTGAAGTCAAGTTAGAGTAAATTTCGAGATCTTTTTACTTTTCCGGCGAAACTATCGGACTAATCATAAAATGTCATAAAATCTTTTTTATAGACAATTTTATTTTCTACAAATTAGTATCGATTAATTTTTTTCGGATTCGGCATAAGTTGCTAGTTATTTCCATTTTAATGTCGAGCTCCTAAAAAAATAATATTCTAATCGATTTTAAGAGTTTAGCATTAAAATGGAAATAACTAGAAACTTATGCCGAACCCGAAAAACCTTTACCAAAGATAATTTGTAGGAAATAAAATTGTCTACAAAAAAGATTCTATGACATTTTATGATAAGTCCGATAGTTTCATCGGAAAAAAAAAAAAAAATCTGGAAATTTTTTTTAATTTGACTTCAAGCTCCAATAACTTTTGAACAGATGGAATAATCAAAAAATGACAAGAGACTTTTTTTGTAAAGCATTCAATTTCCTACAATAAACTGTATTGAAAATTTCTGAATTCTCATTGGTTGACATGGTATAAAATTCAGAACGAGCAAAAACAAGTTCTTTGAATTTTATTAAACTTTGACGTCGGATATCTTGTGAATGGTTGAATTTATGCAAAAATCATAAAAGACCTTTTTTGTGGATCAGTAAATTTGCTACAGAATGTTTGAGAAAAGATTTTTTGTATCTTGATTTTTTCGGAAGTTATGTATTTTTTACCATGTTACTAAATGAAAAATCGAAAATTATCAATAGCCACCTCGAAATATCAATATTAAGAGCTCAAATTTTAATTGTCACCATATTTTAAGATACCCTTTCGATTTTTTAATGTTCTAAAAAAAAAAAAATATAGTCCCCTAATTTGAAACAGTTTAATATATATGGTCAGGGAATTTTTTAATTATTTGACTGGAATACTTAAAGAAGTCCGGGAATTTCAGTTTCAAAAATCTGTGGTCACCATGAATCAATATCTAAGATGACAAACATTGAAGAATAACAAGAGTTTATTAACAACACGATTTTTAATAAGCCACCGTGGCTCAGTACCATAAGTCTCGCGTGATCGGTCTAGTCTCGAATCTTACGTAGGGCAAAATTATTTATTCTTAAAAAAGTTTGTTAAGGCTCAAAACTAATCTGAACAACATTAGATAAAAGACGGCATAGCTAATATTTTTTTTTTGACAAAATCAAATTGTTTTAGTAGTATTAAGCAAGTTAACAAAATAAATCAAGCACTTTTTCTTTAAAATATACGTTTTTTTTTCTCTCAGTGCACTATCTACTATATTCATACTATATCATTACGGTAGTTAAACAGTATTGTAAAAACCGCGAGGGGAATTATATTGTAAATAAATTGTATATTAGAGTGTTTCAAAAAATCGACTTTTTTTTTTCTCGAAGAACATTGAAAAATTGATCGAATATCTCTAGACAAAGACCCTATTAAAATATGAGACCTTAATATTAATATTTAAAGGTGGCGATTCACGATTTTCTATTTTCCACTTAAATAACATGGGAAAAAAAAATTTTAAGTTTGGAATTTTATACCTCGGCGATGGCTTATTGAACAAAGAAGTTCAGGACATATTTTTGTCGAGAATTATACGCTCTACAAAGAAAGTCTTTTATTATTTTCTAATAAATCCATCCGTTCAAAAGTTATCCGAGCTCGAAGTCAAGTTGGAGTAAAATTCAAGATCAATCTACTTTTTCAGCGAAACTATCGGACTTATCATAAAATGTCATACAATCTTTTTTGTAGACAATTTTATTCCCTACAAATTAGTATTGATTAATTTTTTTCAAATTCTGCATTGTTTTCTAGTTATTTCCATTTTAATGCCAAGCTCTTAAATAAATAGTGTTCTGATCGATTTTAAGAACTTGGCATTAAAATAGAAATAACTAGAAAACAATGCAGAATTCGAAAAACATTAAACAATACTAATTTGTAGGAAATAAAATTGTCTACAAAAAAGATTATAATACATTTTATGATAAGTCCGATAGTTTCGCCAAAAAAGGAGAATGATCTCGAAATTTACTCCAACTTGACTTCGAGCTCGGATAACTTTTGAACGGATGGATTTATCAGAAAATAATAAAAGACTTTCTTTGTAGAGCGGTCGAAGTGGGGCTTGGATTAGGTCCCCCATGGTACCAATTCCATGTATTGGTGGACATGCTGCAGATTAGTGGCGAGTTACAGCCTGCACTCGTTACCCCAAAAAGGGTTTCTTCCACATTATACTCACTCGGGTTTAAGACAGCAGTTAAATAGACTTGCCCTCTGTTATTATTATTACCGAGTGATTATCACTATATGCTAGTGATAGTATTGTATACGGGCTATTACCCTTAGAATTTTAAGATGTTCAAAAGGGGTCGGCTTCGCCCACGCAGAGGTACCTTTTGGCTTCTTGCAACCACGGAGTTGCCGCATGTTACGGGTGCAAGACATGCGGGCACCGCTAACGGTTGGAGTACTGGTCCCAGAACCCGCGAAGAGGGTGGTACTTGCTAGTTTGGCGTCCCCTAGAGGGCGCCAAAACCACTTCTGGGAACTTGTTTGTTCAATAAGCCATCGCCGAGGTATAAAATTCCAAACTTAAAATTTTTTTTCCCATGTCATTTAAGTGGAAAATAGAAAATCGTGAATCGCCACCTTTAAATATTAATATTAAGGTCTCATGTTTTAACAGGGTCTTTGTCTAGAGATATTCTGTCGATTTTTCAATGTTCTTCGAGAAAAAAAAAGTCGATTTTTTGAAACACTCTATTGTATATGTGTGTTAATTTACTTTTATTAATTACAGCTTATTAAATACAGATAGTAAAAAAATATTATATATTCTTGATAACCATGAGTTATGTTTACTTAAAGCACAATATATTGAACAATTAACAGACTTAAAAGTGTGGGTTGGAACTTTAAATAATGAGACTGATAACTTTGTCAATAAAATTTTAAACGCTCATGTAAGAAATTTTAAACTTTTTTAAAATAATCTTTTAACAACAACTTGGATTCATTTTTTAATGAAAGTTATTTTCATGCGCAGGTGATAATAATAACAAGTGAATTGTTTAATGAGTTATTACAAAAGAAAAAAATATTAGGATCGCAAATAAACTTGATTATAATCGATCAATGCCAATTGCTGGTAGCGAATGATGATCTTAAACAAGCGTTAAAAATTGTTAAGTCAAATAAAAATAATTTATGTAGATTTATTGGATTAGCTGTCCCGCTTTTCGGATTAACCGAAGAACCTGGACGATTAAGCTTAGAAATTGAAAGATTTGAATCAACTTTTAAATGTCATGTTGAAACAACTAGTGACATTTTATCAATATTGAGGTAAAACAAAATATTATCAACATATATCATAAGTATTCTATGCCGGATCGGCTTATAGTTTTGTACAGTAGAATCTCCCTAATGTGACTCTCCATAGTGTTACACTCTCTCTAAATTTAACAAGATTCTCTCCCTAATGTTAACAATTCTGTCTCCTACTACGTTTTTTCGCGCGACCAATCAAAAAAAAGCTTAGTGGCGGGCAATTCGAATCCTTCCATCTACATCTATACGATTAAATCCTAATCTAAAAATGTATTTTTACGGCGTAGACCTGCGCACATAAATTTCAGAAAAATTACTTTTTTTACCGTGATTACAGTTTTTTGAATCAAAAAATAAAAAAAGTTTAAATCTTACAAAATTTTAATAAGATTGACAGGGATTACGCTTTTTAAAAAAATTTTTATCTAATATGGAAGAATTTAACCCATGTAAAAAAAAAAAAGTTCGACATGCTGAATTTCAAAATTTGAGACGATTGCGAACTTTTGTCGAACTTTTGCACTACCTCAATATGAATAGAAATACAAATATAAAAAAATTATAGGAGGATACTATTCCAGAAAATTTATTAATTTCTTACTAAGTTTCACAAATATTAAGAAGTCCCTCTCAAAACTGATAAGAATTTTTTCGATGAGTCTGAGAATTCGAAATTTTCGTTTTTTTTTTAACTTTGTGATTATTGCAAAAAAATTTTTCAATAGTTTTTGTCGATTTGAAAATCTTGTTTTTTCGGACTTTCAAGCTCATGAGAACTATTGGAATATTGTAAATTTTGATAAATTCTGTGACTCAAAATTTAATTTCTTCCATTTCAAAAAATCAGCAATTCCAAGCTGTTATACCAATCAGTATTAAATTAATAAACTTTCTAAAAATATCCTCGAATCATTGTTATTCCGATTTTCAATTCTATTCTATAATTTCTCTGTTTATATTTCCACTACTAAACTGGAAAAAATTTCGAACATTATCGAAAAATTTTTGGTAATTGTCTATATTCTAGCTGACCAGAATTTTCAATGTTTCAAATGCTTAATGAAGCTGAAGCTAGCGGCTAAGTTTGAGCAGCTAAAACATGAGACCCAGTGATGTATTAGTGGGATGTAGTGGGGCCCTAGAGTTCTTAAAAAATTTTCTAAACAAATCGAGAGACAGTGAAAGTTTTTCGTAGCAATTGAACTTGCAACTATAAACAGTGGAAGGGCCGGGGCATGTTCGACCCCTCCCCTTCCCAAGTTTGAAAATGAAAACAAACTTTTTTTTAAAAATTTTTTTCTAATTTTGAATTTATAAGCGATTTATAAACAAGCATTTTCGGTAAAATCAACCACTTCAGAAATTTCTAAAAAGTAGGAGTGGGGGAGGATGGAGGTGGGGCAGAGCGGTACCCCTGAAATTTCGATAAAAAAAATTTTTTTTTTTTCGTCTAATTACTACAAATCTGATATATTTGCATATTTTTAGTCCTACGCATGACTTCTGGGGCAAAATGGACCAGCTGAAAATTCTGAAAAAATCATTCTTCCATATCTTTATCGTCAAATTATAAAAAATTTAATATATTTATCGATTTTTCTCTAAAAAATTAAGAAACGCGTTTTTGGGTTCAAAATAATGACAAATAAGAAATATAGATTTTTTTTTTTTTTATTCAATAACAATTAGTAATTAAGCGAATCGAGGGGGAACGATTGATTACACATTGAAAAATTTTTTTTGAGTAATATAAAATCAAAAATAGTTGTCAAAAGAAGTAAATACATTCTTAATGATGCCAACAATTGAAAAAAACAAAAAAAATAATTATCGTTTTTTGGAGGGTGACCTCTCTGCCCCGCAAAAAATAAAAATTTTTTTTCAGAATTTCGGCATAATGTCCAATTGGTTCGAAATAGGACAAAAGTAAAGTGATCTGATGGTTGAAAGCCACAAGAAGTAATAATAATTGGCTTAGGAGGGCCGCGGTGCCCCATCCTCCCTTATTTTTTCGTATTGAACACAGCAAAAATATTGAAATTCATTGTAATTATTTTATCGGAACATTATGAAAATAATACAATCAAATTGATAAAAAAGGCTCAATAAATCATAACTTTAATTGCACAATTACACAGTAGAAAATGTTGTGGTTTTGTGTACAAAAATTCAGGGGTTAAATATATTATGTCAATTATTTGACACCATCAAGTGTGAATTTGATTAAAGTTGAATGTGTTATTTGATCTCAACAAGTTTTAAACTTGTATTATTGTCTGACACAAGTATAATGTGTTAAATTAGCATAAAAAATTGAGTGGACCATTTTGGACATTTGATTTGTGTCAAATTTAACACAAATTTTTCAACTGTGTATAATAAATTTTCCGTTGTATAACGATAGTAAAATGTACAATGTAGAATATTTTACTATTATAAGAGAAAAAGAATAACAAATAAAATTAATTCACCTTTTTCTATTTCTATGGGACCGAGGAAAGGAGCCCTTCTGCTAAAAATTAATATTTTTCTCATAATTATACATCATGAAAAGTTTGTTTAGTTAAATTACGCAACATTCTTAGGACCAAAAAGCTTTTTTTTTTAAGAAATTTTGTTCTCGTTCCACAAAATTTTTCTTTTCAATTCATAATGCAAACAATTTTTTAGAGCAAGTAGAAATTTTATTGAGCTGAGTCAAAATTGTTCGACCCAAGAAATTTTTTTTTTCTATACATGTATTACTTTCAGAATTTAAAATTTTTATTGAAAACACTTCGAATATTTATTTACTAAAAGAAAGTATCGATTTTAAAATTATAACGCTATCCATTTTTTTTTTTTAATGATCGATTTTATATAATTTAATTATTAATTTTATATTAAAGATCGTAATTATCAATTTAATGGATGATTTAAAACCGTAAGATGGACGGTGGAGTTTGAAGGTTCACCTATCATGGGAAATTGCCTATCTAGTTATTTGGCAATCTTCCATGATGTTCTATTATATTACATGACTTCGGATTCGCTTAAGAAATTGTGAAGTCATATTCTATAGCATCTGAAAATTAGATTTCAATAACAATAATATATATTTTTTTTTTTAACTAGTTAAATTCATTATTTAATTTCAAACGAAGCTAGAAATTTTGAATTTTGAATCATTTCCTAATCATTGTATTTAATTTTTGACAAGGTTCGTAAAACATTGAAATTTATGACTTGAGAATTTCTAATTATCCGTTTGAATATGTACTAGGAACTGATAATAATAAAACATCTTGTATGTATCTTTTATTAAAATCACTTTTAGATGGAATGTGATTTATCATTTATAAATTTTTTTCTAATAAGTAGTACATCGTAATACTTTCGTTCCTAGTACTTTTTGCTTTGATCAAAGAAAAAAATGTTTATTGGTGTTCTGAATAATAAGTTCATAGTTGTTTTACAATAAATAATTGCAATTTTCTCAGAACTCGTAGATTAATATAAATAATTTATGTATATTAGCCATTATATTTTTACTTGTTTACACTATTCATTCAAGTTTTTGCAAATGAATTTATACAATTACAATTTTTTTATGGTTAAAATACTATAATTTCAGTTCTTTAGCTCAAATGACGAATAATTTTTTGAATTTTAAAATTTTGAAACAAAAATTTTCTGACAGCGAAATGTAATTGGGTTACACTAAATTAATTAATTTGCTACAAGAACAATTTCTTTAATCTTACCTAAGCCAAACAGAAATTAACTGATTCTTCTTCTGCCAGTGAATTTAGTAGCAATAAAAAATTTTTGATAGTTGGAATAATTGCGGAATTAAAAAAGGGACAAGGGTTGTATCAATGATAACATTTTATTTTTGGTGTCAAATTTTTATGTTTTACATATATATATTCTTCCATACATTAATATTGAAAATATAAGATTATAATGATAAAATTTTTGTCAATATAGTATTTTTTTTATAATATTTAGTATTACTGTTTTTCACGATTTTATTTGCTACAGTATCACAATATTTTTTTTAATATTTACGTATGTGTAACTTAAACTATTTATTTTGCTAATACATCTGCAGCATAAGCTAATGTACTAGCCCAACCTGTAGGCGGTGTATTGTAGATCGTCAAAGATTTATCTGAAGTATACGTCTGCCTATTTCCTTTGTTTGCTTGATTGGAATACTTTCTTCTTCAAATACTAAATTGATATCGTGATCTTTACTTCCGTTATTTTTTATTAATACTTTGTGTATTGCTCGACGAGCATCTGACATATCTTCATTGTCAAACTCTATGGGCGCTGAATTGCAAATTATATAAGCCCACATACAAACATGCACACCGCAATTGTACCCATCACTTTGGTTTAAAATGTCCTTTGGCGCGTAAACTATCCATGGTTGTTTCGGAGTATCTTCTTCTTGGTTGCTTATAAATCCGTACACACTCACTATTTCGATAATTTTTTCGATCACATCATGTCTCCTGTGATTTCGCAAAAGCATTGAATTTTTTTTACTTCGCCAAGATGAATTTGAGTCCAAGAGAACTATGGATTTGTTGCAATGATCAACTAATACTAACACCCAATGCATAGCATTAACAATAACTGGTAACAGCCAAAATTTGAAATTATCATTACGCGTTTTAACCAACCAATTTTTGAAAACTTGACTCAAAAAATTATTACCTATCATGGTATCTGTTAATAATGAATCTATCAGGGCAATACTTTTACCAGCTTTCCTAGCTTCATTAACTTGTATGGAAATAAATGGATTAATTATATAATCTGTTAATCATAATTGATTTTGTTGTACATCGTTTCTGGGAGCTTGCAAAGTATTTAAGTCATCGATAGTTATATGCCCTGCTTAAAAAATCCGATAGATTCTTATAGCTGTATGTATAAGACCCTATACTTAACTATAGCACTTCTCATAGAACTCATTCATTCTTATAAAATTTCTATAGGAATTTATGAGGATCTATTGGATTCTATGAGATTTTCTAAACAGGGTGGTAACCATTGATTTGTAAAGACCTATATTTATCTAATTGGAGGTCGTCAATAGATAAAAATAAATGTTTCTTTTTTCCTCTACCGCGTTCTTTTGATTCTTCGGACAAAAATCTTTCATTACTACATTTTTTATTCTCAGTATCATTTGTTTGTTGATCTGGAATAATTTTAGATAATGTGAAAAAACTACACAGAAAAAAAGGATATCTTGGCGTAAGAAATTTTTTCTTGCCGCAAGAATATTTTTTGCAATTTTGAATGAAAACGAAAATTTTCTTGGATCAAGAGCAAAATTTTCTTAAATTTAGTCATCTTGGCATAAGATTTTTTTTTTATTCAACCAATATAATATATGTTTCTTGAAGTAAAAAATATTTTCTTAAAGTGAGAAAAATAAATATTTTGCCCCAATATATAATCAATTTTCCGAAAAGTAAAATATTCTTTCTTGAAGAATAATTTATTTTGAATCGAGATGATTTGTGACTCGAGTCAAGAATTAAAAGTACTCGATTCAATGGTAAGAAATATCTTGGCTTAAGTATTTGTTGTGTTGCGGCAAGTAAGCGTAGACGTTTGAACCAACAGCAACTGCGCTCACGGCTCAACGCAAAAATTCTCTTGGAAAAGCTGACTGTACTATACTAAAGTGGCGGTAGTTTAGACTCTATATTGTACAGTATGCTAACTAGATATGGGTAAAGTGAACGAATGTTCAGGAAATGGTCGGGTAGCATAACTCATAAAGCTCTCGCGTGATGCCGAATCGGTCTAGGTTCGATTCCTACCATGAGCAAACAATTTATTTTTCTCAATTCGTTCATAAGCCATTTAATCGAGAGAGTTTATTCCTTATCCTCTCTACTGTTGTATTGCCGTGTTCTAAATATACGCATACACTTTCCTGCTCGACAATATTTAATATTTATATTAGGTTAGATTCACTGAAAAATATAGGTCGATATATTTTTTTAAATAGAGTCATTTATTTTCTTGAATCGAGACTAGAATTTTTTTAAGTCAAGAAAAAAAATCATCAATGGGAGAATTTTATGTCTTCCGTTAAGTAAATATTTGCATGATTCAAAAAAAGTTATTTTATTAAGCTAAGATTATAATTTATTTAAATCAAAATTAAAATTTTCTCATTACAATAGACCGTTGTCTTGAGTCGATAATGTAGTTTTCTCAACTTGAGAGTAAATGTTCTTCTGCCATGCAAAAAAAGTTCTTGGTTTGAGATGTTGATATATATTGTGACAATTTACTATACTCACCAACCAAGACAGAAAAGTATCTTGTTTTGATAGTTTTTTTTACTTGGTTAGAAACAAAATATATTTGACTTGAAATAAATATTCTTAAACCAAGCTTATTTAACTTGAATTAAAATTTAATTATTCTTGATACAAATTTTTATAATATTAGTCGAAGAAAATGTTCTCGGATTAAAAAAACCCAATTACTCAGCCCAAGAATAAAAAAATGAAGGCAAAAATTATCTTGGGCCAAGTCAACCTTTTTTTCTGTGTATTTTCTTTTTTTTTATTGTATCTGGACCTTTCTTCCAAGTTTCTTCTACAATTGGATCATCTCGAATGTCACCTAGTTTTGTCAATTTTTAGTTTTTCTTTTTGTGTAATTTTAATTTATTTTCTTTTTTTTTGAGAACTCGGTTTGGCTTTCGTGGCTAATTTTTCTTGACTCGGGTCACTAACACCCAAGTTTCCAAACGAAGACCGTGTTTCAATTATTTTGCGTTCGAAAATAAAAGTCAATAAAATGTACGGAACTTAGAACTTTTACGAATAAAACTACGAATAATTCGCAAACACTGTCGTAGCAAATTTTTCTCGACTCAGGGCACTAACACCCAAGTTCCCAAACCAAGACCATATCTCAATTATTTTGCGTTCGAAAATAAGAGTCAATTTAATTTACGAGACTTATAACTTTCACGGATAAAACTGCGAACAATTCGCAAACACTATTTTGGCAAATTTTTTTTTACTCGGGGCACTAACACCCAAGTTTCCAAACCAAGACCGTGCCTTAATTATTTTGCGTTCGAAAATAAGAGTCAATTTAATCTACGGGACTTAGAACTTTCACGATTAAAACTGTAAATAATTTGCAAACCCTATTGTGGCAAATTTTTTTCGACTCGGGGAACTAGCACTCATGTTTTTAAACCAAAGCCGGGTCTCTAATACTTCGTAATCAAAACCTGAAATTTTTTCAATTTTCCGAAATTCGCAATCTTCTCTCTTAAATTTATTGTCTTTGCTTAGGGGACCCTTTGGCTCGAAAGCTCATCTTAAAAAGTAGGGAAAAAAATTTGAACTAATTTTAAAAAAATTTTTTTTTATAATTTTTGGGGGTGGTGGTTGTCCTGCCTTAGGAACAAAATTTTTTTTTTTTGATACAAATTTTTTTCTCGAGTCATCCATGTTGTCCTACGTATTACATATTGACTTAAAATATAATGAAAACATTACAGAGATCATAACTCGACGGAAAATAAAAAAAAAAAAATGATTTTTCGTTACATTTTTTTTTGTTTGAGTGGTTTATTTCACCCCACATATCAAAATAAAAAAAAAATTTTTTTATAATTTTTCGGGGAGGGGGCTGTCGTGCCCTAGAATAAGAAATTTCTTCCGATTTTTAGCAAAATTCCGACTCATTTTTCGAAATAGACAGAAAATAAACGCATTTGATGGTCAAAGGCCACAAAAATAAAAAATCGGCTTAAGGGGGCTGTCGTGCTCCGGGCTCCTCTATTTTTGCTATTGCAATTTTTCTTTCCGGTATGAACCTGTTATTTAGTTTACGATGTTTTATGTTTCGGGTATCAGGTAGTGTCAGTCTCAATTTGTGTAAAAAATAATTTTAAGGCACCTACGGGGCCCCTCTGCATTTCGGTACTGGGCCTTCGATATTAGCCGCTCAGTATTAGTCGCCAGCTTCGGCTTCATTCAAGTGCTTACACCTTAAATATCTATAATTAAATTATTTCCACGTGTTTAGCTACACGGCAGATTAAATTTTCTGTATGAGTTTTTTCTCTAATACTAGATATCTATCTGAACCTTGAAATTGAAGTGTGTAAAATTGATAAAAATAACAAAATCATGCTAATTTTCAAAAATAAATTTTTCTAATAAATATAAGTAATTTTATATAATACCGTAAGATGGACGGTAGTGATAGAAAGGTCTATCTAAGAGTTACAAATAATTTTTGAACTCTTGTAATAGTGAAGATCATCATATTTATGTTAATTCAGTATTTTTAATGTGTGCAACAGCTCACATAACATTTTGGTGCAAGTAGTTTGGATGGTATCTGCCTCCTTCTGCTAGTATAGTGTCTGGCTGAAGCCCACAACACTGTTTTACGCCGGCGCATACTAGTAAAAGATGCAAACTGGCATATATCTCAAGGTTGGTGGTTGACTTAACAGTCAGTACATTGAACAATAAGAAAGTTATATCATTTGGTGCAGTATAGCACGGAACATTGAAAAATATCAAAAAGAAATTAATATATCATGTTTATATTATTGAACGGATTTAATATAGTGGAAACCTAAAACATGCAAACCTTCTCAATAAGACAATTTATAGATAAATTGAGAAAAATATAGGTAGCCCGAAGTGGGAATCGAACCCAGACCATGTCGATATCGCGCCGAGTGCTCTACCAGTTGAGCTATTCGGCACTATACTATATTCCGTTCAATTTGTTAAGGTTATAACCTTATTATAAACACCTGAATATTGACGATTATTTTATACTTAATTTAAGCAAATAAGGTAAATGTCCCAATACTGGAAAGGGACCCAATACCGGAACGATTTGATAATCATTATATTATATTTCAACTCGTACGCGATGAAACTAAATAAAACTTTCTTTATTTGAAACCTTAATCTTTCAGTTAAAAAATAAGATATAAAATAGATTTTAGAAAATATTTAAAATATGAAAAAAAAAATGTTAATTAGAGCAATAGTCTTGGATTCATGACTTTTTCATGTCTCTTAATGGTTTTGCTAAGAAATCAGTCAATGGTCTTAAGCTTATAGAAAATGGATAGAATTACTTTTCAATAATTTTTTTTTTGTATATGCATCTTGAATGACATAAAATTCAAGAAAACAGATTAAAAATATGAAAAAAATAGTATTATTATATTAATTTTACTGTTCGTCTATTGGTGCACCAAAATGAACCCGTGCCCAGTACCGGAACAGCCAATCATATTAATGTTATAGATAGACATTAACGGTGAGTTTTATTGACTGGCTAAATCAAGTACAATATTAATTATTATTGGAGCCCTAATATTTAATGCAGTATGTATAATTTTTATAAAAATAGATTAAGTATAGATAAACTCTAATTTAAATCATAAAAAATAAATTTTTGTTTTTATTTTTTTTTTTTCTTTAATTATTTTTCTAGTATAACCTCAAATGATTTATTTTGTTTCTATTCTTTAGTTCAAAATATTTATTTTCATTAAATATTCAATCATTTTAAAATTTTAAATAAATTTTACATTATCTGTGTGATATAGCAGACATCAGACAAATTTAAAATTATTAATAAATCGAGTAAATAATAAATAATATAAAATTTAAAAAAATGCAAATTCAAAAAATTTTAAAATTAATAGTGCTTTTTTTGTAAATATTATTGTTTTAATTATTTATCTTATTTATTTATAATTTTAAAGTTGTCTGATGTCTGCTACATTCATACTCGTTTTACATTAATATTATTCAATAATTATTAATATTTTCACCATGAATGAATGCAAAAAATAACTTATTTTATTTACTGTTCCGGTATTAGGACAACCGAATTCCCGTATTGGGACAAGGCTATTTCAGCGTCCCGGTATTGGGTCTTTTGGGTGTCATAGAAAAAAAATTATTTTTTATATTAAATTTAAAAAAATGAACCAATTTGATTATTTTTGCATTGATAAATGTCTATTCTATATGATGTAATAAATTATTTTGGTTTATAATTTATTTGAATATTTTTAAAACGATAAAAATCAGTCATATACCCTTCGTCGTTCCGGTATTGGGACATTTACCTTATGTCGTCATTCGCTGACAATTGCATGATGACCAACCTGGTTTCATTGCTAATTGCTTACAATAAGGGTTTTGCTAATTTAAACATGGGAGAATCCCACTTCTAAACATTTACCAAATTTTTCGATAATATTTCAGAAATTAAATTTTAAATCACAGAAATAATCAAAATTTACAATATTTCAATAACTCTCATGAGTTCGAAATTCGAAAAAAATCTGTAAAAATCGAGCTTTCATGTTGACAAAAACTGTTGAATAAACTGTAAAAATTTGGGACATTTCCGCGATTTGAATTGATTTTTTTTTAATTCTAAAAAAGTTCGAAAAAACCGATAATTCTGAGATTTTTTAATGGCTTTTTGATATTTGAGAAATTTAACAAGACGAAAACAAATTTTCTAAAAACTTCCTCGTAAAATTTTCATTTTATCTTCCAATTCTATCCTGTAATTTTTTTTATATTTGTATTTCTATTAAGGTGGACAACTAGTGTGCAATTTTGAAAAATAAATTTTTTTTTTACGTATTTCGATAGTCTATATCATAAAGAAATAACATACTACAACTTCTAGTGCATATCTGAAATATGCACAAGAAAAAAAAATTAATATTTTAAACAATGAATAAGAAATTTATGAGGATAAATGAAGATAAATGAGGGTGGATGAATATGGGTGGAGATGAATGAGAATAATAACATGGATTTTTCTATCCATTCCCATGTGTATTTCTCGGTTTTTGGCGTCAGAAATCACTCATTGTAAATTTCAAATTCCACTCCGCCGTCCATCTTACGGCATTAAATAGATTAATATTTTAGACAATGAATGAAATTTATGAGGATAAATGAGGATGGATGGAGATGGGTGAAGATCTGATATCTCGAATAGTTTTTTTGAGTTACAGCTATCTGAAGAGCAGCCGCTATCGGTTCTCGAAAAAACATTTTTTTTATGATTTTTCCAGCATCCAGCACCTTATTTTACTGTCAGGAATATTTTTTTCTGCTTTCAAGGAATTTGAAAATTTATTAGCATCCAACGTTCAGAACTTAAGTTTATCTAAGTAGTCTCAAATTTTGAAGTTCGATGTGTCGAACTTTTTTCCAACTTTTTTGAATTTTTATTTTTTATGCATGCACAGAAAACATTTTTACATTTGTTTTTGTCCTAAGACAATTTTTTTTTTTTCAATAAGGCTAAAAATTATCGGTCTAGTAGATTTCGAAATTACAGTAAAATCTCCGTAATGTTAACACTCCTGTCCAGGACCATTTCGTAATGTTAACAAATCTTGTCGTCCCCACCATACCAATACTCATGTCTTATGTGCGCAGGTCTGCGCCGTAAAAATGCGTAACGTACGAAAAAAAAAAAAAATACATTCTTAGGTTAGGATTTAATCGTATAGGTGTTGTTAGGAGGATTCGAATTTCCCGCCACTAAGCTTTGTTTTGATTGGTCGCGCGAAAAAACGTAATAGGAGACAGGATGGTTAACATTAGGGAGAGTCTTGTTAAATTTAGAAAGAGTGTAACACTACGAAGAGTCACATTAAGAAGATTCTACTGTAAATACGATCTTTAATGCAAGAACTCATTGAATAGACATTTAAAAATTAAAAAGAAAAATATTTTATGTCTACTCATTGATTTTTTTTTTTTTGAAGTTAGCAAGATGTCCTAGGGTGCGCTTTCGCATAATAAAAATAAATTTTCAGATTTTCAATTAATCTGTTTTCCAGGTATAGCTCAAAACCAAAAGAATATGTTGTTGAATATAAAACTGGAACAAAGGGAACATTACACAATGTACTTGAAAAAGTAATAGTAGATGCAATGAATTTTTTAGACGATCATCGGTATGATCCAACGGAAATTTATCAAGACGAATTTCTAGAGGACATTCAAAAAATTCCTGATCCAACCGCAAAGCCCCGTGAAATGTTACAAGATTTTTCAATTATACTTGAAACTTTGGGCCCATGGTGTGCAGATCGTGCGGCATTATCTCTTTTAGTTTTAGCTGAAAAACTTAAAATTAAAACACCGTATGAACGGCATTACCTACTGCTTAATATGATAGCATCTGTTATGATAAAAATTCGTGCAATTTGTGATTACGAATTCCGAAACATTCCTGAAAAAAGTAAAATTTTAAATTACTCGTCACCTAAAGTACACCGCTTGTTAGAAGCGCTCAAAACATTTACTTCTTTTCATGATAAGAATAATAAAAAATGTATTAGTAATAGCAAATGTGTGCCATGTAAGTATCACAAGTTTTAAATATATTTTATAGTAAGAGAAAAAAATAAATATTTTTAAAAAATAGTTGATTCAAGTATTTCAGTTACTTGAATAGTGCTAAACAATTATTTTCTTCATTAATGTTAAATAATTACTTTGTTCAAATAGGGGAGAGGTGCTGAAGTTGTAACAAGGGGCAGTTGTAATACGCAATGAAAAATTATTAAAATAACTAAAAATTATTATTATTCTTTTTTTAACTTGTTCAAAATAATAAATTATTAATTAGATCAAAGTTTCAGCTATTAATCTTGTTCTGATATTAAAATATTGAGAATTGTTGAAAATACGCGTGAAAACTTTTTTTTGTACGCTTCACAATTTTTTTAATAACAAATTTGTTTTCTAATGTTATGATGTGAGACTTGCATTCATACTTTAAGGGACATATCAAGAATATTGTATAATCGAATTTTATATCAATTTACTGATTTTTGTTATTGTAATTAGGTTTTTATTAATAATTCTGCGCGAGGGTCAATTGTAACACTCAGAGTCGTGTATGGGATCGGCGCAAACTGGATGCGCCACAAATCTACTCAGGGATAGTGTAGTTTTAATATTTATAAATGTTTAATAATTTACATTAAAGATACAAATATATGTGCTACTTTAAGTTTAAATACTTGATTTTAAGAGTTAATTAAGTATAATAATAGGTATTAAGACTGAATAATAAAAGCAATTTGGTGAAAAATATCTATTTCGTTGCGTGTTACAACTGCCCCTGCACTGTGTTACAAGTGCAGCCCACGCGCACCACCATCTTGGCCTCCGACTTTAGTTAAATAAATTGATTTTTTAATAAGTTAACATTGACTTTTTACTAATTTACCAAGTCAGTCACATAAAAGATACTATCAGCTAACTTTCTGACAGTTTTTAAGTTTCCTTTCTTAAAAAAAAAAAACAAATGGAATCGAAAAAATAAAATTTTTTCTTACAACTGCAGCACATCTCTCCTAGTTTATTTACTTGCTTAATGTTAACAAAAAAAAAATTTATTCTGTCAAAAAAATATTATTTGACGACTTTTTTTACCGGATGTTACGGAAACATTTGGTTGCTCTAAGTAATAGATGCTTCTAGAAATTTATTGTTAAAGTACAGTGAAAAATAATCATTTGAATTTTATTTTTTTCCCTCAGTGCAATCAATTACAATTATTTAAGTATCATTTTTTACAGATAACTTTAATAAAAATTTTATTAATATTCAAGACCGAAATACGAATAAAATAAATCCTAGACAATTCCATAAAACAAAAATATCTAAGTTTTCACGACCCTATCGTAATATTACAGACCCTGATTTACTTTGTGGTATTGTATTTGTAGACAAAGGATTTACTGCTAAAATTTTGTTTTACTTGTTGTATGTAAGTACCGTTTATAAATGCAAAGTTTAAATAAAAATAAAAAATTTTTCATATCATTAATGTGAATATTAATGTTCTTATCAGTATTTAAAAAATTTTTTCAATAGGAAATCGCTAAATGTGATGATGATTTAAATTATTTATCGCCTCTTTATACAACTGAGAGAACTCATGAAGAAAAGACAAATTGTCAAGATCCTGAAATGGAACATCGGAAGCAAGAAGAAGTTTTGAAACGTTTCAGGATTCACGAGTGTAATTTACTTATCGCCACAGCAATTTTGGAGGAAGGTAAGATGTCTCAATTAGTACAATAATTCCTAAATTTCTCACTAAGAAAATTGAAAACTTTTGAACAGATTAACTGATTTAGATCTTTAACATCGTATTCGAAGCGGTTTATTAATTTCTAGGTCCTGTGAGAAATTGAGCTTGATCGGTACAATACACTCAGAAAATTAAGTAATTGTGTTTATTTTGCTAAATTTCGAATTCCAATCATCTAGAATGATTGGAACGTTTTTCTATGCAAAAATAGTTAGTGTTATAATTTTTTTAAATAGAATTAATAACTATTGGATGATAACTTCTGCAATAAATTTCGTAACATTACTATCAGGACGGTAACAACTACCACCAGGATGATAACAGTTACTATCAAGGATGGTAATTAATATTATTGATTGCAATGAAAAAATTGATCGGAAATTTAATAATTTTTCGGAACTGACTTAAAAAAGTGGTTCGGTTGACACTATGAGCCTGAAGTTCCTAACGTTTGATGCCAACGAATTTTCAAATTTATTAAAATCAGAAAAAAATATTCCTGACAGTAAAATAAGATGCCGTATGTTGGAAAAATTAGAAGAAACTACCTTTGGATACCGGAGGCCGAGTACGTCCCACCCGCACAAATCAAGGTTTTGAATTTAATAATCTGAAAAAAATACTTGTACGCTTTTGTTCACTGCGAAAAAATTACGAAGGGTCTATTACATTTATATTAACTCAGAAAAAAATCCCCGTCACGCTCCGTGCTTCGGAACCCAGTCAATCTACTCATGAATGTCTCTGGTGACATTTCAAAAACCCGAACAAAATACTCGTACGCTTTTGTTCACTGCCAAACAATGATAAAGGGTCTGTTATACTTATATTAACTCAGAAAAATATACGTGGGTGGATTGACTAGGTTCCGGAGCACGGAGGGTATTCAAGATTTTTTTCTGAGTCAATATAAGTGCAATAAACTATGCATAATTTTTTCGCAGTAAACAAAAGCGTACGAGTATTTGGTTCAGATTTTTAAATTCGCAACCTTGATTTGTGCGGGTGGGATTTAGCCTTGTGACGTCGGGATCGAGCAAGAAAATATTCAGTTAAAAGTTTATTACAATTTGTTCATACAGAATAAAATTTTATTTCTCGCCCAAAGCAACTCATTCGGTAGTTTTTTTTTTGTTGTTTCTTATCTTAAACAGCTGCACAGAAGGTTGACAAAGAAAATTCTAATCAGACCACCAAATGCAACCGCGTGAGCCGAACACTACTATATTAGAAAAGTAACAGAGGTATAACTTAACCGATGAGTCAGTATCTAGTACAAAGAGTCTCCTACCGCGACTCTTTGCCTCCCGCAAAGTGCCATCAAATTTCAACTAGTCTCTGGTTGCCGAGACATCCGGTCTTTTGTTCAATCAAGAGCCGATCCATATTCTAATATTTTTTATACATGACAATATATATATTGCTCTTCAATAAAAAGAATATAAAATCACGGTAACGTCTTTAATACTAGTTTTTTTTGGCAGCTGTGACAATATCGAGACCGACGGCTCATTTCGTAGCCAGAATACATAAAAAATGCATCCAGTATAGCAATCAGACAATAAAAGTCGACAGTCTCATTGCCCATACCCTTGACCCCCTTCTCCAGCCTATAAAACTCGCTTAACAAAGTCTTTGATAAAGCCGCTAGCTAATTAACCGTAAAGCTTTTTGCGTTAAGAGCGAACTCTTCACGTTTCGTCTTAATTACCTTACCTATCCATCAAATCTATAGTCACCTGACTTGATGCCCCTACTCCTCATACCTAGTTCCGAGTCCCGAAATAGGAAACTCCCCCTCCTAATGGCACTGCCCAACTACTTCCTCTATTGTATTCTATCTTCGATCTACCACTCACGCTATCACTATATTGAACCGCCCTTCTCTAACGATCACAATTCTGGGAATAACCGCTCATGATTTTCTGATTGATTACTCTCTTATTCAAGGGACCTATGTGGTTATCTCCCTTATCAAAGAGTCATGATGTCCAGCCAACCACCGATAAGCTGAATGTGCATTGGTCCCCCAAAAAAACTAGAGCACTTACGCTTGTAATTTACTCCTTTCTCCATTAGCCTCCCGTAATTACCAAAACCGCGAAGGTATATAAGGAACAAGTCGTCTCCATTGTGTGCTGGTGCTGGCTCGCTTAAGTCATTACACGTCTTGCCTTTTGCGTTTTATATGTCTTAATATCGATACTAGTCGTCCTACGTCCCGTCAAGTAAAACCGGAAATTCTAATAACTACTTAAACTCTTCTAAATTTATTCAGTCTCGAACGTCCAGTCTAATCATTTAATACTATTCCAACGAATTAAGGTGCGGCTTAATTCCAAGTCGCGGATTTCCCTTCCCTTATTTAAAGAATAGGGAAGATTCTAACTTGTTCATAGAGTCGTTAATTATTAAATTCAGAACCTCATAATTCGGCCACTTTTCTTGAAGATGAGGCCCTGTTTAGTAACTTCAATTATATTCATAAAACAGACAATTATCTTTCGGTTCGGAACTCGCGATTGCAAGTGTAGTGCGGGTCAAATTAGAAATTGCCTAACCTTCTGTTCAAGTGTTAATTTAAATTCTAAGAATTAGTAAAAGTGAATTCTGAACGATCCAATACTGTCCAAAAAGGATCAACCAACGTGATCACCTCCGCTCAACGCAAATCAAAAGGGTCCAACTCGCCACGGGGTGTCCAACCAATTGTCCAGTCAACACATAGCTACAGTAGCCATCACCTGTTGTATTTTAATAACAAACATCTTGAGACTCAATAAAAACTACCTGTATCTGTAAGTTCTGACATTTTTATTCTAACATTAAGAAAAGTATACATATTCAAGACCCATTATCCATGCTCAGAGCCGAATAACGTGGTCCCCGTTACCCGAGTAAAGGACAAGTGTCTTGACTCGAAATTAAGGGACTGTCGTATGTTATGTCTGTCTGGACGTAACAGCCTCCGGTGTTCAGAGGTAGTTTCTTCTAATTTTTCCAACATCCGGTACCTTATTTTACTGTCAGCAATTTTTTTTTCTGCTTTCAATGAATTTGAAAATTCGTTGGCATCCAACGTTAGGAATTTCAGGTTCATGTTGGCACTCAGAATTAGTGCATATTCACTTATTTCACTTATTCATGTTTAGAGAGTAGAGTTCCAATTAAAAACTCCGATTGAATCTAATTGAAAAATTCTAATCAGATTTAATCGGAAATTTTCGATTGAATTTAAATCGGACAATTAACCGGAAAAAATTTATTATTTTCCTATAAAATCTGATTAGGATATTTTCATTGGTTTCAATTGGAAAATAAAAATAAAAAACCATTATCTTCTGATAAAATTCGATTACAATATCTCTATCGGATTTGATCGCATTCAATCCGAAAATAATGAAAAAATGAATTTATTATTTTTCGATTAAATCTGATTGAAAGTCAATCAAATACTTGAAACACTCTCATACTATTTTAATTTAATGTTTGTTTCTGATGGAATCTGATAGAAATTCGATTGAGTTTCAATCAGATTCAATCCGATTGTATTTTTAATCAGGGCAATTAGCAGTCAAACGAAATGTGGTAAATAAATTTTAGTCTACAAACTTTGAAAATTCGAATTATAATATTGACATCGATTTTACTGAAATTTATTTAAAGAATTTCGTGTTAAGGGCAGGGGGGGTATTGTCTAAGGATGCCCTTAATGTATTTTATTTAAAGAATCACTAATTTTTTGTAATTATGTCTAATTATTGATTAACACTCTTCATTTATATTAAATTATTAATGTGATCTTTAATTTTTAGGAATTGAAATACCAAAATGTAATTTTGTAATGCGATTCAATTTTCCCAAAAGCTATCGATCTTATGTTCAATGTAAAAGTAGAGCAAAAGCTGTTGATGCTTTACATGTGCTCTTAGTAGAAAATTCAACCTCTAAAGAATGTGTATGGAAATTGTCACAATATCATTACATAGAAAATGTATGAGAAAAAAATTCATAAAAAAATTTATATCGTCATTTGTTATAATTAAAAATTTTCATTACTAGATTTTACTCAAAAAATGTACAAATAATGAACCGACGGAAGCCGAGGAGATTGAAGCCGATTTATATTCAAATTTAATTCCATCTTACCAACCATTACAAAATGAAATCGGAGCAATAGTAACATTTAATTCAGCAATATCATTAATAAATAGGTAATTAGATTTTTACATTTTATTTATACACGGTTGAGTACTCGTCAGACGCCTGTCCGTAATAAGCCTCTTTCTCTTAATCGACAGTTACTGAGTCCAAAAAAACTTCCCCGGCTGCCTTAATTAAAAACTCCGATTAAATCTAATTGAAACTCAATCGGATTTCTATCAGATTTCATCGAAAACAAACATTGTAACAAAAATATTTGGGAGCGTTCCAAGAATCCAATTGAATAAATTTATTATTTTCCAATTAAATCCAATTTAAATTTTTTAATCAGAGTTATTCGAAAATTTTTAATTAAATCCGATTAGAATTTTTCAATCGGAATGAAGCTGAAGCTAGCGGCCGTAATAAGTAGTGGCCACGCAAGAATTGCTGGCCGCTACTCATTACGGCCGCTAGCTTCAACTTTATTCCAATCGGATTCAATCGGAGTGTTTGATTATTAACCATTCTGAAGAGTTCCGTAGTAGAGAGCTCGTTATAAGCTTCTGTTAAAATTGTCAAAATTATGAGCTAAGAATAGTAAAAAATAGACAAATTAATGATAAAAATTTACTAACATGTTACGCAGAGCATAATTGAATCAACGTTAAGTAAATAATTTGTTTCATGATTTTTTGCATTATACTTCGCGTGCTTAAAGGTAAAAGGGCTTATAGCTAAGGGTTAATAGGGATTTGTGGTGAAAGGGCGTATAAAAAATTTTTTTTTTGCCATTTGGTTTGAAATTGTCTGAAACGTAGAAATCTGTGGAAAAAAAATGTTGGTATCCTAAAGCTAAAAGGGCGTATCTCAAGACATACGCCTTTTCACCTTTAAGAAAAGTACTACTTAAAGGTAAACGGGTGCATAAAAAAAAATTGTATTTTTTATACCAAATGTTAAATAATAGTTTCACAAAACAAGTTATACTAAAATAACAGCCTCATATACAAAGTTCGATATAAACAAATAGAAAATAAATCAATTACAAACAAATTATGTAAAAATTAAGTAATAAAAAAAATCACAATGACAGATAACATTAAAATATTTTGAAATTTCCCGCCAGTCACCATACACGGAAAAATTGAAACCTGACTGATTCCTGTGCAGCACACAACTGAGTCGTGTGCAAGAAAAAATAAGGGCAAGCACACGACTGGTTCTGGTGCGCACCCGAACCAGTCGTGTCTAGCACCAGACTCAATCTGGTGCAGCGCCCGAATGGCAGCACCGTGATCAGTCATCTGCAGAACAATACTGATTCGTGTGTGCACATGAATCAGTATTGTTCTGCACACGACTGATTATGGTGCTGCCGTTATTGCCGTTCGGGTGGCGCACTAGACTGAGCCCGGTGCTAGACACGACTAGGTCGGGTGCGCACCATAACCAGTCGTGTGCTTGCCCATATTTTTTGTTGCACACGACTCAGTCGTGTGCTGCACAGGAACCAGTCGGGTTTTAATTTTTCCGTGTACTGTACCAAAACGAGCCTGATGTTTTCTTTAATTAAACATTATAATTTTATGATAATTGTTCATGTTTTTAAATTTTATAATTACTATTTCTTAAAATAAAAAGCGAGTGTTTGTTTAAACTACGAATATGTTCTTCTGTGAGCTGGCCGAAAAAAAAATAATACGTCCTTTCACCTTTAGATCACCAAAATTCCGAATTATTAAAAGTAAAAGGGCGTATAATTCAAGACATACGCCCTTTTACCTTTCAATTTTTTTTTTTTTTTTCAATTTTAAGCGTAGAATGTGTCTACTACTCGATTGGCAATAAAAAACAAATATGCGCTCTTTTACCTTTGCAAAGGTAAAAGGGCGCCTAAATTGTTATAAGCCCTTTTACCTTTAAGCACGCGACTTATTATTATTGCAAAAAGATAAGTATTTATTTTAGCACTAAATGAATCGGAATAGTGGTGAATAGAATAAAACGTAAATATAACATTTAAAATCATATAAAATAAAACAGGCTTATAACAAGTACTCGAGAACAAAACAAATCACCCGATAGTGTAAAGACTGAAATTCAAAGAAAAATTTTCCCTACTTCCTACTTCGCCTAGACCAGGCTTGACGGGTAGTTGACTGTAAATATAAATTTATTTGAACATTAAAACTCCGTAATCAGAGTAGATGCGGCTTAAAATGAAATTCACAATCACTCAAAATCACTTTGTTGAAAAAACTGAATGTTTATTTCATAGGCGAAGTAACTTTTTTGAAACCACTAACGGAGTGAATTCGGATTGAAGATTCACTTTCGATTATTCACAGTGTATATGATCTAATGAAATATGGCTGATACCGTGCCCAAGTAACACATGTTCGAGCAAGATTCTGGTGCCAGTGTCTTGAGCATAACCCTTAGTCACTAGTGTTTTTTTCTACGTATGGATCTTGCACAAGATCATGTAGCAAGAAATCTTCATCAAGACTTGTGCATAACTTGCTGAAGGCATTACACACAAGACTATGGAAGATATATTAGATACGGTGTAGTTTAAAAGTTTCTGGCGCATTTCTTGCATCAGTAACTTACGGCAGGTAGAGGAGAGGTGCTGCAGTTGTAAGAAAAAATTTTATTTTTTCGATTCCATTTGTTTTTTTTAAGATAGTAAACTCAAAAACTGTCAAAAAGTTAGCTGATAGTATCTTTTATGTGACTGACTTGGTAAATTAGTAAAAAGTCAATGTTAACTTATGAAAAAATCAATTTATTTAACTAAAGTCAGGGGCCAAGATGGCGGCGCGCGTGGGCTGCAGTTGTAGCATAGTGCAAGGGCAGTTGTAACACGGAACAAAATAGATATTTTTCACCAAATTGCTTTTATTATTCAGTCTTAATGCATAATATTATACTTAATTAACTCTTAGAGTCAAGTATTTGAACTTAAAGTAGCACATATATTTGTATCTTTAATATAAATTATTAAACATTCATAAATATTAAAACTACACTATCCCTGAGTAGATTTGTGGCGCATCTAGTTTGCGCAGATCCCATACACGACTCTGAGTGTTACAATTGCTACTCGTTCAAGTGTTACATTTGATCCTCACGCAGAATTGTTGATAAAAATCTAATTACAATAACAAAAATCAGTAAATTGATATAAAATTCGATTATACAATACCCTTGATATGTTCCTTAAAGTATGAATACAAGTCTCACATCATAACATTAGAAAACAAATTTGTTATTAAAAAAATTGTGAAGCGTACAAAAAAAAGTTTTCACGCGTATTTTCAACAATTCTCAATATTTTAATATCAGAACAAGATTAATAGCTGAAACTTTGATCTAATTAATAATTTATTATTTTGAACAAGTTAAAAAAAGAATAATAATAATTTTTAGTTATTTTAATAATTTTTCATTGAGTGTTACAACTGCCCCTTGTTACAACTGCAGCACCTTTCTCTCACTTATGTATGGCTTGCTCAAGATCTGCTCAAGGCTCAAGGTGAATTTTGAGTCTTGAGCAGATCTTGAACAAGCCACGCGCAACTATTTTCAACCATAGTCTTTTTCCAAGATTGAGTTATAATCTGGCACGAATTTTTTGTGTAAGGCTTGCACTAGACTTGCTATCGAAATCTGGTGACAAGTATTTGCAGCAAGACACATAGGTAGAAAAAGACACTAACGTCTATCTACCTTGAGACCAGGCTTGCTCAAGCCTTGAACAAGATTGTTCTATGGGTATTTCATAACTAATATCATTGAATTATTCCAACTATAAAATTAAAAATATTGGGAAACTTAGAATTCTGATACGACAAGTGGTGGCTAAAGTTATAGCTACTCAAAGTAGGCTAAATCATAAATGTTTACATGTCTCTATACGTCTATCAGTTAATATAAATAATAAATACTTAATTGTCTCTATAATTATTGTGTTTCTATGAATTAAAAAATTATTTTCGTTCAATTAAAAAAAAATTTCGAATTTATAAACATGGAATTTCCATAAAAATAAGTAAAAGTAACACATATTGTTTGTATGGTTGTAAAAGTCGTGATTCTAAAAATGACAGTGTACATTTTTCAATGTTCGTCAAAAAATTTCAAACGTGGTTTGAAAAATAAAATGGATCAAGAAGGTAAATTCGACCGTTTTGATGATTGCTGACATAAGTAAAACAGTTTTTCTAACACACGTGCTTGCATGGACCATCAAACCAACTTAACAAGAAAAGCTCATAACCCACGATCCTTCCACTTTTGAGAACTTGAACATTTATTTGACTCGGATCATCTCGAATACTTAACCATTGAAGACAAAAAGTAATGAGTGTGAATGCAGTCGACATCAGACCAATTTAAAATTATTAGTAAATAGAATAAATAATTAATAAAATAAAATTTTTTAAAAATGCGCATTTAAAACATTTCGAAATTAATAAGTGCATTTTTATAAATATTAATTTTTAAATTAGTTACTCTATTTATTTATGATTTTTAATTTGTCTAATGTCTGCTACATTCACACTTATAAAAAGTAATAATTTTTAAACAATTATTGTCCTCATTAACTTTACCAAAGTTCAACAAGTGTCCATGATTTATTATATTTCCATCACAGGTAAAATTTTTATTTTGAGGTGTTCTACTAACAAATTGACAAATGTCGAATTGACACCCGCATTATTTACTGTAATAATCTTTAACACTTATAATGATATAAATAAATTATCAAAACATAAATAAGCCAGTTGATTTTGTATAGTAAACATTCAGAGCAGCCTACTTTGATTAGTTTATTTTTTGGCCACCAGATGACTAATATCTAAGCCACGCCCTTTCTAAGGTTCCCAATATCATACAAGTTAGTCACCTCTGAAGAAATTCTTGATCTATCGACTACAAACGAATAATAACTATATTATGAAACCTCAAAATACGATTTCGCAATTATTAATAATTATGGTAAATAGTACGAAATAACGAAATTCGAAAAATAAATAATAATTTTTTTCAGGTATTGCGCTAAATTACCTAGTGATACATTTACACGTCTTACCCCCGAGTGGTCGATAGAAGAAGTAACTATTGATAATCATTTGAAATACATATGCTCTTTAAGATTACCTATAAATTCACCGTTAAAATACGTTATAATTTCCCATCCGATGCCTAACAGAGCTATGGCTAGACGTCTAGCAGCGTTACAATTGTGTATTAAATTGCATAAAGAAAATGAAATTGATGATAATTTATTGCCTATCGGGAAAGAAAATTTTAAAGCTAGACCCGAAGATGCTGAAGTTCCGGCGTTACCCGATGAAAGTCAATCTGATCTCTCTGAGGCACGACCGGGTACAACTAAACGTCGACAGTATTATTATAAAAAAGTAAGTATTATACGCTATATATACGACAAAAAAAAATTAATATTTATAAGAACAATGGATATAAAATTATTGATTTGTTCATCAAGATATGCATGAAAAATACATCATATCTCACATACTGAGTGCCATATCCTTTTTGATATTTTTTTCATGCTTGTCTTAGTTCTGTCGCGATATCGTATACGATATATATATACGATATAACGCACGATTCTCCCACGATAGCGTCGACAATTCTATACCGATCTTGATGAAATTATTTTTACATATTCTTTAGCTAAAGAGCTCGGTTCAGTTCGAATATGAGCTAAATTGGCCAAAAAGTTTAAAAGTTATAGCCGTTTAAAGATTTTTTAATTTTTCAAAAAATTCAACTTTTCTTGATTTATCTTTAAATAACTTTTGATTCTAAAGTATAATAAAAAAGCATAAAGCATAAAGATAATCTATTTTTGGTGATTGAATCTTTATGTCCATTCGATTTGCTTTAATTTAAGCTATGTTACTTACTCGTTTGATAATTTTTTCTAATACTTTGATGAATTTAAAAATTTTCAGAAAAATAGAAAAAAACATTTTTTTTTTTTACTTTCTTATTTAATAATTTTCAAGTGATTTATAATAGTTGAATCTTGTTAATATTTTTATGTAGTTTATCTAATAAGCTTCATATTTCAGTAATATTTTATTATATTCAACGAAAATTATCTTTTTATTTATTGAAATTTAGCTGTTGCATTTGTTCTTCCACTTTTCAATAAATTCATGTATCTGTTCCAATTCTGATTACTGCCGTGTAACACTTTTAAAATCTCAACATTAAAGTATACATAAAGTATTTTTCAAAAATTGGCAAGCATGAATATAATTGATCTTATAAGCTTTAGATGAACCTTTAAATGCCACCGTCTACCTTACGGATTCAAATAATTAAATAAATAATGAAAAATCTACTTCTATTTCGGCTGCCGAATGGCCTTTTTTGAATATGATTCCATCGGAAAAATAATAATATAATAATTTTTATTTTGTATGGTTAACTTTCAATTGGATTTATTCAGAACTTTCTGTTTTTCTGATTTCATCTGATTAGAATTTTTCAATCGGAGTTTTTAATCAGGGTAGAGCTTAATGTATCGGCTATGATAAATCTATTATGAAGTTTTGTAGGATAAAAATCTCACACTTGAGTTAGATGTATTACTTAAAAATAAATATATAATTTTTAGTTTACTAATGAAACAAAATTCCGAATGATTACAATAATTTTTTTTTCTTTTCAATAATTGCAGATAGCCGAAGCATTGACTGATTGTCGCCCGACAGTCGGAGTTCCCGCCTACTTGTATCATATTAAAATGGTTCTTAGTTGTCCATTACCAGAAGAACAAAATACACGGGGCAGACGGATTTATCCTCCAGAAGAATCGGATATTGGATTTGGTATTCTTACACTAAAAAAAATTCCAAAACTCTGTCCCTTTCCTATTTACACCAGATCTGGAGAAGTGCAAGTTGAATTAAAACTTAGTAGAAATACAGTAGTATTAGATTCTATTCAAATAGAACGAATTTATACATTTCTTAATTATACTTTCACGAATGTGCTAAGGCTTCAAAAATATTTGATGATTTTCGATCCAAATGCATCAGAAAATTCTTACATAATTATACCTGTGAAAAAATGTAAGTTTATTAATGTATTGTGTGACAAGAGATGAAACGAAACGATTTCAGATCAGGGTGAACTTAGCTGAAATCACCCGCAGTCCGAAATTGTGTTTCATCAATTATCACATATCAGAATTTCAAGATTCAGTGTCAGCAGCCAGTCAGAAACAAGTTAATTTAAGACCAATCGTGTGATCCACTATTTCAATATATAACTACATATAATTTTATATCAGTCATGTCGGATCAGATCCAATCATATATAAACTTATGCACGATTATACATGAATTTATATTAGCCATCCCTGATCAGATCTAATTATATATAGGCCTATATCTAATTATATATAGGTTTGTATCGGTCATGCCTGATCAGACCTAATTATATATATCATAACCTAATTATATATATTATAATTATATATAGACCTATATAGCTTTATAGATAGTTCGAGACATAATGTATTGGTCAGACATGATCAGATCAAATTATATATAACTTCATGCAGAATTATATATGGAGGTAGATATGATTATATATAATATCTAATATTTTTTCTTAGTATCGTTTTTTATCTTTATTGTTTTCTAATATTTGTTCGCGGTATTGAACTGAAATCAGCTCGTTTCGACTGGCTGTGCAGACACTGAAACTCAAAGCTTCGATGCCGGTATCATGAACATAATGTTTTACTTTAAATAAAATAATTGATGCATTAGTATTTAAAAATTTCAGATTTAGTTGATGGATTTGAAGACGTAAATGTTGATTGGAATTTTTTAGACGTTATTTATGACAACCGTAATACAATTCCCAGTGATATTAAAGAAGAAGATCGTGTTAATTTTGAATTTGACCCTTCTCGATATCACGACGCAGTAATAATGCCTTGGTATAGAAACCAAGATCAACCTCAATATTTTTATGTAGCCGAAATTTGTAGAAATTTAAGTCCTAAATCGTCATTTCCTGGCGATGGCTATAGTACATTCGAAGAGTATTATAAAAAGAAATACGATATAAAAATCCAGAATTCCGAGCAGCCGCTTCTAGATGTTGATCATACGTCAGCTCGATTGAATTTTCTTACTCCGCGATACGTTAATAGAAAAGGAGTTGCATTGCCAACAAGTAGCGAAGAAACCAAAAGAGCTAAACGTGAAAATTTAGAGCAAAAACAAATTTTAGTCGCTGAATTGTGTGCTATCCATCCGTTCCCGGCATCATTGTGGAGACAGGCCGTATGTTTACCTTGTATTTTGTATAGAATCAATGCATTACTACTTGCCAATCAAATAAGGTGTCAAGTAGCAGATGCGATAAATCTTGGACAGCAATACTTAGATTCTGATTTCGAATGGCCAGCGTTGAATTTCGGGTGGAATTTAGCTGAAGTATTGAAAAAATCTAAAGAACTTGATAAAAACATATCTAAAGATCGTGGAAAATCGGTTAATGCACGTGATACTACTGCAGAAGTAACTCAAAATAATATAAAAGTACAAGATAAAAAGGAAGACCCCGTGACGACTAGTAACAGCATTGGCGGCTGGGGTGATTTAAAAGAGATTAAAAATGATTGTAATTCTAATGGTGAATTGGAAATCGGCACGTGGTCTAATGATATGGCAATAAATTCAATGGACATTAATGATGCATTTAAGCGGTTACCAAATAATATAACGGTACTACAGCCAGAGTTTTCATGGAATGATGTTCGATGTGGGTCACCAACGTATGAGTCCGAAATAGGTGACTACTATTCCGATGATTCGTACAGCGATGATGGATATATTGAATCATCTGATGACAGTGAAGATGAAAATCGTGGATTGCGAATATCGTATACTGGTGATAACACAGCAGAAGCTGTTGAAGACGAGTCGAAAATATCAAAGCAACAAATAAATAAAAAGATAATGGATCTTTTTAACAATGATAAAAATTTCGATAATATTTTTTTAGCTTACAATGAAAATAATGATGATATATTGGAATTAAAAAAACATGAGTCTCAACATTATGAATTTTCTAAAAAACGTGAAAGTGAAATAATAACAAGTGACTTATTTATCGACAGCACTCAACAGATTTTATTTGATATGAAAAAAAAAAATCAAAATAATATTGATAGTATTTGTAAACCGGGAAATTTGAACTTGAATTTTATAGAAGATGTTAAAAGAGTAGGAGATTTAATAAAAAAAGATATTTCACGGGAAAAATCATTAAATTATAATAAAAAAAATTTGAATGACATTCCAACCCCTAGTCTCTATAATGACAATGACACGTCGTTTAGTTTTGATCATCAGCCAGAACTACGAGGCAACCCCGGGCCTAGTCCTAGTTTAATTTTGCAAGCTCTGACGATGTCGAATGCTAACGATGGGATTAATTTAGAACGTTTAGAAACTATTGGAGATTCATTTTTAAAGTATGCGATCACAACATATTTATATTGTACGTACGATGTAATACATGAAGGGAAATTGAGTCACTTACGTTCCAAGCAAGTGAGTAATTTAAATCTATACAGATTAGGCAGACAGAAGATGCTTGGGGAAAGTATGATAGCAACGAAATTTGAACCACATGATAATTGGTTACCGCCTTGCTATTACGTTCCTCGAGAACTTGAGCAGGTTTTTATTAAATCAGGAGTACCGTCGACTCTTTGGAATCAAGCTGACATTCCATTACTTCAAGCGATAAATCTTAATGAAATGTCAGAGTTGATAAAAGAAACGGAGTATAAACTTGATATGATGAGAATTGAATTAAACCGAAACGAAACTCGAGACACTGATGAATTCGATAGCTTACAGTGTTCTATTCCTTATAATTTAATTACGCAGCACAGTATTCCAGATAAAAGTATTGCTGATTGCGTGGAGGCGCTTATCGGGGCTTATTTGATAGCTTGTGGTCCTAGAGGAGCTCTGCTGTTCATGGAGTGGCTGGGAATTCATGTTTTACCTACGGCCGAAGTTATTCATACTAGCAACCATAATAAGCCTCTAGATAAGTATCCAGGTAGCAGTCAATTTGTAAAAAAAATAAATGAAAACGGACAAATGATTTGGTCACAAACTCGATATGGAAAATTGGAAGAACCGCGGAATCCATTGTTACGACATGTACCTGATCCAGAGAAAGAATTGAACGTAATGTTAGATGGCTACAGCTGCTTAGAAGAAAGTATTAATTATAAATTTAAAGACGTTAGTTATCTTCTTCAAGCATTCACGCATGCGTCTTATCAACCTAATAAATTAACTGATTGTTATCAGCGTCTTGAATTTTTGGGTGATGCTGTATTAGATTATTTAATTACCAGACATTTGTATGAGGATTCGAGACAACATTCGCCAGGTGCATTAACTGATTTAAGGTCAGCACTCGTTAATAATACGATATTTGCATCATTGGCTGTTAGATGTGGATTTCATAAATATTTTCGACATCTTTCTCCGGGGTTGAATGTAGTAATCGATCAATTCGTTAGAATTCAAGAGGAAAATGGGCATTCGATAAGCGAAGAAGTAAGTCTTTAAATTAAGTCAAAAATAAGAGGGAGGGGTGGGTAAAACGGGTACTCAAGGAAATACTAATAGAAAAAATTCTCAGCTGCCCCCTGAAACTTTGAGCAAACCCCCTGGTCACAAGTGACTTTTTCTACGTATGGGTCTTGCGCAAGATCATGTAGCAAGAAATCGTCATTAAGACTTGTGCATGACTTACTCAAGGCATTGTAGGGGAGAGGTGCTGCAGTTGTAAGAAAAAATTTTAATTTTTCGATTCCATTTGTTTTTTTTTTAAGAAAGGAAACTTAAAAACTGTCAGAAAGTTAGCTGATAGTATCTTTTATGTGACTGACTTGGTAAATTAGTAAAAAGTCAATGTTAACTTATGAAAAAATCAATTTATTTAACTAAAGTCGGAGGCCAAGATGGTGGTGCGCGTGGGCTGCACTTGTAACACAGTGCAGGGGCAGTTGTAACACGCAACGAAATAGATATTTTTCACCAAATTGCTTTTATTATTCAGTCTTAATACCTATTATTATACTTAATTAACTCTTAAAATCAAGTATTTGAACTTAAAGTAGCACATATATTTGTATCTTTAATATAAATTATTAAACATTCATAAATATTAAAACTACACTATCCTTGAGTAGATTTGTGGCGCATCTAGTTTGTGCAGATCCCATACACGACTCTGAGTGTTACAATTGCTACTCGTTCAAGTGTTACAATTGATCATCACGCAGAATTGTTGATAAAAATCTAATTACAATAACAAAAATCAGTAAATTGATATAAAATTCGATTATACACTACTCTTGATATGTCCCTTAAAGTATGAATGCAAGTCTCACATCATAACATTAGAAAACAAATTTGTTATTAAAAAAATTGTGAAGCGTACAAAAAAAAGTTTTTACGCGTATTTTCAACGATTCTCAATATTTTAATATCAGAACAAGATTAATAACTGAAACTTTGATCGAATCAATAATTTACTATTTTGAAAAAGTTAAAAAACGAATAATAATAATTTTTAGTTCTTTTAATAGTTTTTCATTGAGTGTTACAACTGCAGCACTTCTACTGAACACAAGACCATTGAAGACCTTAGATACTGTGCAGTTTAAGAGTTTCTGATGCATTTCTTGCATTAGTAGCTTAGGGCGGCTTCTTACGCATGGTTTGCTCAAGACTCAAGGTCAATTTTGAGCCTTGAGCAGATCTTGAGCAAGCCATGCACAACTATTTTCAACCATAGCCTTTCTCTATAATTGAGTTATAATCTGGCACGAATTTCTTGTGTAAGGCTTGCACTGACTTGCTATTGAAATCTAGCCACAAGTATCTGCAGCAAGACACATAGGTAGGAAAAGACACTAACGTCTATCGAACTTAAGACCAGGCTTGCTCAAGCTTTAAACAAGATTATATGGGAAATTGATAAAAAAAAAAAAAAAAAAAAAAAAAAATTCAAAATCATACTCAATATTTACAAAAGTTATAATATTTCATGGTATAATATAATTTACAATATTTTCAGTACTATTTAATTGGAAAAGAAGACAGTGAAGAGGCTGAAGATGTTGAAGTACCAAAGGCTTTAGGAGACGTTTTTGAATCATTAGCTGGTGCAATTTATCTTGATAGTGGAATGTCACTTGATGCTGTTTGGAATGTATATTATAGAATTATGAAGGCAGAAATTGGTAAGAATAATTCATTTTAAGTTACTTATTTTATTGATACTTTACTAACCTTTTGCGTGTCAAAGCTTTCTCGAATCGTATAAATGATAGTGAAGAGAAACAATCAATTTGAGTCTACAGTGTGGCAATAGAATTTTTTTTATCGTCCTATTCTTTGTAAGCTCCTGCTCTCTTTACTGTCATCAGCGAAGTGAAAAATTTCGTTGACGCGTAAAGAGTTCAAACAATTTGAATTTATAATTTTGAGGTGTATTTATTTTTATAGAGCAATTCAGTACGAATGTTCCAAAATCTCCAATCCGAGAGCTATTAGAATTAGAGCCTGAAACCGCTAAATTCGGCAAGCCGGAAAAATTAACTGATGGTCGTCGAGTACGAGTAACAGTAGATGTTTTTGGCAAAGGTTCATTCAAAGGGATTGGCAGGAATTATAGAATTGCAAAATGTACAGCGGCAAAATGTGCATTGAAAAAATTAAAAAAAACACAATCATCCCACCGACAAAAATTTTGATATTACTTTTTAATAAAAAAAATTTAGTAAATTGAAACATTTTTTTATTTACGTGCATATTTACTATCAAATTTTATTTAATCATTTATGTTTATCCAAAACTGTGGTAAGTGTTTAGAAGTGGGGCTCATCCATGTTTAAATTAGCAAAACCCTTATTGTAAGCAATTAGCAATGAAACCAGGTTGGTCATCATGCAATTATCAGCGGATTGACGATGTTAGTTAGTTAGTTATTAAATAAGGCATTGGGATACCCCATCCAGCCGTTACTCCTTGATACTACAGCACCTCAGAGTCTTGAATATGAAAACTTCATGTAAAACAGTTGTCGGTAAAACAGTAGATTGAATTTAAATATTGAGATTACATTTTTTAAAAAAGTTATAAATAATATAAATAATAGCCGTAGAAGGATTGGCTAAAATGAAGTCAATGTTAAAAGGAGGTTTAATATCAAGCTTTTTCAGTGCTTTGATAAGAGCGCTTCTTTCAGAAGTGTATAAAGGACAGCTCCAAAGAATATGAGATAAATCTCGCTGAGTAGATCCACAAGCGCAATTAAGAGAGTCAATGAAGTTTTTTCTATGTAAGCTGAAGTTTAAGTTATAATGATTAGTTCTCATTCTAATGAAAGTAACCAAAGCAGAACAAGTTACTTTGTATCCATGAAACCAAGGTTTAGATGAATTTTTATACAATTTTTGAAAGTAAGCAGAACCAAAATTCTTCCCTCTTTCTTTTAGCGGTCGATCTCTTTCGTTTTTTGCACGTTCTTTACTTGAGGCTGAAAAATCTGATGCAGGGATAGAAGACATAACTAAGTTGCCTTGTGAACATGCAAGCTTAGCTAATTTATCGACTGTGTCATTACCAGGAACACTCGAGTGACTAGGAACCCAGAGGAATTTTATAGATATATTGTGTTCAATTGCAATATTTAATTTATTAACAATGTTATATATGATATGTGAATTTTTTTTTTTTTTTATGAAGATTGATAATGGCTTGCAGAGAGCTTAATGAGTCTGTTATTGTAAGCGTGTTTCTTATGTTCAAGTCTTGAGCAAGTTCGAGGGCTTTTAAAATTGCAAGCGCTTCACCTGTCATAATAGAAGCCTGTTAATGAGTTCTTAGTTTAATTTCTTTATTTTCTTGAGGATCATAAATAGCAAATCTAACGTGTGTATTCAGATCAGATTTAGAGGCATCAGTAAATAATAAATGATGATTCTTATAGTTGTTTTTGATAATATTATTAAGTAATTTCGTAGTTAACTCTGGAGATTTATCTTTAAGTTCAAAGCCGGATGAGATATCAACTTGAGTTACAATATTTATTAATTCATAGGGAAATTGAAATGATACGTGAGTTTTGGCTGAATATATTTTGTTAAATATATGGCTATTATTTTTATAGGCTTCTATGAGGGGATAACGTGCAGAGATACAACGATACATTCTTTTTCCATTTAAATTATTTCTAAGATTGTTAAGTGTACTAATGATAGGATTGTTAAGATTGATGATGTATTTGCTTAAATTAAGTATAGAATAAGCCTCAATATTCAGGTGTTCGTAATAAGGTTATAAACATGATATATTAATTTCTTTTTGATATTTTTCAATGTTTCGTGCTATACTGCACCAAATGATATAACTTTCTTATTATTCAATGTACTGACTGTAAGTCAACCACCAAACCTTAAGATATATGCCAGTTTGCCATAATGTGTGTAGTTTCGTCCTAAGTACGTTAACGGACTCGTCAGTAAGGCTATGTTAACACACTCTTGTCTTAGACTACATCTTTTACTAGTATGCGCCGGCGTAAAACAGTGTTGTGGGCTTCAGCCAGACACTATACTAGCAGAAGGAGGCAGATACCATCCAAACTACTTGCACCAAAATGTTATGTGAGCTGTTGCACACATTAAAAATACTGAATTAACATAAATATGATGATCTTCACTATTACAAGAGTTCAAAAATTATTTGTAACTCTTAGATAGACCTTTCTATCGCTACCGTCCATCTTACGGTATTATATAAAATTACTTATATTTATTAGAAAAATTTATTTTTGAAAATTAGCATGATTTTATGTTATTTTTATCAATTTTGTACACTTCAATTGTAAGGTTCAGATAGACATCTAGTATTAGAGACAAAAATTCATACAGAAAATTTGATCCGCCGTGTAGCTGAACACGTGGAATAAATTTAATTATTGATATTTAAGGTGTAAGCACTTGAAACATTGAAAACTGTGGTCAACCTGAATATAGACAATCACCAAAACTGCTAGTATCGATGACGCTTTCTATTTTATTCATTATTATTTACAAATATTAAAGAGATCATTGAAATGCAGGTTAGAATGTCCTACTCTCCTTGTTTGATGTATAATATACTAATTGATTGCTGTAAAAATAATCACAGTCAACCTTTTCCATATTTTTTCAACTTCCTATATAACAATCTTGTTCAAGGCTTGAGCAAGTCTGGTCTCAAGTTAGATAGACGTTAGTGTCTTTTCCTACCTATGTGTCTTGCCGCAGATACTTATGACCAGATTTCAATAGCAAGTCTAGTGCAGGCCTTACACAAGAAATTCGTGCCAGATTATAACTCAATTCTGGAGGAAGACTATGGTTGAAAATAGTTGCGCATGGCTTACTCAAGATCTGTTCAAGGCTCAAAATTTACCTTGAGTCTTGAGCAGGCCATGCGTAAGTACCTACTGTAAGTTACTGGTGCAAGAAATGCGTCAGACACTGTGTCATTGTACGTGTTCAAGATATCTTTAATATTCTTGCGTACGATATCATGATCGAGACATACACAAATCTTGATATAGGTTTCTTGATACACGATCTTACGAAAGATACATATGTAGAAAAAGACACTAGCAGCAGGGGTCTTGCTCAAGATACTTACTCCAGAATCTTCTTTTTAGGGTTCCCGCTAAAAAAATTGAAAATTTTAAGAAAAATGAAGTTATTGGATTTGGTCCTATTTTCAAAAACCGAGTTTTCAACACATCTCGGCATTTTGAGGTCCTAGAAAAACATCCTGACTATTTTTAAAAGGGTTTCCGAGTGTCTATGTGTGTGTATGTATTAGGGTAACCCAAAAAAACCGAAAATTCGTTGGTATAAAATATTTTAAGAAGTCTCTCCGAAAATCAACTCGATAAAGAATTTTCAAGAGGTTGCTCAAGAATTTTTAAAATATCAAAAATGACCGAAATTTGAATTTTTATTTCAAATTTTTTTTTTTTCTCATAGCAGCAATAGTTTATATTTGTGAAATCATGACTACGCTGAAAATATAAGCCCAAAATTTAAATATATAAGCGTCGCTCAAGAATTTTGAATGTCTCCGAGAGCTGTCTCTGGGACGTTTTCGAGCGACCCTTGAATATAAAAAATAAAGCTTCTCGATTTTTTTACCATCAATTTGCATGACAATGAATAAAAATATAACCCGAGAAATAGAAATAATAAGTTTTTAATATACTTTTTTATTTTTTAATTCAATTTTTAGGTTTTGTCGCTTACTCAAAACTTAGCAAATTTTATTGTTTAAGACTGTCATGTATATTTTCGGTTATGCAGAGGTTATATTTTAGTGAAATGGCAGTAATTGAGTTATAAAAAATACAAAAACTAATTCAAATTATTAGTTACATATTATCAGTTAATATTCGAAATTCTTGAACACCGTATTAATATTTAAATTTTGGGCTGAAATTTTCAGCATAGTCTTGATTTTACATATATAAACTATTGCAGCCATGAGAAAGAAAAAATTTACAAGTAAAAAATTCGAATTTAAATCATTTTTGATATTTTCAAAATTCATGAGCGACCTCTTGAAAATTTTTTATTAAGCTGTTTTCGGGAGAGGCTTCTTAAAACATCTTATACCGATAAATTTTTATAAGAGACTCGAAAGAAAAAAATAGTCGGTTTTTTTTTGGGTCACCCTAGTATGAGTGTAAATATTCTATAACTTTTGAACGGATAAACTGATTTAGATTTTTAAGGTAACATTCGGAGCAGCGTTTTAATTTCTCAGTACTGTAAAAAAGTGAGCTTGATAGATACGGTACATTTCGAGTTATTCTAAAAATAGAATATTTTGAAAAGTGTTTTATTTTGGATAACTTTTAGGATACTTGACGGATTGGTTTTACAATCTAATCAGCTTTAAAGCTCCATAAGCAGCGTCGAATGCTGCCTCAACCATCAAAATCGGTTCATTAGCTCGAAGGATATAGACGATAAGAATTAAAAAAATAACAATTTACTTCATTTTTATCGGATAACGCATATTGTAATTCTTCAGATATTCCAAAACTGATACCCGTCCTTTGGCTTCATAATTTTTGATAAACGCTTGAACAAAAAATTACTATTTCTGACATTTTTTTCCGGATGTTTCATATATTAACTCGCTGGCTCAAGTAAAAGTTCACGTAATTCTTTAGCTTGATCATTTCTATTAATTTCTGTCTAAAAAAAATTGAATTTAAGCATAACCGTGAAAAAAATTTGAAGAAACGATCCTTATTGGTTATTTCCAATTTCTCTAATTCTCGAAGATTAATACGAAACGTCACTTTTTATGAGTTCAAAGGACTCGAAAATACCAATGTATTTAAAGGTATTGTCGAGCTCAAAGAGCTCGAACATGTATTGACAATTGTTTTCCAGCTTATGCTCATATTTCGCTTTTATAATATATAGTGGAGTCAGAATATACAAATAGGGTTTACGCAACGCGAGTATGCCCAACAGGGTGAGGAATCGGCCTCCTGTCAAACGGAGGTGGACTTAACGGTCCCGTTACATTAATTTTGTCGACGTTTTGAGTTTCAAGGAAACTAATTTTATATAAATTTTTGTACTCAGGAACCAATAACGATGATACGCAAATTTTTTCACAGTCTATTTGGGATCATACATTACTTTGTATAAAAAGTTACAATGATTAAAACGTTTTTACTCTTAACACAGTTATACATTAATGTCAAAAGCTGTTAAGTCTGTTATTTAGTCAACATTATCTTGAAATATTAATTTTACATAGCCAGGTGCTCCTTCTAATGGTATTGCACAAAATGGACATATGGCTATATATCCATTCGTACCATGAGGGATAGCTACTTTTTCCCAGTATCTGAAAGAAACATTCAAATGATCAAAACTATTTGAATGAAAAAAAAAAAAAACGTTTTTCACGATGAGTGTTCTATTGAATACCAACTTTACGGTTTTTTCAGTAGCCATGTGTCCACAAGGATTAAATGCATAAGTTGGTGGTCCTCTATCAACATAAAATGCTGGCTCAATGCCCATGCATAACTTAACGATCGGTCCAGCAATTAAACACATTGGGCATCTTCTAGTTGCTTTATCTTTTTCTTGACCCCAATCATGATAACCTTGCACGTGACCACATTTTAGGTAGACATAAGGTTGCTGCTGAGCTGAATCTGATGCTGCCTTTCTGGGTATTACAAGAGTATTTAACCCAACTGGACACTGAGGCCTACCGGCATTGATGGCATCTACTAATTCTTCTAAATCATGTTTAGTCTGAAATAAAATATAAAATGTTAAATAAACTTGATATTAATTGAACACCATGAACAGAAGTATGTATTAAAAAAAGAAAATAACTGACCGGTGATTTAGCAAGACCTTCTGCTGATCTCCAAAGTAAAGTAGCGCCACAGAGATCAATAAGAGTTCCGTCTTTGAGGACATTATCTTCATCATCAACGACATTGCCCTTTTGCTGAGCACTTCTACTTTCACGCAAGGAAAATACTCCACCTCCGACGCTTATTTCTCTCCATGAACCACATTGAGCTTCTCCACCACAAAACGGACCACGAGGATGCATTATTAATATTCCATTAGTTGTCAGCCCATCAATTTCTCGATTTTCCTGCCATTTTGTTGCCTTTTCCTAATTATTATACACAGGAATATATATTTCTGCGTAGATACTATTTTATAAATTGTATATTATTTAACCAAAGATACATACTCCTAGAAAAATATTTCTGGAACTATCAAAACCAGCTGCGTAGATTCTAGTGATTGCTGGATTAACTCGGTCAGTCAGTATGCGACATGCAAATCTACTTATTGTACTTTGGGCTATTCGACTTTCATTGCTTGGACCACTTTCAGTAGCTGGATAAGTATCCATCACAACGAAGTCTATTGGTGGCTCCGATGATCGACCAATCTAAAAAATTTTTCAATAGATAGATAGATAGACAATCAGATTTATTTGGCCATAAAATCGAAACTTGCAGCCGTCAAAAGCCAAAATACAAAATATAACTATACATTATGCTAAACGTTTCTATCACATTAATTCTTAATCTAAATATTGATAGTAAAAATAATGATAGCGATAGCGTTCATGAATATCCGTGTTCATTTCTACAATTGTAATATCTAATACTTAATATTAAAGTTCACCAATTTACGTTATAAATATCAATTATAATATATAACCATTCATTAACTTCATGTTTAAAAAAAAAATCGAGTTTCTGAACTCAATAAATGTCGGCATATTTACACAGCTCGGTGGTAAACGATTTCATACTCTAATCGCTGTAACAATTAAAGATTTGTCATATTTTACAAGACGACTATTCAGTAACAGAAGGTGGTCACCGCGAACATCGCCTTAGAAGAACGTTTAATGCCACGTCTACCAATTGTTTTATAAATAGGTAAGATACCGGTGGGTAATAAGGCCTAGCTAAGGGAGATTTTGAATAGAACCGAAAATATTGTATTCAATTATCGAAATATTTCGTAAACTTTATTTCAATACATTAGCCATGAAATGTAATGAAGTAATGGTAATTTTTACCATAAACAAATAAAAAATTATACTTTTACAAAAACCATACGAATAGGCCTCATTTTACTACGGTAGGGTAATAAGGCCTACGAGTTAAACAAACTGGAATAGTTTATCTATACTTAATAAAATTGGTATTAGAGATGAATCAGCACTTAAATTTAGCAACAATACTTTTTTGAAGACAGAAGACTAGATTGTTTTGTTCAACAGCCCTTGAAACTATCAGTATCCTTTTTAAGAGTTAGAAGACTAGATTGTTTTTTATAATTTCTTCTGCGCTACGACATCATATAACGGATGATGAAATATAGAAGACAGGGAATGTGATATCGGGACTCTATAAATTTGTCGTAACATCTCTATGCAAGACCCTTCTACTAGAGTAGCCTTTAGCGGAGGCGGTTATTTTACATATCATTTCTATCACTTAGGCCTTATTACCCGCGGGTACCTTAAAATAGTCCAAAGTAAATAAAACTTAAAGTCAACGATACCATTTTTCACTGTTATGTTTGGTGTTATGCTATTAGTATTGGGAACTGACACGGAGGTGTGGCCTAAAAAACATGGCAGACGATGGGTTACACTTTCAAATACGTAACCCATGTTATAATAGAACTTATAAATAAAATGTTACTAAATTTATCAGTTATCTTATCTTGGACGGCTCGAAACCCAAAACAAAAAATTATATATGACGCAGAACAAAATTTATCTGTGGGTTATTTGATAATGTGTGAAATAAACCGCGAAAAAAGCGATAAACATATGACCGTAGTTACCGCGCTTTCCATCCAAACGAGTCACATAAAAGAAAAATCCCATGAAATCAATGCCAAAATATCTAAAAGTAGAAAAATAATTTCAATAACTTGTTCTTGTAATCAAATGTTTATTTACTTAAAAGACAATAAGAATCATATTTTCAGTTTTTAATGTTTAGGTTAAACTTTACAAACGTACCTGGCAATATCAAATAATCTTTTTTTTTTTGGAATGTAAAGAGCAAGCTTTCATGTGAGGAGTAATTTCATTTATTTTTAAATAACTTTTTCCTCGCTTCTAATTTATCAACTTTTTCAAAATTACCAAAATAATTTCCTAATAGTACTGAACTACCACCAGCCTTCGGAAACTTATGGAAAACCACGTTAAATTTTTACTTGCTTTACTCTGACAATCTCTAACTACACAGCATACTCTACTTTTTGGCTTTTGACGTTTTATAAATATTCCAACTTCCATTTTAATATTTATTTCTTAATAATTTTTTGTAAAAAAAATTATTTCTTATGTTTACAGCATGCATTTACTGTATATTTACTCGACTTTTGTAACCCATCATTAGTTTCATTTTTTACCACCAGATTGCGTAACCCTGTTTGCCAGTTCCCAATATTTCTTCGACATTAGAACTAATTGTTAGAGTTTCGTATTTATTGCTTTCTGGTATTTTGTTAATTGTAACCTGACTTAGACGATCAAGTTTTACTTTCAAAGTACCGTATTTTTACGGTAAAAGTATCGTAACCTAACGTAAAACTACTGCAGAATAAGGTAACGCTATACCGTAATTAACGGTAAAGGACCGTAATTGGCGGCAGAATACCGTAATTAACGGAAGGACTGCTGTAATTTACCGTGAATTACCGTAATTCGGTTCCGCCAGGGATATAACAGGACTAGTTGCCAGCAGAGCGCCCACAACTCTTATCGGATCTTGATGAAATTTTTGATACTCATTCTATAAGCAATCACCTTGATTGAGTTCTAAGGTGGACTGAATAGTTCAATTACTTTAAAAGTTGGGACTGTTTAAAAATTTCCCATTTTTTACACAATTTAAGTTTGAGTTTTTTTTTTACATTGAGGGGGTTTTCTACCCCAAAAATGACGGAATTTTTCGTGAAAAATGGTGCTCTTCATTTTCCATGACCACAAAAAATGTAGAAATGAAAAAAAAAAATTTCAGAGATCGTTGGGAGGAGGATTTGATGATACTTTAACTAAATTTAAAGAGTATTTGACTTCAGATAATTTTTAGCTGAGATACAGTGATCACCGCAAATCGTCTTTTTTCAAAGATGTTCTTGGAAAAGTTTTGTCACCGGCTTGTTTGTGGGTAGTTTCGCGTAAAAATTTCAGGAAATGCTCTTGAAATGACACTTAACAATGTGCAAAAGGTTCAAATTAATTTGTTTTGTTCATACAGCTGAAAAAATTCGCAAAAAAAGGTTTTTTTTTCGCGCTTAAAACCCTGACTCCCCTTAAAGTGAGAGAGTACTAGCCTGTATAGTAGAAAATGGACAGAAAAATAGATAAAGGGGCGCATGAATGCACTACTACAATTGAACTATTATTCACACAGCCAAAATTTTCTTTTTTTTTATACAGTGGCTTTTCCTAAGCTTTCTCACTATTTTTTCATCATGAAATTTATTAAAACAAGAATAGGTGTAAGATCTGGTATGTCATTATAATGTTACATAACCTTTATTTAATCTCGTTTTACAGATAAACTATGAACCCTAGGTCTCTGAAATTTTAACACAACACGTATTAAATATATTTTTATTTTATCGATCCTAAATATTTTAAATTGATCTCATTATTTCGACTTAACTCTAATAACTCTTTAATAAATGTGATATTTTTTTTGACGACCAAAAGAGATTTTGATCTTATGGTAGAAAAAATGATGTAAATAAATAAAATAAATAAAAATGTATTTAAACGTACCTGAAACATGTCTGTTGAGTCATCTTCTGTATACTCGACAATCACTGCTTGCGTCCGAGAAAGAGTGTAAGAAATAGAATGCTGCTTAACATTTAATACGGCTTGAGAATTGTGAGGAGTTTTTACAACGTAATGTTTACTTCGTTTCACTCCGTTTGCAACTGGCCGTTTGTACAATACAAATTTACTTCTACGTCTTCCACGGTCTCCAGGTGGTAAGAACCCATTATATCTATAGAAATGAAAACATGTTAACTTAAGACAGTTATATAAAAAAAAATGTTGGAAAATCCAAAAGTGCACACCTCAATCGCTCATTTTATTTTTAATCATTACTTTTATCATATAATATTAATGAATTTTACTTTATTATGAATTTTTAATCAACTTACAAATTATCGATTTGATTTGTTTATTTCTTATTTTCTGTTTAATATTTTTTCACTAACATTTTTTTTTAAATATCCCGCCTTTTGTCTTAGATGTCGCTTTTTTTTCAAATATATTGGTACGCTAGTAGTTGATAGAGAGAAATAATGAAAAAAATAATAACAGTAAAAATAGCAGCTAAATTTTTCACGAATAATCAGTTTTACATTTTTAATTAATTACAATTAAACCAAAAGGATTCAGATAGTGATTTTCATAAGAATTCTTGGGATAAAAAATACAAAGACAATAAAAAAATCTGGGCGTCGGTTGGCCCTGCGGGCCAGCCCCAAAACTTCCCGCTGTTTTCGACCTCAAAGAGCTCGAAAACATTAGTGTAGATATATTTCGAGCTCTTCGGAAATGCTATCACATGCAATTGTTTTTTTACGATCTTTTCAAGTTCTAACAAGTTACTTGTTATACTGAAGTTTGAAAATTTAAGAATCGAAAATCATTAATGAAGCGGTTTTTAAAATTGAATTCCTGATAATGTTCAATAAAATAAGTGTATTCAGGCAGAAATCAATGTCAGGGATCAAAATCAAAATTTAAATGAGTTTTGACTCATGTAAGAAACAATAAAATATGAAATATCCGAGAAAAATATTAAAAACTACGTTTCATCGATTTTATTGTTGATGATATGATTTAAACTAAAAACCAAGTTCGATGACATCATATGATCGAAAGAAACCATAAAAAGGATGAGTTGGCATGATTTCAGACACATTTTAGTAGATCATATTATGATTTATCCGGAAAAAATAACATAAAATGTTATTTTTTTAACTTTTCAACGCCGACATCTTCCGAACTAATAAATCGATTTTGATGTTTAAGGTGGCAATCGGCGGGTTTTATTGAATTCTAGAGCTGATTAAAATCGATCGCGTCAGTCGTTTCAAAAATATTTAGAAAAAACCGTTTTTCACCATTTCTTTTTCCAACTACATCTCGCGAACGAATGAACCGATTTTGATGGTTGAGGTGGCAATCGACGTATTTTATTGAGTTCTAGAACTGATCAGATTTTGGAATTGTTTAGTTAAGTTATTTCAAAGATATTTGCAAATAACTGTTTTTTACCATTTCTTTCTCCCGCGATATCTCTCGAACAAATTAACCGATTGAGATGGCTAAGGTGGCAATCGACGCGTTTTATCAAATTCTAGAGCTGATTAGATTTTGAAGTCGATCGTTCGAGTCAATCTTAAAAATATGTCTTTTTTCGCCTTTAACCCCCCGCCCCCACTCATCCCTTGAAAATTTAAATCGGTTTATTCGTTCAAAAGATAGAATATTCAACAGGGTGCTTCGTTTGAAGACTATTTTTTTTTCTGGTCCATCATTGGAATAATGTTCTAAACATGTAAAAAAAATTCTCACCAAAGCTCTTAATTTTAATTTTAAGTACTCGCTAAATGAATTTGAAATTTTCTTATTTAATTAACATGTAAATTTTGATTTTTTTTTTAATTATCTATAGCTCCGTGACATTGCAAGATATCAAGTCGCTATTAGGCGGAAATAACAGAGGAATCCTTCCTCTTTAAAAGTGCTTATAGCTAATTTACGTTTTGTAACCGGCTTCACTGGTAAAAAATCTTAAACCCAATTTTTATCAAATTTCATGATTTTTTTTTTCATTTTATTCGCAAACCACTAACTTGAGAACAAAATTGTACAGGACTTTTTGATAGAGAATTTTATTCTCTACAGAAAAGGTTATTTAGTCTATTACCGTAGAGCTAGTAATTTCCGAGATAAATCTAATTAAATATCTTGAAATTTGAAATATCGCTGTTTTATCCACGATTTTAGTACTTTTTTATGAAATTATAGCTGTAGAAACATACCCCATGGATCAGAGTAAAATATGAAAATACATAGTGCACATTTATATATAATTATAAAAAGTATGAAACAATTATTTTTGTACCGAGAGAGGTAGTAATTGAAAAAACTTCCGAAGGTCAAACAAAGACATTTGGTTTAAGATAAGAAAAGATGGAGGTAAGTGTAATAGGAGACAGTTTTGTATTACTGGACATATTTTTGATGATATATATTAACCAGGATGTATTATACATTTCTTCAGCCATAGTTTTATAAAAAAGTACTAAAATTGTGAATCAAACAGCGATATCTCAAATTTTGAGATATTTAATTAGATTTATCTCGGAAACTACTAGCTCTACGATGATGGGCTAAATAACCTTTTTTGTAGGGAATAAAATTTTCTATAAAAAAGTTTTGTACAATTTTGTTCTAAAGTTTGTGGTTTGCGAGTAAATAAAAAAAAAACATGAAATTTGAAAAAATATTGGCTTTAAGATTTTTTACCAGTGAGGCCGGTTACAAAACGCAAATTAGCTACAAGCACTTTTAAAGAGGAAGGATTCTCCTGTTATTTCCGCTAATAGCGACTTAATATCTTGAAATGCCGCGGAGCTATAGATAATTTAAAAATAAAAATCAAAACTTATAAGTTAATTAAATGGGAAAATTTCAAATTAATTTAGCGAGTATTTAAAATTAAATTTAAGAGCTCATCTTTGGTGAGAATTTTTTTTTACATGTTTAGAACATTATTCCACCGATGGACAAGAAAAAAAAATAGTGGTTTCAAACGAAGCACCCTATTATTCACATACATTCGGTAATCCATTTAAAAATAGTCAGGATGGCTTTTTAGGACCTCAAAACATTGAGATCTGTTGAAAACTTAGTTTTCAAAAATCGGACCAAAACTAATAATTTTATTATTTGTAAATTTCCAATTTTCTCAGCGGGAAGTTCAAAAGACTTAAATTTACAAATTTTTTCATAGAATACATTACCCTAAGATGACTAACTCTCCATATTTAGTAGGAGCTTTAGTATTATCATGATGATGAGTATGGCTTCCGTGAGGACTTATGTAGGGACGAGTATGATTAAGTTTACTATTTGGGCTCAGGGGTGAATTGGTCTCTTCTTCAAGTAATGGGCTTTCAGTACCATCTCCATCAGATCTAAAAAAAAAAGTATTAAAAATTTGTAAGAGAGTATAACATTCAACAAAATTGAAAATATAAACTTATAATTTTTTTACCGAATCACCATCCTGTGATTGAAGTCCAATACCTTCATCAAGTTTAAATTTATTCTTAATTCACACTGAATACTTATTAAGTATAAATGATATGTTTAATATTATTTTTATTACGGATTTAAAATAAACACACGAATACTAAAAACTGATCGCTATCATAATTTCTCTAAAATATTATTTATACGGGTATTAATAATTTATAATACTAGTGAAATTAATCCATCCATTTACGTAAAATTGTAAAAAGAGTTTATAATTTTTGCAAGACACCATAACCAATTTCATTCTATCTTATAATCTAATCAGTGACTAATATACACAAAAACACTGATAAAAAATTCATTAATTCATAAATTCCCTTTAATTACATTGATATATTTAATAAAATAATATAATAACTTATAATAAAGTTGTTTTTATTGTAAGCGCATTAATATGACTATTAAATAATAAAGAAATAAACATTGTCCGCGGAGTTTTTAGATGATAAGTCAAACTTTGTCTCAAATGTATTTGACACATTTTTATATATTTTGTTGTATCGCTCATTAATTTATTCTTATTAAGTCAATAACAGATTAAGTGTATTTTTGGTACAAAAAAGGTATAAATAATGAATACAGGATTTAATATGTCAGATACTGTTTGACAAAATGTACCACCAAACAGTCACAATCGTTTTTTCTTTATTTTCTTCCTTTTCTAATTTTTTCATTCACTCTCTTTTGTTTTTTTACGATCGGGGATTTCAACGTAACTACGGTCCCCTCCAACGGATACCATTGCTTTCGCATAAGCGCCACTTTACGAGTCGTCATGGAGCCAAAAAGATAAAATCCGGATCGCCATCTATGGAAAACGAATTAAACTCTCCTCGTCATTTCTGGAAAAAAATTTTATCCTCTTGGTCATTTTGGAAACTAACAAACAGGGTCACGCAGCCTGGTGGTAAAAAATCAAACTAATGATGGGTTATAAAAGTCGAGTAAATATACAGTAAATGCATGCTGTAAACACAAGAAATAATTTTTTTACAAGAAATTATTAAGAAGTAAATATTAAAATGAAAGTTGGAAAATTTATAAAACGTCAAAAGACAAAAAGTAGAGTATGCTGCGTAGTTAGAGATTGTCAGAGTAAAGCAAATAAAAATTTAGACGTGGTTTTCCATAAGTTTCCGAAGGCTGGTGGTAGTTCAGTGCTATTAGGAAATTATTTTAGTAATTTTGAAAAAGTTGATAAATTAGAAGCGAGGAAAAAGTTATTTAAAAATAAATGAAATTACTCCTCACATGAAAGCTTGCTCTTTACATTCCAAAAATAAAAGATTATTTGATATTGCCAGATACGTTTGTAAAGTTTAACCTAAACATTAAAAACTGAAAATATGATTTTTATTGTCTTTTAAGTAAATAAACATTTTATCACAAGAACAAGTTATTGAAATTATTTTTCTACTTTTAGATATTTTGGCATTGATTTCATGGGATTTTTCTTTTATGTGACTCGTTTGGATGGAAAGCGCGGTAACTACGGTCATATGTTTATCGCTTTTTTCGCGGTTTATTTCACACATTATCAAATAACCAACAGATAAATTTTGTTCTGCGTCATATATTATTTTTTATTTTGGGTTTTTATTCGTCCAAGATAAGACAACTGATAAATTTAGTAACATTTTATTTATAAGTCCTATTCTAACATGGGTTACGTATTTGAAAGTGTAACCCATCGTCCGCCATGTTTTTTAGGCCACACCTCCGTGTCAGTTCCCAATAGCAAGTTGCATACAAATTGTCGTAAAAAATGGAAAAGTCCGAAGTTGACGGAAATTTGACGAAAAATTCAACGAAACTTTTGTACAGTAAGCTTTTGCTCAAGCCAACTGTACTATTAGGGCAGTTTCTCGTCGAGTTGGCTATCAGGGGTTGTGTCTGTTTGTGACAAGGAGGATTCAATTCGTTTTTCATAGATGGCGATGTGGATTTTGTTTTTTCGGTTCCATGACGACCCGTAAAGTATCGCTTATACGAAAGCAATGTTATCCCCTCCAGCTAAACGGCTAGGGGCTATATTTTAAAAATGGTTGTTACTGGAGGCATCTGTCATACGAATTACAACAAACCTGATAGTTAAGTTACCCTAATAGCACAGTTTGCTTCAGCAAAAATTTATTTACAAAAAATTCCTTGAATTTTTCGTCAAAGGTCCATCAACTTCGGACTTTTCCGTTTTTTACGACACTGGATCCATCTTGCTATTTAATTTGACGTAAATTTACTACTCGAATCAGAATGCAAATTCACTTCAAAAGTTTAGAAAAAAGTTATCAATTTTCAGACAAATTTCCATATCAATTGATTGTTAATTTGACTTGAAAAATTGTTTAGTATTTTTTACCGTCAAAGTGTAGAGAGTTTTATGTGTAAATTTGCTTTCCTTCTGTAATGGTAAGAATGAACATTACCGGTTTTTTTTTCTAGTAAAAATTTACCTCTAAATTGAGGAAAAACTAACTGCTAATTTTTCTTTCTAACTTTTGCTGTCAAATTTTCAACAAATTCGGGCAGCAAATTTCAATGTCAAATCACAGTCAATTTCAAGTTAAAGTGGCTGAGGGTTGAGTATAAGCTAGTTCATTTATTGCCTTAATCTGACGTTGAAGTTCATGTTAAAATAATGTTAATTTTTTGCCCCGATTTGACCTAGAAGTTGATGTTACCCTAAAATAGCCACTTTAACTTAAAATTAACAATTGAAATTAACGAAATTTGATGCTTGAATTTGCTGACAATTTGACTGCAAAAGTTGGTAAAAAAAATTTGCGGTTAATTTTTTCTCAATTAGAGGAAACTTTTAAAAAAAAAAAAAAACTTTAACAAAAGTTTCCTTGAATTTTTCGTCAAATGTTCATCAACTTCAGAATTTTTCTTTTTAAGCGACAATTTGGATACGACTTTTGAAGTAAACTTGCATTCTAATTCAGGTAGTTAATTTACATTAAATTGTATAACAAGTTGTATACAAATTGTCGTCAAGACTGGAAAAGCTCGAAGTTGACGGACATTTGACAAGAAATTCAAGGAAACTTTTGTTAAATAAACTTTTGCTAAAGCCATGTTCCGATATTGTACTGCGAGCACTGTTCAGTGCTCTTAATGCATGTCGGAGGTCACACCTTACAGTGGTCACAGTGTATATCGGAACATAGCCTAAGCAAGCTGTGCTATTAGGGGTGCGTTCCACTAAGCGTTTACAACGCTCAAAATATTTCTTCAGCCGCTCCACATGACGACCACGGTGAAAACCTCACTTATGGCGTCATTATTTTCGCTCACGCCAAGTCCACACCTCACACCGAACTATTATTTTTAGTCCGATTTGGATTTCTATAAGATCAAAAACATATTAGAATTTTTCCTTATATTTATTACAATAATTAAGGAAAACAAAATTAAAGAAAGTTCCCTCGCGGTTTTGGAAATACCGAAATAATACCGGAATTGTACGGTATAAATATCGCTAAATATGGTATTACTCGAGTTATTTTGGCCAGTTTTTTTGCCGTATTATTACCAAAAATTTACGAAATAAATTCAGAAGATTTACGGCAATGAATCAGAAAAAATACGGTATTTTCACAGCATTAAAACCATAATTATACAGCATATTTATAGTATATTTTCGGCATTTTTGCAGCATCTAACCGTTCTACCCAGAAAAAAATTTATATATAATTGTATAAAATTTTATGGAGTTATATCTAATTTTATATAATTATATAACCTTATAAAGTTATATGCAATAACTGTCATGAAAAAAAAAAAAAAAAAAAAAAAACTCCCGTCTATTCGTGGACTCGATCCTGAGATCTAATTATTCAAAGTCTGATCTGGTAGCCATTGTGCCAAATCACTTATTTGAAATGTGTTAGTAATTGTATTTAGATGAATACAAACGAACTTTAGAAAATTGAAAACATCAATTTTCACAGATAGTTATTTTCACTTACATTTTTTTGTTTGAGTAAAAATTGTGTGAACCAATAAAATAAAATAAAAAATATTACATTTTGCACATTTTCGATGATGTTAAATGCAGAAGCGAACAAAAAATAAAACCATATTTTTTACAATTTTCTATTTCATCAGCGTAAATCTGGCAAAATTGCAGGATACTGACAGTATTATTATCACAAAAACAACAATTTCATTCCCTGATAGCACGAGTTGATCGTGAAAAAGTTGGTCATTCATTAGTTTCCGACCAACTTGACGACAAGTTATCGACAACTTCAGCTTTTGCAACTTTTGGCTACAAGTTACCGCCAACTTTCTCAGAAAGTTGGCGCCAGTATGGAGCCGCAACTGGAATGCAAGTTTTTGAGGAAATTGAAAGTAAACTTACCGTCAACTTATGATCACCAACTTTTGCAAGCAACTTTTACCACCAACTTTCTCAGAAAGTGTTCGTCAACTTATTGAATTTCCAACTTTTGCCACCAACTTTCTCAGAAAATGTCTATCAACTATTGGAGGTACCAACTGTTGGTGGTCAACTTAGTGTCCAGTTGCGGCTGCAAGTTTCTCGTCAGTTTCTCGCCAACTTGGCTATCAGGGTTATTAAAACATTATCGTATGATAGTTTTTATACAGCATTTTATTGGTAAATGTTCGGCATTTTTACAGTTTTTTTACACCATTTTTTTGTAAAAGTTCGGTATTTTTATAGTTTTTTTGCAGCATTTTTTCAGTAAAAGTTCGGCATTTTTATAGTAATATTACTGTAGTAATCTGGTAACTCTACAGCATAAGTACAGAAAGTATATGGCATAACTACAGGAAAAAAACTGGCCAATATAACCATATTAATACCAAATTATTACGGTAAATTTACGGGATGTGCATCAATGCCGAAAATTTACGGCATTTTTACGGCATTCTCAAAACCGCGAGGGTTTAATTTTATTTTACATATTAGTATTAAGTTATGTTTATTTTATTAAATAAATTGGCTCAATAGACATTTAGACATTATTTAAAAGGAGTTTATCATCATCTTCTTCCTTTTCTTCTGATAGTGCTGTCCTAGTATCTGAGATATTGTTTGAACATGCATTCTGAAAAACATCAGCTATTTTCCCTCTTGATTCTTTTACCTCCAATTTATTCAGTTCCTTATCATCATCTGTTAGATATTTTTATAAATAAAGAAATTTACTATTATAAGTATTTATTCAATATGAAAGAGAATTTAACTTAAAGAATTATTGGTGAAAAACTTGGCATTAAAAAATAAGTTATCCCAAGCAATTCAAAGGTTCTGCGAAAATGAGTATTTCTAATTTAAAAAAAAAAAAAAAAAAGAAAAAGAAAATATAGTTACGCGAATAAATGTTTTTTAAATTCTTTGTCGTATTGAAAGCGTTATATATAAGCTACAAATTTGAATTCACAAAATAATTAAGAAAATAATTCATATTTCCATTTAAGGAAAACATTAATCACTATTCTAATAATCGCAACATAATTTACTGAAAATAATAAGAATAATAGAGTTCAATAAAACTTACTGCTCATGAAAAGTGATTCGGAAGCATCAAGATGTACGAGTTTATTGAAATTTTCTTGATATTTGCAACGTGTTGTTGCTATTTCAGAAAGCGATGTCACAGAAGAATAATGATTTTTAATACCAGAATATTTTTCGACTCTGTCCAGTGAATTAAAGAAAACTTTCTTGAGATTGTAATAGCAATTTTATTACTTTAATTAAATATCATAAATATTCTATCAAAACTAAAACATACAGCGGTCAAATCATTCTTAACTGCCGACATTTTTAAACAAAAGACTAAAGAGTAAACAGTACATAATCGATTCTGGAGCTTAAAATATTTTTTTTAAGTTTCTTCTATACATAAATAAAATTATTACAAGTCCACGATTTAATCTAGTTTTGTTCTTGCAAAATTTCGAATCAAAATTTTTTTAAGTTTCAGAATTAATCTAATTTTATTCTTCTGTATCGCAATTGTTTTTTAAAACAGCAGATCAAAAACAGCTTGAAATTTTTATAAAAGATCCAAAACAGATCAATTAGTTCAAATGCAGTCCAGTTAGGCTAAAATCAGATCAAATTTTTCGACCCGGGAAATTAATTCATTCATTACAATAATATAATTTAATTATTTTATTTTAATTTATTTCAATAAAAAATATGAACTCAGTATCCAGTTACTGTGCTAATGCGAGAAAAAGAGAGTAAGTTAGAATTAATTTCTTAACAACATAATTTTCTTCAGCCAAGAAAATTTACTCTTTCGCTCAAGTCGGTCATACAGCTTGCCTGAAGAAACGATATTACCAACAGGTGAACAGAGTTTTCCCTGTTTAGAAAATCTCATAGAATCCAATAGATTCTCATAAATTCCTATAGAGATTTTATAAGAATGAATAAGTTCTATGACAAGTGCTATAGTTAAGTATAGGGCCTTATATATATATACAGCTATAAGAACCTATTCGCTCTGAGTGAAGCCATGGTAGGGGAAATCAAATTGACTGAAGCGTTTGCAGTGGTTACTTTCGGAGTTACGGGAGGCTATGATTACTGAAATCGTAAGCAAGCACACGTGAAAGTATTTATTTTGTTATTATTTAATTATTTATTTTTCATTTTGATTTTTTCCTTAGTATCATATTTTGACTTTGATATGAATTTCAAACAACTTAACCTAAATGCTTACTGCAATCTTTTTTATTTTTTATCATTATACTTACTTATTGATGGTCCGTTTAGCTAAAAAACAAAACTGCAATTACTATAAAACTGTCACATATTTTTTACAACTTTTTTTTTTACTATTATTTATAATATTTATTTATTTTTATGTTTCTTGCTATTGACATACGTATAAAAACATACTCTGACAGCCTCCCGTAGTTCATATTTTGTCTGGCGCTGCAGTCACACTCATAGCGAATCGGATTTTGTAAGCAGGGTTGTTAGTACAACGAATTTCTTTTCTTCAATCAAAAGATATTGTTTAATGAATGAAGTAAAATATGGTTCTTATTGTTTAAAAAAAAAAAAATAATTTACCTTAATAAATGTATTAACTTCACATAAATAAGTTTACTCTTCATACCAGTAAATAAAAAATCTTGAATAAAAAAAAAATTTCTTCAATTCATAAAATCAAGTATCTTGAATTAATAAGTAAGTATTTTAATTAAATCGTAAACGAGTTTTTGATTGAGGAAACAATTTATCGACGTAAGATTTAAAATTCAATTAAATTTAATACTTGATAGAAGAAAATTCTGGCCTTCCTTCTTTAATCCAAAAATTTTCTTGACTCAAGAAATTTTATATTTAGCAAGGATAATTTTTTATATATATAAAATCGTAGACATCTAGTGGTTAAAAATAATACAAGACTGCTACAAGATTGTCATGTGTACGTCATCTTGGGCGTCCCTGTAGTATCCATCAAAAGATTCTTGTGATTAGCGACTTGACCAGCAACTTGTGGTGGAAATTATTACATGAGCAGTTAATTTACGAATGTGTCGATGCTATACTTGACACGATTAAATTTGATACACTATTAAGTCAATACCAACAAAAAAGTTGATTAAATTTATTAAGATTAAATATAATGAAATGAATAATATACAAATATACATAATGCATTTTCTACTTTTCTATTTATTATGAAAATATATAATACAAAACATCCTATGTCATATTACATAGATAACAACGTTTATGTAACGTTTTTTATTTTATTTTAGTACTACCATCCAACACTATTTTAAGCTTTACAAGCTGATAAAATTTTGTTATTGTTGTTTATTTTATTGGAAAAATTGTTATAAATACTAAGAAATCTGATTATTTTTGTAACAATAAACTGAAAAAAAATAATAATAATAATTACACTGAATAACAAAAATAATTTTCTTTCTTAATTTAAACGGGATCACGCATTAGTTAACAATTAAAAAATTTTCGTTTTTTTAATATCATTTTTTAGATTTTTTCACTGTTTTGTAATGATTTTCTTTATATTTTTCTGTATTATTGATCTAAGACATTTTGTTTCCTGTCGACAATAAAGTTTAATATTAATGTTTATTACAAACAATACAAACATATATATATATATATATATATATATATATATATATATATATATATACTAATCACAATAAATATTTTTCTTATCGAGTAAAAAACTTATGTTTATCTAAGTTTTAGATGTATTATTATTTCTTTATTCGCACCATGTTCAAAATAAATATTAAATAAGATATAGTGCGTTACGCATCAAGAGAGAAAAGTAGGATATTACAACCCGCGTGTTTAAATGCCTACTCAAGTTGAAGGCGTGGATGGCAAACACGCAGATTGGGGCGTCCTATCGTCTTGTAGTGTATACTATTTTTCACCAGATCTGCACCTGAAAATTTGAAATCCTGCTCTGTTTAGAGGGCAAAAAGTCATTCTTTTCGTTATAAGAAAGCAAATGATAAACATTAGCGTGAGCGCCATTCTTTCAACGAACAAAAGCAAAAATTCAAACTGACGGCTGCAGATCTGGTAAAAGATAGTAGGTACACCACGAAAGAAGGTAGGCCGTCTCGATCCACGAGTTTGCTACCCGAGTTAGAATGCCCTACTTTTCGTCTTTGGTGTGTAGTATAATATATTCGAAAAACTTCCAATTCTACAATATGGAATTATTTGCCAAGTTCGTTATTACAAATAAACTTTCGAAATGTATCTTTAAAAATGGTGAAATTATCTCGAAGACATAAAAATAAAGTACAAATCACTCTGGTTATTATAATCCTTTTCATAATAGTATATATTTATATACATATTACATAATGTGACAGTTTGAATATTAATGTTATTAATAGTATATTACACACCCAGTGCAGTAAAGTAAGAAATGTTTCAGATCACATGTTTGTTGATTACATGTGATCTGAGACATTTCTTACTTTACTACCTCAGGTGTGTAATATACTATTATAAGTTTAAAAGCATTGTTCATTATCAATTAAACATCTATTATAATAACCCATACAATTAAATACTTCCAAAAACATAAATATACATTTTTTTAAGTTACACTTACTTAATTGACCTTTGTTCATAAATTTATTACTAAAAGAAATTCAGCAGCTCTATTATAATATAATAGAGACAGTGTTAAATTGTTGGGAAGTTGAGCTCGAATTTTTTATCACGTAGTTTTTATTTGAATCATGTACATCAATAAATATACAAATTATTAGTAAAAAATTACCGGTAATTTTGAATGCAACTTTTCACTGATTTAGATTAAATTTATAATATAATCTAGTATGAGAAATTATATAAACACAATTTATTAACGTCTACACCTTAATTATACAAAAATTGTTATGTTATTTTCTTTCTTGATTGACTTTAAACATTCAATAAGATATACTTATTTAGGCATAATTTTTCAAATCTATATAAATACCAAATCTAAAGCACTATGAGCAATCTACTGAAGTATTGTTTTACATAATAGTTATACAACTATTGTTTCTTTCACGTCTAATATTAATTATATACTTTATTTAATTTAAATATTTTTTTCTTATTTATAATTATATAAATTATCACTGTTCTATTTTTTTGCTCATTTAATTAAATTTCATATTGCTCTTTATATTGCTTTTGCGACAGCAAACTCTACTGTGTTCATGCGATAATTTATGTATAAATTTTTTTTCTATTTTATATTTTTATTAAAAAATTTACAGTATTATCGTATTACGTTGTTTAGTTTATTGAATTTTAAATGCAAATTTTACAATAAGTGTAATAATAATAATAACTTTTTTTTTTATGTTTTATAAATTCTTCATAATTTGCGTACACATATTATCGATCGATGCATATGTTTAATAATAAATCTACCGTACTAGAAATATTAAGCAATTCTAGCGCAAGTTTTTCTAACAAACATACTCTTGTCTGTTAGATTCGACTGTAAATTTCGCAAAAGGCACTTTTGAAAAATTTCCTATGCTTATTTTCATTTTAGGCTTATTAATACGATTCAACTTAAGGATGTATTTTTTTTTGTCGTTTTATTTTTCATTATTTTTTTATTTCTGAAAAATCTTTTGCGATATTGATAATTTGCTGAAGCATGGCCCTATCTTTAAAAATCTATAAAAACCTATTGAGAGATTTTCAATTGAATTTGATAAAATTTTCAAAGTGATACTTATTTTATTTTATATAATTCGACATAATGTAATATGATCTATATATACCATACTAAATGGTTTATATAGTATTCAGTGCATTTTCTTTATTAGTTTAAAAGAGTAATGCTCATAAAATTTGATGGACAAAAACTCTTTAAATAGTTAAGTAAGGGGAGTTCTGCTCCCCGTTAATGTAGATATTTATTCTATGAACCTCGAGTTCATGCCCCAATAAACTGTTTTACTGGCGTAGATTATAGTGACAATAGGTAAGGTAGAGATAAGTTAACCGACTTCCAGTATTGTCATGCACCGATAAAACAGTTTCTCATATACACACTGCTGATAGCAAGACTTTCTGGTCAGAAAGTTGGTATAGAGTAATTGCGACAAAGTTGACGACAACTTGTCAATGAATCTAAGCTCTGTAACTGTTGTCGACAAGTTCGTATCAACTATCCGTCAACTAACAGAATGCCAGGTCCCTGATAGCCAAGTTGGCGAGAAACTGACGAGAAACTTGCAGCCGCAACTGGACACTAAGTTGACCACCAACAGTTGGTACCTCCAATAGTTGATAGACATTTTCTGAGAAAGTTGGTGGCAAAAGTTGGAAATTCAATAAGTTGACGAACACTTTCTGAGAAAGTTGGTGGTAAAAGTTGTTTGCAAAAGTTGGTGATCATAAGTTGACGGTAAGTTTACTTTCAATTTCCTCAAAAACTTGCATTCCAGTTGCGGCTCCATACTGGCGCCAACTTTCTGAGAAAGTTGGCGGTAACTTGTAGCCAAAAGTTGCAAAATCTAAAGTTGTTGACAACTTGTCGTCAAGTTGGTCGGAAACTAATGAATGACCAACTTTTTCACGATCAACTCGTGCTATCAGGGTACTTATTCAATTTATTTCTAATTGGTCTGCAAAAAGTTACCAGTAAATCTCACCTAATCAAAAACAAATGTAAATTCTGAAGCTTTAGTAAACTTATAAGTTCAGGAAAAAAAAATAAAGCACAGTTATTACATTACAAAAGCCAAAAAACTATTTAATAACAAAGGATAACTGATAAATATGACAACGTTATCACCTACTTTCGTTCATTTCGATGTTTTCTTAAGAAATATTTTAAATTTTACTTTATAGTACATATGGTAATTTACAATTCTATAAATTCTAATGGCATGAAGAAGAATAATTACTCAAATTCTGTAAAAATACAAAAGAAGTTAACTTCGAATTGGTTTTCTTGGTAGATCTCATTTATCGTAACTTACGGTAAATTTACAGTATTTTACGATAAGCCTACCGTAAAACTTCAGTGCGAGCCACCGTATATTGCGGGAATTGAACGTAAATCACGGTCTGTTTACTGTAAATTACGGATGATCTACCGCATTTTACGGTAAAAATACCGATTCAACCTCTTTAACGGTAAAATACTGATTTATCGTAAATTTCGGTCGATTTACCATAGTTATTCTAGTAAATATTACCGTAGAGTTACGGCGACTTTACCTAAATGATGGTAAATCCACCGTAAATTACGATAAACCTACCGTCATATACGGTAAATCAATATTTTTACGATGGATTACCGTCATTTCCGGTGGTTTTACCGTAATATACTGTAATTTGGTTCCAATAGAATTATTATGCCGGCATTATTCTGTGTGTCGTGAATACCATCTGAAAAGTATGAAAAGCGAGAAACGGCTTATATCGTCAGAAGTTCTCACTTGTTTTACTTCTTTCTAGCTCTTTACCATGTTTTTGGCCTTAATCTATCGCATCTGTTGAAAATTAAAAATCTTTAAATTTGGGGGAAAATGGGCCCTTTAAAGAAAGTTTTGATCCAGAGGCTCCAAAAATGAAAAATTAAAATTTACGCAAAATGAACGCTCTTAAAAATCTACTCAAATTCGACTATTATTTTATCTCATTTGAATAGTATGTTACACATAAAAGAAGGAAAGTAGAACATTCGAAAGCGAGTGTACAATTATCTACCCAAGTCAAAGGCAAGGGTCGTAAACACTCGCATTGGAATTTTCTACTCCCTAATTAAAAGAAACGATTCGAATAGATTTGCAATGTTCATACCCATAAGAAGGGTTATTTGGAAGTATTCAAAGTATTCAGAAGCATTAAAAAGTATTTAAAATTTTTCTTTTCTAATCGTTTTAAATTGTTTCTTTTAATAAGGGCTTTCCTCCGTGGTGTGCATACGATTTTTTTACCAGATCTTCACCTGCGAGTTTATAATTTTAGCTCTGTTTGTGGGAAAAATGGCGCTTGCACTGTTGTGAATTATTTGTTCTCCCATAAACGAAAAGATCGACTTTCTTTCCTTTAAACAGGGCAAGAATGTAAACTTTTGGTGTAGATACGGTAAAAACACTAATTAATGAATTTCTTTAAAACGTTGATTTTTAGCGCTTAATAATTTTAATATTTTGTATAGTAGTACATTGAACGGAATTTTACAAAAAAAAAAATTGTAAGCTTACTACGGTACTAATCTTTTTTACTGTAAAATGTTAAAATGCATTTATCTCATGAATAGTGCTTTTAGGCACTATAAGTTTCATGACTAATTTTGTAGAGGACAAATTTTCCTAAAAGATTGGTCTTATGCATATTTTTGGTAAGATGAGCCGTTTCTTTACTGTTAACAAAAATAAATGAAAAAAGTGGAAAATCGACTTTCGGAGCTGATACAATCGACATGAATCGAGTTAGACCAAAACCGTTTTATACACTTTCAAAAAACAACAATTACTCTACAAATAAGAACTGGTTTCCAAACAATAGCTCAAAACCGGGCTAAGTTATAGTAATTTAAAAGAAAAGTTATTCGATTAACATGCTTTTTAAATGGGAAAATTTTAAAACTCGAGAAAAAGTACTTAAACTTAAAATTAATAGCTGAAATTTTCAGGGAATTTTTTTCTCAACATAAATAACAAAATTATTTTATGTCCGGTAAAAAAAAATTGTTCGTTTCAAATGGAGCACCCTAGTATCTATATATAAACCTTTGATCTAATGATCTTCTTGGCACCTACTTAACTAATTATGATTGATTACGGCAAAATTCTTTAGAAACGTATTACGATGACTAAATCACTAGGTTGACTTCTATTAAATCTACTAATATCGACGTAATTGAATTGAAATTACAGTTAGATTCTTATTTTAATAGTAACAATTACGTCAAGGTGGTTTACTAATGAGATTTTTAATAATATAAGTACGGAAGTTCTTCTATTAATGAATATTTATAAATAATGGAACAATAAATTTTATCTTGATTTTTTTTTTTTTTCTAGAAATCACACTCAATTTATATACCATACAATCCACTACAATTCATTTTTTAATTGAATGCATTATCAGTGCTCATACAAATTGTTTAATCCAACGATACTTGAGACTTTTCAGAATATTTCACTATAATTTTTTAACTATATCTGCGAAGAAAATTTGCCTTTTGGTCGTATGAGAAAAGCGGGAAGATTATGTTTCTGTGATGGAATAAAGAAGAAATTTATTGTGCGTATTTATCAAACTTCTTTCATACACTAATAAGAATTCGAACTTTCCATCAAAGTTAAAACAAAAAAAACATACATCCCTGATGGAAGAGGCCGGTTCGCGAAGGTAGCGACATCTATCGTAGACATTTTTCGAGATTTTGAGTCCCAGCGATGGTGATGTTAAGTAAAAATTTGATAAAAAAAGGAAGAAGAAAAGAAAAGAAGAAAAAAAATTCGTAAATTAAGAAAAGTGAAAGTGCTAATAACACAAACAAATTAGTCAAAAATATCAATTATTGCGATGAAAAGAAAATAATTATTAATAATTTTTATCAAACATCAAACATAGTTTATTCCTAACGCAACCCTGGCGGTTTAGAATTATGGTGGAAACACGGTGGGTTTGTTCCATTTTACCACTGTGATTACGCGATGTATCCACCGTGATTCCACGGTGGCTTTACCACCGTGTATACATGGTATTTTTACTATGGTTACGTGGTGGATACACCGTGGAACCATGGGGATGAAATGGCACAAAGCCACTGTGGAATCACGGTGGATACGTTGTGTATACACGGTGGTAAAATGAAACAAACCCACCATGTGACCACGGTGGATCCACGGTGTTTACACTTCCACGGTGTTTCCACCGTGATTCAAATCTGTGATTCAAATCTGCGAGGGAATGAGATTGGATGGAATGCAATGTAAATAATAATTTCAGTATCAGGTTAATAATAATTACAAATTGAAAACAATTTTTTTACTTTGTGAAAGTTGGTAGAATTAGTATATTACGCACCAAGGGAGGAAAGTAGTACATTCTAACTCGCATGTGTGATTGTCTGTCCAAACCGAAGGCGTCCTAGCTTCTTTCGTGTTGCGTATACTATTTTTCTCCGCTCTGGGTGAAAAGCGTTAACTTTCGTCCCGCTGTTCGAAACGAAGTTGCCGTTTTCCGCCTCCGTCGAAGAGAAAAATTGTATATTACACATGTAAGTAAGTAAACTAAGAAATGTCTCAGATCACATGTTTGTCAATAACCTGTTCTCTGAGACATTTCTTGTTTTACTGTTCTACACTGAGAGAACAATTTATTTGAGGAAAATAAGATTTGTTCCAAGGAAATAAATCCTATATTTGAATGGACCCAATTAGTATTTATTTGAGACACAGATATAGTTCATGGAATTTTTGTCAACCAAGATCTGTTAATTATTAACAAATATATATTCGAATGAAATAAATGATTTCGTCCAGTCAAATAAATCTATTTATTACGCTCAAATAAATTGCTCTCTCAAGGAAGGTGTGTAATATACTATTTCACCAGATCTACACCTGAAAATTTAAATTTTTGTCTCTGTTTGTGGAAAGAATGGTGTTTGCACTACTTTTTATCATTTGTTTTCTCTTAAAGAAGAGAACAACTTTCTTCCCCCGAAACAGGGTAGGAATGTAAACTTTTAGTGCAAGTATGGTGAAAAATAGTTTACACAACTCGGAGAAAGATAGAGTGACCCAATTCATATGTTTGCCACCCTCCGCCTTTGCCTTTAGCTCCGGTAGGCAATCATACACATGCGTTGGATTGTCCTACTTTCCTCCCTTGGTGTGTAGTATACGATATTTAGTTGGAATTTTAAAACGTTTGAAATTATGAGGTATAAATAAAGTGTTTTTTTTTTCTTTAAGTCAGTATATAATAACAAGAAAACAAAAAAAAATCGGTCTATCAGTTAACCCTGCAGGCTAGCCCTAAAACGTCCCGAGCAAAACTCCTTGAGCTTGAAATCATTGTTGTGGATACATTTTTGAGTTCTTCGAGCTCGAAAATACTTGTTTACGCTGTTGTTTTCGAAAAAAGGTGGCATTCGATGCGGATTATGAAGTTTTAGAGCTGATAAGATTTTGGAATCAATCCACCAGGTATATCAAAAGTTATCCAAAAAAAAACATTTTCGAAAAAATTTATTTTTAGAATATCTCCGAACGCAACCTACCGATCAAGCTCAATTTTTCACAGCTTTTAGATATTATCAAGCCGCGTCGAATGGCTCTTGACGATCAAAATCGATTTATCCGTTCAAAAGTAACAGAATATTTACATACGTACACTCGGACATCATCTTGAAATTATTCAGAATAGCTCTCTAGAACCTCAAAACGTCTAGATATGAAAGAAATTTGATTTTCGGAAATCGGACCAAAACCAATAACTTTCTGGATTTTCGAAAATTTTCAATTCTTAGCAGAATGTCAAAAAAACGTCAGACAGAAAAGTTACAGAGGATCCCTGATCGGATTTTTAAATGCTAGTAAAGTGATCACTGCAATTACGATCACATATTTTTGACAGCCATGTTGAAATACCGTGCTAAGCAAATTTGGTATAAAATAGGTTATACCATTCTTACTTTATTCATCTAATAGCAACGATGCATTTTTATTCTTTGTTTCATTTTTCAACTTGCTGTCGGAAAACTATAAAATTTACAGTTATTCCTCTTGTTCGTATTTTTTCTATCACCAACAAAACAACTAAATCCATTTTTTGATCATTTTTAACTGCACGATAAACAATAAAACCCTCAATCGTTGCTTACTTTACCCGCAGCTTTTACTGCAGTCGATTGAGTTGCGCCTACTATGCGCTCTAACTGATGAGAATCCTACCATAATCTTCGGCTCGAGTAGGTGATCTCAGACGTAATTTTAAATGTCCTACTCTCCTCTCTAATTGCGTAATCTCTATTTTTACCTTATATGGTTCAGTTACAATTAATAAGAATTAAAAAATTAATTTATGTTACTAATAATGTTAACTCTAAGATTTTCGGTGCTAAATTGAAACCTCTTGGATATATCAAAAATTAACTTAATACTATAACATGTGATTCTATTCACAACATAAACCAAAAAAACAACAACAATGGGAATAATAATCTTAATCATGAACCAAATGCTTAAAATGCTTAAAAAAATCTATGTAGCTAAATGTATAAGGCCCTATACTTAACTATATAACATTTCTCATAGAACTCATTCATTCTAATAAAATCTCTATGGGAATTTTTGAGAATCTAGTGGATTCTATACGATTTTCCAAACAGGGAAATCTATCTTGTCATTGTAATAGTGTTGCGCGATAATTTTAATATCCGCACTTAATCCTAAATTGCCAAAAAGTTAGTGAACACTAACTATATGTTTCATCAATAAAATAAATTCTTCTAAATATTACAATATGATGTAATTATTTTTTCTTTAATTATTACATTATATCTACAACGACATAATGAAACTTAAACACTTCACATATTTGTCTAAGACCGACGGCATTTGTATAAAATATATATAGAGGGGAGGTGGTGCGGGTGGAGGGTTTAAGGGAATTTTTAGTTTTTGGGGACTTTTTTTTAAATAGTATTCAATGTGAATTAAAAAATTTTTCAGCTGTTGTTAAAAAAAATTTTATTTTTTGCGGGTAAAATGGGGTACCCCTTAACAAAGGTGAAAAAAAAATCTGTCTACCGGTTGACCCTGCGGGCCGGCCCGAAACCTTCCCGCTGTTTTCGAGCTCGAAAATACGTTTGTATGCCATTGTTTTCCAAAAAATAGTTTTTTAGAATTTGAACGTTTGATTTGGTCGTTTCAAAGATATTCGTGAAAAACTGATTTTTAACATTTTTTTCTCCCACGATATCTCGCAAACAAATTAACCGATTTTGATGGTTGTGGCGGCAATCGACGCGTCTTATTGTGTTCTAGAGCTGATCAGATCTACTAGATCGAATGATCAAAAATTTCCAGGAAAGTTGACGGCCAATAACCTCTTTTGATTGCCGCAAGAACGATTTGAATCGGTTAATTAGTTTAAAAGTTATGAAGGGTTTACACACACACACACACACACACACACACACACACACACACACACACACACACACACACACACACACACACACACACACACACACACACACACACACACACACACACACACACACACACACACACACACACACACACACACACATAGAAAATCGAACACCGTTCTGAAAATAGTCAAAATAGCTTCCCAGGACCTCAAAACGTTGACATCTGATGAAAATTCGATTTTCGAAAATCGGTTTGAAAACAATAACTTCCCGAATTTTTTAAAATTTATAATTTTCTTAGCGGGAAGTTAAAAAATTTTTAATAATTTTTATCATAAAAAAAAAGTCGGTAACACTTTTTGACTGACACTAGATTTTTGATAAAGTTGAACTACCGACTGTAAATTGTTAGTTTTCTATTTGGTAATCAGAATCACTATCTGTTGCTAACTTTAAAGTAAAAGGTTTAACTTTGGTTTAATTCCAAAGAAGACATTTTTAAAAACGCATTTATTTATTGTTTGAAGTAATGGATAAAAAAATTTTCAAAAGAATTAAAATTTAAAATTATAGAAATGCTAAATATTTTCAAGTTGATTCCTAAAATACATTCGAAGTAATTCAACTCTGGGAGTTTTTTTATTGTAAATTGATAAGAAAAAAAAATTAAATTGATTTTATAATATTTTTTCATAAAAACAAAATCGTACAATAACATTAGAAAAAAACAAATTAAAAAAGGGCTTAATTAGGGTCAAAAGACTATTTTCGGTCACTTTAGGGCCAGTTTTGGTCTATTGAAAAATTTAAATAACATAATAAGTCAAGTACGCATTGACATAATTAATTTTTAAAATGCTTACAAAAATACCTCAATCAGACTATTGCATATAATATGGAAATTCTATTTTTTACTTATTCATTAATTAAAATAAAGTATCAATTGTTCAAAAATGAATCAGTGGCCACAAATAGTTCTTCTGCCCTATATCAACAAAAGTGATTTTGGAATGTTTGAAAATCATTTTAACAAAAAAAAAGTTTTTTTGATAAAATGTATCCCCGTCCCCTCACCTTATTAGACTGTCAAAAAAATCGACTATTTTTTTTCTGAGCTTATTCGGAAATATTATTGGAATTAAGAAAACCTACGTTGTCCGAAAATATAAGCTGTTAAAATGTTAACATGTAGAAGTGTAGTTAGTTTTCAAATTTTATTCAACTCATGCGTGCTATTCACGTTTTATCATGCGTAAAATCCGAATCCTAAATGGCCGCTTACCGACTGGTGAAAAATTATTTGTCAAAACGCAATAAAGATGTTTTCTATCCCGGCCATATTATTATGTTTTATTTTGTTTGTCCGGCCAATATTATGTTCTTTTTTTCACCATGTCACTCAACAACTATTTAGACTTCGCATTTTGGGCAATTAATAAAACGTAAGTAGCACACATGAGTTGAATAAAATTATGGGCGCAACATGTAGGTTAAATCATAATCCGTCATCCGTAATGTGTTAGCACTCGTCTCCAGTGCGCAGTATGCACTCGCTTCGCTCGTGCCTGCGCACCTACGACTCGTGCTAACCACATCGCGCTGACACATTATGAATAACATATCCTACTAGTTACGCCAATAACTATTATAACTCATCAGAGCATTATTATACAGAAAAAATAAATTCTAATTGTTGTAAAAAATGAGCGTTCTATGAAAAATGTGTAGTTCGCATCTATCGTTTCATAAAAGATCTATTTTTTCATAAGTAATTCATGATCAATGTTAAGTCTATGGTAAATTGAACATTGATCTTTAATAACTTGACTAAGCTGATTTTTTAAAAAATGACAAGACACCTTTTTTGCAGAGCGTTCATTTTCCTAAAAAAATTGAAATTGATCTTTTGAGTATACTGATGCGCTGATGAGTGATAAAATTCAAAAATAAAAATCCATATTTTCGATGATGCACTTTTAAGTGCTAACATCAAGAACTTATATTTTCGGACGACTTCTTTTTTGTTGTTATTTCCAATGACATTTTTGAAGAAGCTCGGAAAAAGAAATAGTCGATTTTTTTTGACCCAGCCTAATATATATATATGGTTTACTTGAAACATCTACATAATATTTTTCATGATACCAGCATCGAAATTTGAAGTTTCAGTGTCTTTACAGTATAGTAAAAGTTAATTAGTCAAAACGAGATAATTTCAGTCCAATGCCGCGAACAAATATTAGAAAAAAAAATTAATGTAACGGGACCGTTAAGTCCACCTCCGTTGGACGGGAGGCCGATTTCTCACCCGGTTGGGCACACTCGCGCTGCGTAAACCCTATTTGTATATTCTGACTCCATCATATATTATAAAAGCGAAATATGAGCATAAGCTTATATTAGCTTACCCTTTCGCTATGCATAGCATGTGGGTGCCTCACCAACAGCCACCACGAGTCCGACCTCACTTGGACCCAAACACTCCTCCCATCTTGGGAAATAGAGAGACTCTGGTTGAAGAGGGGTTTGGAATGGGTCCCCCATGGTACTAATTCCCTGTATTGGTCTACAGATTGCTTATGGTTAGTGGTGGGACGCAATTTTTCCCCATACCCATGCGGGTTTCCTCCACTTATAATCACTAACATTTCAGATATGCCATTGTACACACTTGCCCTCATCCATCACCTAGTGTTCTCTTATCTTCGAGTCGTTGCGAGCACCATGATGTTTCATGCACCATGAAAACTAGTGTAAATAATAAATAGTAATTATAGTTTCTGTGTAATTATAAATTGCAAATCACGACTTACGCTTAGTTGATGACATAATAATTGGTCATAAATTAACTTGTTTCTGACTGGCTGGTGACACTGAAGTTTTAAGTTCCAATGCAGGTAATCATGAAAAATATAGTATGTAACACAGGATGAAACACTATTTCCGGGTGCGAATAATGTCAGCTTTCAACTAAAGCTCGCGCAGCCAACTTCACCCTGATCTGAAATCGTTTTGTTTCATCCTTTATCACATATTATACTATTTCCTACTTTGGTGTACTTGTCATCGAATTGATTTTCATTAAGAATTCATATCACGTTGTTAAATTAATTGTTATTCACCTCGATTATTTGTATATATTTTAAATTCTCCATACTATTAGTAATTTTTATTCATTCATTAATTTTTATTTTTTATTTACGTACTTAATTTATGGTAAAATTTTTTTTAGCTATCTACTCATCTCGGGTGTAGTTCGTGGAGAAACCCTTACCCATCTACATCTTTTATTGCTTTGGAATACCCCGGCTTCCTTGGGAGATCCGATTGGAACAATATCCTGTAAATATCAGTCAACTTTCGTCAGTTCATACAATATTTGTTTTTCATAATATTAACTCTATATATCTATATATCTATAAATGGACAACTTAAAATTATTATCTTCGTTATTATAAATTATTGCGTAGTTAAAACGCGTAGCGTTGTGGGTGTGATAAACTCTTAATATAATAATTTTTCCAGAGCACTTGCTGTTATTTGTCCCTATATATAATAAATATATTTATATACTTTTGAAAAGAGGATGTTCTAATAAAATATGCTAATGCACATTTCGGTCAATTCATTTTATTGTTAAAGTCGAAAATTCGAATCTAGCAGAGGAAACTGCGGCAAAATAGGCCCCTTAAGAAAAAAGGCCCAATCTTCGTTAATAACAATAAAGTAAATTATTTTTATAACTCTGACTCTATGACGCTGACTTTAGACATTTGACGGCATTTTTCTTCGTGCATTCATTGCACAAACTATTATATTCATCTCGTGACGTCGAGTATAATACCGTTTCCACATGGTGTATAAGATCCTATTACGAATTATAATTTAGTTTAAGTTTATATCGCGGGCGGCTAAGACCTTTTCTTGGGTTTTTGGAACCTTCCTATCTATTTGATTTTTTTTTTTTCGTCATTTTATATACAGTTCTTATTATTTAAAGTTCGCAATTAATAATAATTTGTACTCAATGTATATTTCTCTAAAATTCCACTAGGTATATCATCAGTTTTGTCATTATTAAATTCTTCTCTTTGCCTATTAATTTTTCAATAAAACGTAATATCGCAGTGTTTTGGCCGTCACGGTTATAACGCGGTAGGTCGATAATAATTGTTTGAATTATTGATGGTCAGAACTTAATCTTTGTATAAGATTTTAATGGTGACAAACTCATATCTTTGTTTTAGACCATCACCATAAATATACAGTCAATGTAGGATTATTATATTATCCACGAAGTTGGAACACTGTAATTCTATTGTAGATATATCAAGTTCCTGATGTTTAAAAACGATTTCCTAAAAGTGATCGCACTTTTTTATCCATAGTTGACTAGATTTTGATCCATAAAAATGATTTTGTTTATGAATTGACCATGTTCCTACTGACTATCGATTGTAAATTAAGAAAAATACAGTCGAAATCCATTAAATCGGATTCTATTAAATTGGAGCTTCTCTTCGATCTTCACTTCCACTACGAGCCACACGGTCACCCATGCAATGCTATATATTTGCATACGTTTGTGTATATTTGTAAATGCATCATATATGTAGATATAAGAGCGCATGCGCTGTAATTTACTTTTGAAAGAAGAAGGGGTATTCGATAAATTTGACTTTCTAGGGAATTCCCGCTCCTTCGCAGACTAACTGTGCGAGTTAATGGGATTCGACTGTGCTTCAATTATTAATTAAAAAATATTTATCAATCAAATAATAATGCAATAACCTAAGTAGAAAATTTCATACAACTTTGTAGTTGAAACACGTGTCAGGCTGTATTCCTGCAATTATTATTGTTTATTTATATTGTCAGTTTATTTGTCAAATATAACGGTATCAAATAATATAATTATTAGAATATAGGCAATTTTGGATATTTGCATATAAATAGTCAGGACAAAGTTTATTACTATACATCATATTTACTCTTCACATGTTTCAGTACCCTGACGGTTTTGAATCAGTCTGGAAACACCCTGGGAGTGGAATCATGGTGGAAACACCGTGTAACCATCGTGGAAACACCGTGTAACCACCCTGGATCCACCGTAATTCTACCGTATTTTTGGGGTGTTTCCAGGGTGATTCAAAACCGTGAGAATAACTTAATGGTGTTACATGTTTTTTTTTTTTTTTTTTTACATCACTTCTTGTAAATTGAGAGCTATCGAGGATATTAAGAAATATAAATTAAAAAATAAGAACCTTAAGAAATCGATAAAATTTAATTAAGCAGAACTTAAAAATTGTAAAATAGTTATAACAATGAGCAAAATTCGTATGGAATTGATAAATGTGTTTTCAACAATAAATATATCTATCAATCCTATAAGAATTTTGTTATTTCATATTATTTACCATAATTATTAATAATTGCGAACTTGTATATTGAGGTTTCATACAGTTATTATTCGTTTGTAGTCGATAGATCAAGAATTTCGTTGGAGGTGGCTATTTTGTACGGTATGTTTTTAATTTTATAATTTAAATAACTGAATGATATTAATCATAAAATACGGCATCGGGTTTATTTCATTATTTTTTATACATTGTGAATAATCGGGAGTGAATTCTTAATCTGAATTTACTCTTACAGTGGAAGTTTAAAAAAAGTTACTCCGCGTATGAAATAAATATCCAGTTTTTGTCAGCGAAGTGATTTTGAGTGAATGTAAATTTTATTTTATTCCGTATCTACCCTGCTTAAAAAATCCGATAGATTCTCATAAAAAAATTTTTATGAGAATGAATCGGTAAAGTGTCATATCGAAAAATGATAGTCCATATTAGAACCTATGAGAATATTCAAACCTAAGCATAATCCGATAGAAACTTACCAAATCCTTCAACTTATGTCTCATTCATTCTTATATAAAATTTGTTGTACATGTTCACATTTTTATCGGAATGATTAGGAATGCATTGTACTTATACATTTCGTAAAAGAATCAATTGGAAATATAGACGTCTTGTTTCTTCTTGTTGTAAAAGAATGAATGGGAAAATAGTTTTATTTATTCACGTGAATTCGTAAGCGATATTCTTATGAGAATCTATGAAATAATAATTTGCAATGCGTCAATTTCTTATAAGATTCTATGGGTACAAGTTTATACCACTCTTACCGCTGTATAAGAATGAATGAGAAAATAGTTTTATTATTTTTACATTAATTCGTAGGCGACATACTTATGGGGTTCTATGAGATAATAATAAAAAAAATGAGAGAAATATCGTATATTTCTGTATCCTAAGATAATTAAAAATTATTTGGAATAATTTAAATTTTGAAATTATTTTCAGTTGAATTGAATAAGAAAACCAAATCATTTATTTCTTTGTTTAAAAAAATAATTTAATTACTAGTTGACAACTCATTTTAACCCTGGTTATAAAGTTACATCGGACGCTCTACTCACTCTCACGTCAATTTCATTTTTTCCTGTAAGTAAGAGTATAGACAGAAATATAACTTATAACCAGAGTCTACTGTATATTATTTTTCAACTTCGGTAAAGAAGAAATCTCTAATTATTTTCCAACATGTGATGGGACTCGAACTGACGACCCTTCGATTGAAGCTCTGAAAAACAGTTCAAGTCAAGTGCTTAAGCCCGCTCGGCCACCACATGCATTTGGAAATTGAAATTTATTCTTTTACTTAAAGCTATCCAGTACTATATATGGCCAAGACTAAGCTTAAAAAAAATTATTTTTATTTATTATTGAAATTTTGATAATATGATGTTCTCTTAATTTTTTGTAATAGTTTTAAATTCATTTAATGCATTTTTTTAAAGACAGTTACTCAATTGTTTCTTTTCTTTTTTCATAATCTTGAAAAATGTCAGTTTTAAACTTTATTAAATTTATTAAATTACAAGAAAAAACAGATTAAATTCGACTCGAATATTCCTAAAATGTTTTCCGATAAAAAAAAACACATGGTTGTTTTTAGTATTTAAAAAATTATAGCGTAAAAGTTCATTTGTTTACAACAAATTGTTTGTTTAATAAACAAATGAAAAATTATTTTTTTATAAAACAAGAGAACATGATGAATTATGATTAAAAAAAAATAGTTCATTAATATTAATACTAAGCAACAAAAAAAATTGTTAATTAGCAAATGTGCTTTTTAGCAATAAAAAAATTTTTTTAAGGGACGATTTTTTTCTTAAAAATCATTATTTTTATCAAGCATCTTATTCCCAAAAAAAAATTTTTTTAAATCTTATTAACAATGCATTTGTTAATAATAATTATTTGAACGATGTAAGTAAAAATTTTTTTCAAATTATTGTTAAGTAGCTTTTAGCAATAAAAAAACAAAATAATCAAAAAAATAAAATTCTTTGATTGCTTTATTTACATTTTTAATTTTTCAATTCCTTAGATCGTAAATAAAAAAGTGAAAAATCGAAATTTTTTAATTTTTCCAACGGCAATTTTTTCTAAACCCTTTCAAGGACAGCTCTACGAAGTGAAAAAAATCCTGGTTTCTTAGTTTAGAAATAATCAGGGTTTTTATATAAACGTTGAACGAGTAAAAATGAACTAAATAACAAGAGCGTAGTTAATTGAATAATTGAGGTAAAATTTTTTTTTCGGTGGATTATTATTAATCCATGCGTTTAGAAAGAACCAAAATTTTTTTATTTCTTAATATTTATATTTAATCGGCTAAAATAATTTTTTTCGATTATGCTATTGATTCTATTAACGCGCGTGCATGCGCCGCTACCCGTTTTTAGTCCCATTTTCACCGCTAAATTAAAATTATAAATATTGTTGGTACAGTTCGGGGAGACAGGACTTTTTTTGGAAATTTCCTGCTCTTGGAGGATCTTTTAACAGATTTTGGATATCTCAAATAGTTATTGAACTATTTGTAAAAAACCAAACCACTTTTTTTTTTTTTTTACTAAATTGTTAATAACTTACAATTTTTGCCAGGCCCAAATTTCCACTGTAATTTTTTTTTATAGATGCCATTTCGAATCAAATCAGACCATAATCATAATTTTCGGTGGTCTTGGACATATTTTCGTCAAAAAGGCACTTGTTAACTAGACTAATGTGTTTATATGCGTAAATACCGTAACTTACATGAGACAACAAGTCATTGAACATACAAACGGGAATATGATGAATTTTATTATTTTCTTATAAAATTCAATTATTAATGACAGGATCATTTTCTCATGCGTTCTTATTAAAACAGAAATTTTGTAAATTTTATTATTTTCTTTTAGAATTCAATTGTGACTGATAAAAATATTTTCGGATACGTTCTCATACAAACGGGAAGTTTATAAATTTTATTATATTCTCATAGGATCTAATTATTAGTGACAGGATCATTTTCTCATACATTCTCATTAAAACAAAAATTTTGCTAATTTTATTACACTGATAGAAGGATTTGTTTAGGAGTAATAAATTGATTTATTAAATTTTTCTCAACTGACTTTTTTGGATTTAACAAATATTTAGTAATTATTAACAATATTTATTATAATGAAATAAGTAACTTCTTTATTATTAAGAAATATTTTTAATGCTAACAAAGCCTTATTAACATAAAAGAAATATTTGTTAGCACCAAACAAGGCTTGTTAATATTTAATAAATATTTCTTAGACGAATTTGTCGGTAGAGGGCTACACACGAGCCTGTAGTGGTGTACACGTATTAAAAGAGCTATATGTGTGTGTCGTTGCGACGTCATATTGTTTACTCCGTTCTAGCTTGCATTGTTGGTTAAACGTAACCTACAACTGAAGCTCTCATATACTTAAATAATATTTATATCAGAAGTGTTTTGTAAATTGTCATCCATATTATAACTATGAAAATATGGAAGCCTTGTTAATTTTATTCAGTTCAATTTTAATTAAATATAAAACCATTAAAAACACATGTACTATCAAACGGATTTTATGTTATTTCTCAGCGTAGTTTAATATAAGAAATTTTAATTTGTTTATTCTAGTTATAGTGTTAATTACTATGAAATTGTATTTTGAAATTAAAAGAACAGAAAATTTTATACGATGGTTGTTTTAGTTATTTTTGTTTATAAATACAAATATTAATGAATGTGTGTAGCTGCATGCAAAAACATATATAGATATATATTCTTGAACTGTGTGATTTTATGAATTAAATTTTAATAAATAAGTTAATAGATAATTTCTTAAATATAAAAAAAAAATTTGTTCAAATAATAAAAAATATATTAAATATAAAATATTCATTTATTAATTATTAAAAAGTGATTCATTAAATGTTAAAAAGTGATTTATTAAATACTAATAAATCATTTTTTAAATGGAAAGAAATCGTTTATTAAATATTAACAAATCGTTTATTAGATGCTAAGAAATATTTATTAAATACAAAAAAATGATGTTTAAGAAATGATTTGTTAAATATTAATAAATATTTCTTAAATAAAGCTCCGTTAAGAAATAATTTGTTAAATATTAACAAATCTTTTTTAATACTAAGAAATCCTTCTATCAGTGTATTTTCTCATAGATTCCAGTTGTGAGTGACAAGATCATTTCCTTATACATTCTCATCCAAATAGAAATTTTGTCAATTTCATTATTTTCTCATAGAATCCTATCATTACTGACGGAATGATTTCTTCATACGTTCTCATTGAAACAAAAATTTTGCTAATTGTATTATTTTCTCATAGATTTCAGTTGTTAGTGGCTAAATCATTTCCTCATACATTCTCAACTGAATAGAAATTTTGTAAATTTTATTATTTTCTTATAGATCCCTATAAATCCCGTGAATATTTTATCCCATCCAACCTCATAAAAACTCATTTTTTATAAACATTTGTATTTTCCGATAGATTCTTATAAAGAACCCCTTATCAGAATCTATGAGAAAGTAATTTTTTTAAGTACCTCCTATACAATCTCATAAAATTCAGTAAGTTCTATGAGAAGAGGACTCCCGCTTCCCATAGAACTCATTGATTCTCATAAAATGCCTATAAGAATTTATAAGAAGCTATCGGAACTTATGAGATTTTTTAAGCAGGGTACTCTGATTATGGGGTTTTAATGTTCGGATAAATTTGTAGTTACAGTCGACTACCGGTAATAAGCTTGGTCTAGGGGAAATAGGGAAAATTTTTCTTGGAATTTTAGTCTCCTCACTATCGTGTAATTAGTTTTGTTCTCGACTACTCGTTATAAGCCTATTTTCTATGATTTCAAACGTTATAATTCTTAACAACGAGATAGTAATAGCTACCATCAGTCCAAATAATAATTACTCTCTAAACTGATGAATAATTTATATATCGGCGTTACAGTCGGAAGCTTTTCGGCATGTGATTTTCACTTTGTGATAAGTTTCATACCCACACACACACATACACACTTACGCACGCGTACGTGTACACAAATACTTACGTACCCACACGAGCATACACACGTGCGCACATACACATACATATGATAAATATAAATAAAGGATTTAATTTATACGTGCTGAAAAAAAAAGTGGTAATACTTGCCATCTTAACGAAGTTACTATTCCTAACCGTACATTTTAATGATTTTCATTCTTTTATGTTAACTACTGCTATGGAAGATGGTAAGTATTCGTATCTAGATAGTAACCATTCCTATCCGTGATGATAACCATTACTATGTTAGAAGGTTTAATTAAAAATTTTTCTGACATAAAAAATATTACGATCTAGATGGTAACTATTATTATCAGCAATAGTAATTATTTTTATACGAGAAACGAATAATTAACATAAAGGCATGATAATGATTATCACAAACACCACGGTAATCATTCCCTATCGCAAGCTAGCAATAGTTAGCATTTTCTTTTTAGCGTGCTCAATTATGAAAAATAAATTATAATTTACTTCATGTTGATTCAATTATGCTTCCCGTAACACAGATAGTATATTTTTATCATTAATTTGTCTATTTTTTCCTATTTTTAGTTCATAATTTTGACAATTTTAATGAAGGCTTATAACGGGCTCTCTGGTATGGAACTCTTTTGAGTGATTAAGCCAGAAAAGTTTTTTTGGACTCAGTAACTGCTGATTGAGGGGAAGAGGCTTATAACGGATAACATTCAACTGTGTAAATTAGGTTCTCGAAGTAAAATTTACTCCGAGGAAATTAAAGAAATACTACATCATTCGCTCCGTATTTTATCCGCATTAATACTTTACTAATTTTTTACAATGTAAAAGGCGATGAGAAAGTATTGCTTGCTTTTCGTTTTTTTACCTTTTTTCAAAATATAAATTATGTTTTTATTATATTAAAAAAATATTGGATAACATCGTAATTGTTTACTTCTTATAATATATGATATTATTAATATCAAATTTATAGTAAAATTATGTAAATAATTAATTAACGTGTTACGTTATTTTATGAACAGAACAACTACGTAAAAGAATATTAATTTTGAATCATTAATTAATTATTATACAATAACTTAAAACTTTACAAAATCATCGTTTTGAGAATATTCCATCTTAAAGATAATGGAGAAAATGGGGTTCCGTTTTGCCAAACTCCTCCGCTTGAGAGCAGCATAATAGCGAATTTGGTCGAGCGCAAATTTTAAAATGTCAAATTTAAAAAGGCAAAAAATTTGTTCTAGAGTGATTTAGGAAAAAAAGCCCAGAAATTTTTTAGTTTTACCATCAATTATATGATGTTTTCGATAATAACGTAAACGTCAGACCATAATGAATATACAGTATATTTGTCAATTAAATATGTGTTATGGAGTAGCTACTAGTGTCGCATAATCATCATATATATTCGATATCAGAAAAATTAAAAAATTATACAGAATATGGGTAAGTGATGTGCTCCTTTTTGTAAAGGAAAAGCAACTTTTACTTTCCCCAATGATGGAAAACGTCGGACCCTTTGGGAACAGACTATAAATGTAAATTTTCAGTCTTCGAAATCGTCAAGGTTATGTCCTAACCATTTCGCAAAGGTTGTTATTGTTGAAAAAAATGAAAGTTATTAGACAGGTAAATAAATAGTTGAGTTATCTTCTCTTAACTGTGCAACATTCCATGTGAGATATTTATTATTATTTGTATCCATATTGTCAGATAAGTTAAGAAATTATTTTTAACGTTAAATTTTTACGCGTCATCGAATGAGCTAAGACGCTGCCCCCTGGGCCTAGCTTGACAAAAACGGAACTCCATTAATTCGATCTATTTAGTTATTAATGCTTCGGTAACTAAAGTAAACAATGTTTAGTTAAAAGAATTACATACGTTGTGAGATTTTTTGCTGGTTAAAAACAAAAGAAACAAAAATTAATAATAAAAAGTAAATATTCCAACGGAAAGTTACATAAGACAAAATAAATGAGAAATGTATATATTATGAAAAGGAGAATACTTCGCGCCGATATTTATTGAATATTGGCCCACTGGGGACCCAATTCTTGCCGGATTAATGTTACAAATACAAGTTATATTTATAGTTTTCATCTGTTTAAATGATGTTTACCTAGTATAAATTATTAGTTATTTATTTATATACATATAACACTCTGTATTAAAAATAGTTCGAATTCGCGAAACAAAGTTTCAAATACCCTAATCGAATTATCAACACACAACATAACAATATCTTTTAAAGTTAATAATATAATATTTCTGATGAGTCCGAATGTTTGAGGTTGAAATCATTAGATGAGTTCATATCGATATTACGGTAAATGAATGCAGAATTACCAGTTTGTAACTTTATAATTAAAGTACAAATACTGAGATTTTAAACAAATTCAAAGTGATTTTTTTCTCAGTTTTTGTTTTTAACAACTCATATCAACTAAAAGTAGAAAAAGCCATAATGATCAGTGTAAAGAATAAAAAAGCACATTGCGTAGTGAGTGTACTAAGTCAGCCATTATTCGTCAAACACAATGGCTGCAGCACGAGTCGGAGGCGCCCCAGAATGAATATTGGTTTAGCCGACTTTTTACGCACTATACTTATTCAACCCATGTCTGCAGATCTGCACCACTACGCTAATTTACGAACAGTATCGCGATGATTTTTGTCGTAATTATTTACCTTCGAGGTATTTATTTGTTTCCCTAACGGATTAGTTAAACCGATCAAAAGGGGATTAGTTTGGAATTCAATTTCAATTAAATCTTAATGGAGTTTCAAAATTGCTTGGTTTGCTTTGGAAAAACCGATATGTACATAATGCTTGAAGTTATATTGATAAAATCAAAGCCTTTGCTATTTTTGAAACACTGTAAATTGACTTTAGTCTTTCTTTCGATCATTAGAAAAAAAAATTTCTTCGCTGAAATCCCACATTAATAGTAGTTGTATACAGCAATAAGTTTCGCGTGTACTACTGATAATATATGCTTACTATTTATAAGGGATTACACGGTAATAATTATTCGATGTTGTCTTTTTTTTTTTATAAAATTCGTTGTTTTGAAACATTGCTTTGAGACTGTTCATACGACACGTCATCGTTTATTTTATTATAATTATTACTTTTTCATAATATTCGCTCTCTCTCTCTCTCTCTCTCTCTTTTTTTCTAAAATATAGATGCAACAATATTCTCTTCAAAGTCTAAAATAAAGTTAGACACAACATACTCATGTGCACTCCCCTGATGAAAAAAAATGATTTGAAATGATTCAAAATAATATGAGATGATTTAAAACGATTTGAATCGACAAATATAGAGATATACACTTAGCATAAATTAAATCATTTTTCTTAATCAGGGTCTTCTAATGTTCATGCAATGTCTACTAATAAAGGCGGTAGATTTGGTATTTAAATATAATGTTTCTCGGTCTACACGGATAAATTATACTTTATTAAAATGCTGTGGCGTCATAGTAGTACCGGACAATGTTAGCCTCCTGCAGAAACCGAAGTAAACACATACAAAACTTACTATGGTCATAGTAAAATTGACATACTATATCACAAATTACGGTAAATAGTGTAGATTTTACTATGATCATAGTAATTTTGCATGAGTCTATTTCAATTATTGTCAGTTATCCAGCATACTATGACACCGTAGCATTTCAAACGAAAATAATTTAGCCGTGTAAGCCAAGGATTATTATACTTATCAAACTTTTATTCACAAATTTTAAATAGGAGAAGAATTATGAATTGTAGAATAGTAGAATGATAATTGTGTTTTTAGTAAGCACACTGAAATAGTATACTGCATAGTTAGGATACTAAGATAGTCTTCATTCGCGGGTTTAAAAGTTAGCATTGAGGAAAAAAAATTATTTTTGAATTCTATGCATGATTTTTAGGAATTTTCATTGATAGTCATTAGTAATAAATGTTTTTCTCAAAACGAGTAGCCAATAAAATTTCTTACCAATTGAATATAAAATTCACAACTAGAACGCTTTTTATACCCGGGAAAAAATCGACATGCACAATTATGCTTGATCATGTATGAATCATGCACAATCGTGCATGATCATGCATGGCCCAGACATGACTTTGCACGATTTATGCAAAGACATGTTTGATCATGTATGACGAGGCAAGAATAGTCATGCATGGTTCATGTATTATCATGCATGACCAAGCTCAGTCATGAATGATCATTCATGATACTGCACGAAATGTGCATCGCAATGCATATCCATGTAAAATCATGTTCAATCATGCATGATAATGCATGGCGAGGAAGTAATAGTCTCGCAAGATTCATGTAATTGCATGCATGCCCAAACTCAGCCATGAACGATCACTCATGACTCTGCACGAAATATGCAACGTAATGCATGTCCATAGGAAATCATGTTCAATCGAGCCAATTTTCTCAGCCAGTAACCATTAACTATACATTAATACTAACAAAATAAGTTAATTTAAAGCTGAATAATCATTATTTTTCTTTTTAATAATTCTAGGGATTATGCTTGATCAGGACTGATCATGCTTGGTCAAACATGATTATGCTCGCTCAAGCATGATTACGCCTGAATATTTGCCAGCCATGAGCATGCATGGTCATGCATAAGAAAGCATAATCATGCCTGACCGAGTATGGTCACGCATTCTCATGGCTGGTAAATATTCAGGCATGATCATGCATGAGATTAACGCATGATCAGGTCTGATGAATTTTTCCCGGGTATTCAATGTTCTCTCAAACCACTTGTTCAATAAGACAAATAATTGAAATTAACATAATAAGTTTTCTATTTAGTGCACTAACGGTTAAGGAGGTTCGACCGATACTAGTGAGTCAAAGTAGTGTTTGGATTTTTTTTTTGCTAAATTCTCCTAATAGTTATGAAAATTCATTATTTTAATTTATAATAACATAACGAATTCATAAATTAATATTTATTACTTATTTAATTAAAGAAAGTAATGAAATTACTTGGTTATTTTTGACTCATATGATTTAATAAAAAGATTTGGCAACAGCGCGTTCTAACTTCTTACACATCGATATTCAAATTAACGCGGGAAAAATTTATTTCTAATCTCGTCTCTCTTATTAATGTATTTCTATCTTTGTTTTTTCTCTCAGCTACTTCTGCGACGTTGCCAAACCCTCAATAATATGTATGTCTGTCGATGAACGAGATTAAATGATAAAGTTTAACTTGAATCATTTAAATAATTACAACGGTAACATTATATTGTTAAAATCTTATCATATTCCGAAAATATTAAAGTTTATGGCATGTGGTTTTTCATTTCTTAAACTTAGGAGGCTAATAATGAAAATAATCGAACAAGTCATGATGGGAGCTTGTTCGCCATAAGAGCCTGTGAATAAGAACTTTAAAAACGTCATTTTTAAATCTTTTTTTTTTTAAACTAGACGGTGGATCATATTCAAATTTTGAGAATACATAGATAAAGTACTTCTTTACATGTATACTAAGTTTCAAATCTTAAAGTTGGAAAATCCTTTTTACATTAGATTCGGTCGAACCTCCTTAAGCTTGTGCAAAGTTTTAATAAAATTGCTATATGGGTTATCATAAGTCATTGTTATAAGGTACCTAATTAGAAACTCCGATTGAATCCGATTGAATCTGATTAAAGCGCAATCAAATTTTTATCAGATTCAATCGGAAACAAACATTGAATTGAAATTGCTCGAGAGCATTTCAAGTATCCGATTAAAATTTTTCAGTCAGATTGAATAGGAAAATAATAAATTTATTTTTCGATTACTTCCCAATTGAATCCGATCGAAACTTTTTAATCAGATTCAATCGAATAACAATACTTTTTTTTATTAACTTTCCGATTTCCAATTACCTTTCAATCGGATTCATTTATAACTTATAATTAAATCCAATTAAAACTGATTGAAAGTCAATCGAATATTTCTGATTAGAATTTTGCAGTCGGAGTTTGTAATCAGGACGTTCTCATAATAAACTGGTTACAGTAATCAACTTTAATTACTAATGAATTTCAGATTTTACTCATGTTATTTTTTAGACTTCTACAAAATATCGTTACGCTAGACGGGTAAATTTGCAGCTCTAACATATGGAAGAAATGTTATCATGTAGAGTTCTCGAGAAGCTCTATTTTTTTTATAATGATAAAGATGATTTGATCAGGTTTGGTTGTTATTTAGTACGCTGGCAGATTCTGATTGCCTTAAATTTCGGGTATTTGTTTACGGTGGAATCACCGTGTTTTGACATTGGAATTACTGTATATTTGCTCTGGAAATTCGATAAAAATACCGTACATTTATGGTGTTCTATAATTATAATTATTTATAAAGGTAATTATATTATTGTAAAAAAAAAGTTAAAAAATTCCAATTTTATCCTATGTCTGA